>NC_091470.1:269685300-269988330 GCF_036971445.1 Narcine bancroftii
ATTCCCCGCCTCTGATTCCCCGTGTCTGATTCCCTGCCTCTGATTCCCCGCCTCTGATTCCCCGCCTCTGATTCCCTGCCACTGATTCCCTGCCCCTGATTCCCCACTTCTGATTCCCCATATCTGATTCCCCGCCTCTGTTTCACCACCTCTGATTCCCCGCCTCTGATTCCCCATATCTGATTCCCTGCCTCTGATTCCCCAACTCTGATTCCCCGCCTCTGATTCCCCAGCTCTGAATCCCCGCCTCTGATTCCCCGCCTCTGATTCTCCATATCTCATTCCCCGCCTCTGAATCCCCATCTCTGATTCCCGGACTCTGATTCCCCACCTCTGATCCCCGGCCTCTTATTCCCAGCATTTGATTCCCGGCCTCTGATTCCCCATCTCTGATTCCGCACATCTGATTCCCTGCCTCTGATTCCCCACCTCTGATTCCCCATATCTGATTCCCCGCCTCTGTTTCCCCGCCTCTGATTCCCCGCCTCTGTTTCCCCATATCTAATTACCCACCTCTGATGCCCCAACTCTGATTCCCCGCCTCTGATTCCCCAGCTCTGATTCCCCGCCTCTGATTCCCCGCATCTGATTCCCAATGTCTGATTCCCCGCCTCTGTTTCCCCGCCTCTGATTCCCCACCTCTGTTTCCCCATATCTGATTCCCCGCCTCTCTTTCCCCCCCTCTGATTCCCAGCCTCTGATTCCCCATATCTGATTCCCCGCCTCTGATTCCCCATATCTGATTCCCCGCCTCATTTTCCCCATATCTGCTTCGCCGCCTCTGATTCCCCAACTCTGATTCCCCGCCTCTGATTCCCCAGCTCTGATTTCCCGCCTCTGATTTCCGGCATCCGATTCCCTGCCTCTGATTCCCCGCCTCTGATTCCCCATCTCTGATTCCCCGCCTCTGATTCCCCGTGTCTGATTCCCTGCCTCTGATTCCCCGCCTCTGATTCCCCTCGTCTGATTCCCTGCCACTGATTCCCTGCCCCTGATTCCCCACCTCTGATTCCCCATATCTGATTCCCCGCCTCTGTTTCCCCGCCTCTGATTCCCCGCCTCTCTTTCCCCATATCTGATTCCCCGCCTCTGATTCCCCAACTCTGAATCTCCTCCTCTAATTCGCCAGCTATGTTTCCCCGCCTCTGATTCCCTGCATCTGATTCCCTGCCTCTGATTCCCCATCTCTGAATCCCCACCTCTGATTCCCCGTGTCTGATTCCCTGCCTCTGAATCCCCGCCTCTGATTCCCCGCCTCTGATTCCCTGCCACTGATTCCCCGCCCCTGATTCCCCACCTCTGATTCCCCATATCTTATTCCCCGCCTCTGTTTCCCCCCCTCTGATTCCCAGCCTCTGATTCCCCATATCTGATTCCCCGCCTCTGATTCCCCATATCTGATTCCCCGCCTCATTTTCCACATATCTGCTTCGCCGCCTCTGATTCCCCAACTCTGATTCCCCGCCTCTGATTCCCCAGCTCTGATTTCCCGCCTCTGATTTCCGGCATCCGATTCCCTGCCTCTGATTCCCCGCCTCTGATTCCCCATCTCTGATACCCCGCCTCTGATTCCCCGTGTCTGATTCCCTGCCTCTGATTCCCCGCCTCTGATTCCCCGCGTCTGATTCCCTGCCACTGATTCCCTGCCCCTGATTCCCCACCTCTGATTCCCCATATCTGATTCCCCGCCTCTGTTTCCCCGCCTCTGATTCCCCGCCTCTGTTTCCCCATATCTGATTCCCCGCCTCTGATTCCCCAACTCTGATTCCCCTCCTCTAATTCGCCAGCTATTATTCCCCGCCTCTGATTCCCTGCATCTGATTCCCTGCCTCTGATTCCCCGCCTCTGATTCCCCTTCTCTGATTCACCACCTCTGAATCCCCACCTCTGATTCCCCATCTCTGATTCCGCACATCCGATTCCCTGCCTCTGATTCCCCGCCTCTGATTCCCCGCCTCTGATTCCCTGCCTCTGATTCGCAACCTCTAATTCCCCACCTCTGATTCCCCATCTCTGATTCCCCGCCTCTGATTCCCCCCGTCTGATTCCCAGCCTCTGAATCCCCGTGTCTGATTTCCTGCCTCTGATTCCCCGCCTCTGATTCCCCATCTCTGATTCACCGCCTCTGATTCCCCATCTCTGATTCCCCACCTCTGATTCCCCATATCTGATTCCCTGCCTCTGTTTCCCCGCCTCTGATTCCCCACCTCTGTTTCCCCATATCTGATTCCCCGCCTCTGATTCCCCAACTCTAATACCCCGCCTCTGATTCCCCAGCTCTGATTCCCCGCCTCTGATTCCCCGCATCTGATTCCCTGCCTCTGATTCCCCGCCTCTGATTCCAGGCCTCTGATTCCCAGCATCTGATTCCGGCCTCTGATTCCCGGCCTCTGATTCCCTGCTTCTGATTCTGATTCCCTGCCTCTGATTCCCCATCTCTGATTCCGCACATCTGATTCCCAACCTCGGATTCCCCACCTCTGATTCCCCATATCTGATTCCCCGCCTCTGTTTCCCCGCCTCTGATTCCCCGCCTCTGATTCCCAACTCTTATTCCCCGCCTCTGATTCCCCAGCTCTGATTCCCCGTGTTTGATTCCCTGCCTCTGATTCCCTGCCCTGATTCCCCATCTCTGTTTCACCGCCTTTGATTCGCCACCTCTGATTCCCCATATCTGATTCCCCGCGTCTGATTCCCTGCCTCTGATTCCCCGCCTCTGATTCCCCATCTGTGATTCACAACCTCTGATGCCCCACCTCTGATTCCCCATATCTGATTCCCCGCCTCTGTTTCCCCGCCTCTGATTCCCCGCCTCTGATTCCCCATATCTGATTCCCCGCCTCTGATTGCCCACCTCTGATTCCCCGCGTCTGATACCCTGCCTCTGATTCCCCGCCTCTGATTCCCCATCTCTGATTCACCACCTCTGATTCCCGGCCTCTGATTCCCCATCTCTGATTCCGCACATCCGATTCCCTGCCTATGATTCCCCACCTCTGATTCCCCGCCTCTGATTCCCCATATCTGATTCCCTGCCTCTGTTTCCCCGCCTCTGATTTCCTACCTCTGTTTCCCCATATCTGATTCCCCGCCTCTGATTCCCCAACTCTAATACCCCGCCTCTGATTCCCCAGCTCTGATTCCCCGCCTCTGATTCCCCGCATCTGAATCCCTGCCTCTGATTCCCCGCCTCTGATTCCAGGCCTCTGATTCCCATCATCTGATTCCGGCCTCTGATTCCCGGCCTCTGATTCCCTGCTTCTGATTCTGATTCCCTGCCTCTGATTCCCCATCTCTGATTCCGCACATCTGATTCCCTGCCTCTGATTTCCCACCTCTGATTCCCCATATCTGATTCCCCGCCTCTGTTTCCCCGCCTCTGATTCCCCGCCTCAGTTTCCCAATATCTAAGTCCCCACCTCTGATTCCCCAAATCTGATTCCCCACCTCTGATTCCCCAGCTCTGATTCCCCGCCTCTGATTCCCCGCATCTGATTCCCTGCATCTGATTCCAAGCCTCTGATTCCCTGCCTCTGATTCCCAACCTCTGATTCCCCAACTCTGATTCCCCATATCTGATTCCCCGCCTCTGTTTCCCCGCCTCGGATTCCCCGCCTCAGTTTCCCCATATCTGATTCCCGGCCTCTGATTCCCCGCCTCTGATTCCCCGCCTCTGATTCCCTGCCTCTGATTCCCCATCTCCGATTCCCTGCCTCTGATTCCCAACCTCTGATTCCCCACCTCTGATTCCCCATATCTGATTCCCCGCCTCTGTTTCCCCGCCTCTGATTCCCCGCCTCTGATTCCCAACTCTGATTCCCCGCCTCTGATTCCCCAGCTCTGATTCCCCGTGTTTGATTCCCTGCCTCTGATTCCCTGCCTGATTCCCCATCTCTGTTTCACCGCCTTTGATTCGCCACCTCTGATTCCACATATCTGATTCCCTGCCTCTGATTCCCCGCCTCTGATTCCAGGCCTCTGATTCCCATCATCTGATTCCGGCCTCTGATTCCCGGCCTCTGATTCCCTGCTTCTGATTCTGATTCCCTGCCTCTGATTCCCCATCTCTGATTCCGCACATCTGATTCCCTGCCTCTGATTCCCCACCTCTGATTCCCCATATCTGATTCCCCGCCTCTGTTTCCCCGCCTCTGATTCCCCGCCTCTGTTTCCCAATATCTAAGTCCCCACCTCTGATTCCCCAAATCTGATTCCCCACCTCTGATTCCCCAGCTCTGATTCCCCGCCTCTGATTCCCCGCATCTGATTCCCTGCATCTGATTCCAAGCCTCTGATTCCCTGCCTCTGATTACCAACCTCTGATTCCCCGCCTCTGATTCCCCAGCTCTGATTTCCCGCCTCTGATTTCCGGCATCCGATTCCCTGCCTCTGATTCCCCGCCTCTGATTCCCCATCTCTGATTCCCCGCCTCTGATTCCCCGTGTCTGATTCCCTGCCTCTGATTCCCCGCCTCTGATTCCCCTCGTCTGATTCCCTGCCACTGATTCCCTGCCCCTGATTCCCCACCTCTGATTCCCCATATCTGATTCCCCGCCTCTGTTTCCCCGCCTCTGATTCCCCGCCTCTCTTTCCCCATATCTGATTCCCCGCCTCTGATTCCCCAACTCTGAATCTCCTCCTCTAATTCGCCAGCTATGTTTCCCCGCCTCTGATTCCCTGCATCTGATTCCCTGCCTCTGATTCCCCATCTCTGAATCCCCACCTCTGATTCCCCGTGTCTGATTCCCTGCCTCTGAATCCCCGCCTCTGATTCCCCGCCTCTGATTCCCTGCCACTGATTCCCCGCCCCTGATTCCCCACCTCTGATTCCCCATATCTTATTCCCCGCCTCTGTTTCCCCCCCTCTGATTCCCAGCCTCTGATTCCCCATATCTGATTCCCCGCCTCTGATTCCCCATATCTGATTCCCCGCCTCATTTTCCACATATCTGCTTCGCCGCCTCTGATTCCCCAACTCTGATTCCCCGCCTCTGATTCCCCAGCTCTGATTTCCCGCCTCTGATTTCCGGCATCCGATTCCCTGCCTCTGATTCCCCGCCTCTGATTCCCCATCTCTGATACCCCGCCTCTGATTCCCCGTGTCTGATTCCCTGCCTCTGATTCCCCGCCTCTGATTCCCCGCGTCTGATTCCCTGCCACTGATTCCCTGCCCCTGATTCCCCACCTCTGATTCCCCATATCTGATTCCCCGCCTCTGTTTCCCCGCCTCTGATTCCCCGCCTCTGTTTCCCCATATCTGATTCCCCGCCTCTGATTCCCCAACTCTGATTCCCCTCCTCTAATTCGCCAGCTATTATTCCCCGCCTCTGATTCCCTGCATCTGATTCCCTGCCTCTGATTCCCCGCCTCTGATTCCCCTTCTCTGATTCACCACCTCTGAATCCCCACCTCTGATTCCCCATCTCTGATTCCGCACATCCGATTCCCTGCCTCTGATTCCCCGCCTCTGATTCCCCGCCTCTGATTCCCTGCCTCTGATTCGCAACCTCTAATTCCCCACCTCTGATTCCCCATCTCTGATTCCCCGCCTCTGATTCCCCCCGTCTGATTCCCAGCCTCTGAATCCCCGTGTCTGATTTCCTGCCTCTGATTCCCCGCCTCTGATTCCCCATCTCTGATTCACCGCCTCTGATTCCCCATCTCTGATTCCCCACCTCTGATTCCCCATATCTGATTCCCTGCCTCTGTTTCCCCGCCTCTGATTCCCCACCTCTGTTTCCCCATATCTGATTCCCCGCCTCTGATTCCCCAACTCTAATACCCCGCCTCTGATTCCCCAGCTCTGATTCCCCGCCTCTGATTCCCCGCATCTGATTCCCTGCCTCTGATTCCCCGCCTCTGATTCCAGGCCTCTGATTCCCAGCATCTGATTCCGGCCTCTGATTCCCGGCCTCTGATTCCCTGCTTCTGATTCTGATTCCCTGCCTCTGATTCCCCATCTCTGATTCCGCACATCTGATTCCCAACCTCGGATTCCCCACCTCTGATTCCCCATATCTGATTCCCCGCCTCTGTTTCCCCGCCTCTGATTCCCCGCCTCTGATTCCCAACTCTTATTCCCCGCCTCTGATTCCCCAGCTCTGATTCCCCGTGTTTGATTCCCTGCCTCTGATTCCCTGCCCTGATTCCCCATCTCTGTTTCACCGCCTTTGATTCGCCACCTCTGATTCCCCATATCTGATTCCCCACGTCTGATTCCCTGCCTCTGATTCCCCGCCTCTGATTCCCCATCTGTGATTCACAACCTCTGATGCCCCACCTCTGATTCCCCATATCTGATTCCCCGCCTCTGTTTCCCCGCCTCTGATTCCCCGCCTCTGATTCCCCATATCTGATTCCCCGCCTCTGATTGCCCACCTCTGATTCCCCGCGTCTGATACCCTGCCTCTGATTCCCCGCCTCTGATTCCCCATCTCTGATTCACCACCTCTGATTCCCGGCCTCTGATTCCCCATCTCTGATTCCGCACATCCGATTCCCTGCCTATGATTCCCCACCTCTGATTCCCCGCCTCTGATTCCCCATATCTGATTCCCTGCCTCTGTTTCCCCGCCTCTGATTTCCTACCTCTGTTTCCCCATATCTGATTCCCCGCCTCTGATTCCCCAACTCTAATACCCCGCCTCTGATTCCCCAGCTCTGATTCCCCGCCTCTGATTCCCCGCATCTGAATCCCTGCCTCTGATTCCCCGCCTCTGATTCCAGGCCTCTGATTCCCATCATCTGATTCCGGCCTCTGATTCCCGGCCTCTGATTCCCTGCTTCTGATTCTGATTCCCTGCCTCTGATTCCCCATCTCTGATTCCGCACATCTGATTCCCTGCCTCTGATTTCCCACCTCTGATTCCCCATATCTGATTCCCCGCCTCTGTTTCCCCGCCTCTGATTCCCCGCCTCAGTTTCCCAATATCTAAGTCCCCACCTCTGATTCCCCAAATCTGATTCCCCACCTCTGATTCCCCAGCTCTGATTCCCCGCCTCTGATTCCCCGCATCTGATTCCCTGCATCTGATTCCAAGCCTCTGATTCCCTGCCTCTGATTCCCAACCTCTGATTCCCCAACTCTGATTCCCCATATCTGATTCCCCGCCTCTGTTTCCCCGCCTCGGATTCCCCGCCTCAGTTTCCCCATATCTGATTCCCGGCCTCTGATTCCCCGCCTCTGATTCCCCGCCTCTGATTCCCTGCCTCTGATTCCCCATCTCCGATTCCCTGCCTCTGATTCCCAACCTCTGATTCCCCACCTCTGATTCCCCATATCTGATTCCCCGCCTCTGTTTCCCCGCCTCTGATTCCCCGCCTCTGATTCCCAACTCTGATTCCCCGCCTCTGATTCCCCAGCTCTGATTCCCCGTGTTTGATTCCCTGCCTCTGATTCCCTGCCTGATTCCCCATCTCTGTTTCACCGCCTTTGATTCGCAACCTCTGATTCCACATATCTGATTCCCTGCCTCTGATTCCCCGCCTCTGATTCCAGGCCTCTGATTCCCATCATCTGATTCCGGCCTCTGATTCCCGGCCTCTGATTCCCTGCTTCTGATTCTGATTCCCTGCCTCTGATTCCCCATCTCTGATTCCGCACATCTGATTCCCTGCCTCTGATTCCCCACCTCTGATTCCCCATATCTGATTCCCCGCCTCTGTTTCCCCGCCTCTGATTCCCCGCCTCTGTTTCCCAATATCTAAGTCCCCACCTCTGATTCCCCAAATCTGATTCCCCACCTCTGATTCCCCAGCTCTGATTCCCCGCCTCTGATTCCCCGCATCTGATTCCCTGCATCTGATTCCAAGCCTCTGATTCCCTGCCTCTGATTCCCAACCTCTGATTCCCCACCTCTGATTCCCCATATCTGATTCCCCGCCTCTGTTTCCCCGCCTCGGATTCCCCGCCTCAGTTTCCCCATATCTGATTCCCGGCCTCTGATTCCCCGCCTCTGATTCCCCGCCTCTGATTCCCTGCCTCTGATTCCCCATCTCCGATTCCCTGCCTCTGATTCCCAACCTCTGATTCCCCACCTCTGATTCCCCATATCTGATTCCCCGCCTCTGTTTCCCCGCCTCTGATTCCCCGCCTCTGATTCCCAACTCTGATTCCCCGCCTCTGATTCCCCAGCTCTGATTCCCCGTGTTTGATTCCCTGCCTCTGATTCCCTGCCCTGATTCCCCATCTCTGTTTCACCGCCTTTGATTCGCCACCTCTGATTCCACATATCTGATTCCCCGCCTCTGTTTCCCCGACTCTGATTCCCTTCCTCTGATTCACAACCTCTGATTGCCCGCCTCTGATTCCCCGCCTCTGATTCCCCGTGTCTGATTCCCTGCCTCTGATTCCCCGCCTCTGATTCCCCGCCTCTGATTCCCTGACACTGAATCCCTGCCCCTGATTCCCCACCTCTGATTCCCCGCCTCTGATTCCCTGCCTCTGATTCCCCATCTCCGATTCCCTGCCTCTGATTCCCAACCTCTGATTCCCCACCTCTGATTCCCCATATCTGATTCCCCGCCTCTGTTTCCCCGCCTCTGATTCCCCGCCTCTGATTCCCAACTCTGATTCCCCGCCTCTGATTCCCCAGCTCTGATTCCCCGTGTTTGATTCCCTGCCTCTGATTCCCTGCCCTGATTTCCCATCTCTGTTTCACCGCCTTTGATTCGCCACCTCTGATTCCACATATCTGATTCCCCGCCTCTGTTTCCCCGACTCTGATTCCCTTCCTCTGATTCCCAACCTCTGATTCACTGACACTGAATCCCTGCCCCTGATTCCCCACCTCTGATTCCCCATATCTGATTCCCCGCCTCTGTTTCCCCGCCTCTGATTCCCCGCCTCTGATTCCCCATATCTTATTCCCTGCCTCTGATTCCCCAACTCTGATTCCCCGCCTCTGATTCCCCAGCTCTGAATCCCCGCCCCTGATTCCCCGTGTCTGATTCCCTGCCTCTGATTCCCCGCCTTGATTCCCCATCTCTGATTCACAACCTCTGATTCCCCACCTCTGATTCCCTATATTTGATTCCCCGCCTCTGTTTCCCCGCCTCTGATTCCCCGCCTCTGATTCCCCATATCTGATTCCCCGCCTCTGATTGCCCACCTCTGATTCCCCGCCTCTGATTCGCCAGCTCTGATTCCCCACCTCTGATTCCCCTCCTCTGATTCCCGGCCTCTTATTCCCAGCATCTGATTCCCGGCCTCTGATTCCCGGCCTCTGATTCCCCGCTTCTGATTCCCTGCCTCTGATTCCCCATCTCTGATTCCGCACATCTGATTCCCTGCCTCTGATTCCCCACCTCTGATTCCCCATATCTGATTCCCGGACTCTGATTCCCCTCCTCTGATTCCCGGCCTCTTATTCCCAGCATCTGATTCCCGGCCTCTGATTCCCGGCCTCTGATTCCCCGCCTCTGTTTCCCCGACTCTGATTCCCTTCCTCTGATTCCCAACCTCTGATTCCCCGCCTCTGATTCCCCATCTCTGATTCCCCGCCTCTGATTCACCGTGTCTGATTCCCTGCCTCTGATTCCCCGCCTCTGTTTCCCCGCCTCTGATTCCCCGCCTCTGATTCCCCATATCTTATTCCCTGCCTCTGATTCCCCAACTCTGATTCCCCGCCTCTGATTCCCCAGCTCTGAATCCCCGCCCCTGATTCCCCGTGTCTGATTCCCTGCCTCTGATTCCCCGCCTTGATTCCCCATCTCTGATTCACAACCTCTGATTCCCCACCTCTGATTCCCTATATTTGATTCCCCGCCTCTGTTTCCCCGCCTCTGATTCCCCGCCTCTGATTCCCCATATCTGATTCCCCGCCTCTGATTGCCCACCTCTGATTCCCCGCCTCTGATTCGCCAGCTCTGATTCCCCGCCTCTGATTCCCCGCATCTGATTCCCTGCCTCTGATTCCCCGCCTCTGATTCCCCATCTCTGATTCACCGCCTTTGATTCGCCACCTCTGATTCCCCATATCTGATTCCCCACCTCTGTTTCCCGGCCTCTGATTCCCCGCCTCTGATTCTCCATATCTGATTCCCCGCCTGTGATTCCCCGCCTCTGATTCCCCATCTCTGATTCACCGCCTTTGATTCACCACCTCTGATTCCCCATATCTGATTCCCCGCCTCTGTTTCCCCGCCTCTGATTCCCCGCCTCTGATTCTCCATATCTCATTCCCCGCCTCTGAATCCCCATCTCTGATTCCTGGACTCTGATTCCCCTCCTCTGATTCCCGGCCTCTTATTCCCAGCATCTGATTCCCGGCCTCTGATTCCCGGCCTCTGATTCCCCGCTTCTGATTCCCTGCCTCTGATTCCCCATCTCTGATTCCGCACATCTGATTCCCTGCCTCTGATTCCCCACCTCTGATTCCCCATACCTGATTCCCGGACTCTGATTCCCCTCCTCTGATTCCCGGCCTCTTATTCCCAGCATCTGATTCCCGGCCTCTGATTCCCGGCCTCTGATTCCCCGCCTCTGTTTCCCCGACTCTGATTCCCTTCCTCTGATTCCCAACCTCTGATTCCCCGCCTCTGATTCCCCATCTCTGATTCCCCGCCTCTGATTCCCCGTGTCTGATTCCCTGCCTCTGATTCCCCGCCTCTGATTCCCCGCCTCTGATTCCCTGACACTGAATCCCTGCCCCTGATTCCCCACCTCTGATTCCCCGTGTCTGATTCCCTGCCTCTGATTCCCCGCCTCTGATTCCCCGCCTCTGATTCCCTGACACTGAATCCCTGCCCCTGATTCCCCACCTCTGATTCCCCATATCTGATTCCCCGCCTCTGTTTCCCCGCCTCTGATTCCCCGCCTCTGATTCCCCATATCTTATTCCCTGCCTCTGATTCCCCAACTCTGATTCCCCGCCTCTGATTCCCCAGCTCTGAATCTCCGCCTCTGATTCCCCGTGTCTGATTCCCTGCCTCTGATTCCCCGCATTGATTCCCCATCTCTGATTCACAACCTCTGATTCCCCACCTCTGATTCCCTATATTTGATTCCCCGCCTCTGTTTCCCCGCCTCTGATTCCCCGCCTCTGATTCCCCATATCTGATTCCCCGCCTCTGATTGCCCACCTCTGATTCCCCGCCTCTGATTCGCCAGCTCTGATTCCCCGCCTCTGATTCCCCGCATCTGATTCCCTGCCTCTGATTCCCCGCCTCTGATTCCCCATCTCTGATTCACCGCCTTTGATTCGCCACCTCTGATTCCCCATATCTGATTCCCCACCTCTGTTTCCCAGCCTCTGATTCCCCGCCTCTGATTCTCCATATCTCATTCCCCGCCTCTGAATCCCCATCTCTGATTCCCGGACTCTGATTCCCCAACTCTGATTCCCGGCCTCTTATTCCCAGCATCTGATTCCCGGCCTCTGATTCCCGGCCTCTGATTCCCCGCTTCTTATTCTGATTCCCTGCCTCTGATTCCCCATCTCTGATTCAGCACATCTGAATCCCTGCCTCTGATTCCCCACCTCTGATTCCTCATATCTGATTCCCCGCCTCTGTTTCCCCGCCTCTGATTCCCCGCCTCTGTTTCCCTATATCTAATTCCCCACCTCTGATGCCCCAACTCTGATTCCCCGCCTCTGATTCCCCAGCTCTGATTCCCCGCCTCTGATTCCCCGCATCCGATTCCCCATATCTGATTCCCCGCCTCTGTTTCCCCGCCTCTGATTCCCCGCCTCTGTTTCCCCATATCTGATTCCCCGCCTCTGATTCCCAACTATGATTCCCCGCCTCTGATTCCCCAGCTCTGATTCCCTGCGTCTGATTCCCTGTGTTCTATTCCCTGCCTCTGATTCCCCACCTGTGATTCCCCATCACTGATTCACCACCTCTGATTCCCCACCTCTGATTCCCCATATCTAATTCCCCGCCTCTGTTTGCCCGCCTCTGATTCCCCGCCTCTGTTTCCCCATATCTGATTCCCCGTCTCTGAATCCCCAACTCTGATTCCCTACCTCTGATTCCCCAGCTCTGATTCCCCGCCTTTGATTCCCCCCGTCTGATTCCCAGCCTCTGAATCCCCGTGTCTGATTTCCTGCCTCTGATTCCCCGCCTCTGATTCACCATCTCTGATTCCTCTGATTCCCCACATCTGATTCCCCATCTCTGATTCCGCACATCCGATTCCCTGCCTCTGATTCCCCAACTCTGATTCCCCACCTCTGATTCCCCAGCTCTGATTCCCCGCCTCAGATTCCCCGCGTCTGATTCCCTGCCTCTGATTCCCCGCCTCTGATTCCCTGCCTCTGATTCACCATATCTGATTCGCCGCCTCTGATTCCCCAACTCTGATTCCCCGCTTCTGATTCCCCAGCTCTGAATCCCCGCCTCTGATTCCCCGCGTCTGATTCCCTGCCTCTGATTCCCCGCCTCTGATTCCCCATCTGTGATTCACAACCTCTGATGCCCCACCTCTGATTCCCAATATCTGATTCCCCGCCTCTGTTTCCCCGCCTCTGATTCCCCGCCTCTGATTCCCCATATCTGATTCCCCGCCTCTGATTGCCCACCTCTGATTCCCCGCGTCTGATACCCTGCCTCTGATTCCCCGCCTCTGATTCCCCATCTCTGATTCACCACCTCTGATTCCCGGCCTCTGATTCCCCATCTCTGATTCCGCACATCCGATTCCCTGCCTATGATTCCCCACCTCTGATTCCCCGCCTCTGATTCCCCATATCTGATTCCCTGCCTCTGTTTCCCCGCCTCTGATTTCCTACCTCTGTTTCCCCATATCTGATTCCCCGCCTCTGATTCCCCAACTCTAATACCCCGCCTCTGATTCCCCAGCTCTGATTCCCCGCCTCTGAATCCCCGCATCTGAATCCCTGCCTCTGATTCCCCGCCTCTGATTCCAGGCTTCTGATTCCCATCATCTGATTCCGGCCTCTGATTCCCGGCCTCTGATTCCCTGCTTCTGATTCTGATTCCCTGCCTCTGATTCCCCATCTCTGATTCCGCACATCTGATTCCCTGCCTCTGATTCCCCACCTCTGATTCCCCATATCTGATTCCCCGCCTCTGTTTCCCCGCCTCTGATTCCCCGCCTCTGTTTCCCAATATCTAAGTCCCCACCTCTGATTCCCCAAATCTGATTCCCCACCTCTGATTCCCCAGCTCTGATTCCCCGCCTCTGATTCCCCGCATCTGATTCCCCATCTCTGATTCACCGCCTCTGATTCCCCATCTCTGATTCCCCACCTCTGATTCCCCGTGTCTGATTCCCTGCCTCTGATTCCCCGCCTCTGAATCCCAGCCTCTGATTCCCCATATCTGATTCCCCGCCTCTGATTCCCCGCCTCTGTTTCCCCATATCTGATTCCCCGTCTCTGAATCCCCAACTCTGATTCCCTGCCTCTGATTCCCCAGCTCTGATTCCCCGCCTTTGATTCCCCCCGTCTGATTCCCAGCCTCTGAATCCCCATGTCTGATTTCCTGCCTCTGATTCCCCGCCTCTGATTCCCCATCTCTGATTCCTCTGATTCCCCACATCTGATTCCCCATCTCTGATTCCGCACATCCGATTCCCTGCCTCTGATTCCCCAACTCTGATTCCCCACCTCTGATTCCCCAGCTCTGATTCCCCGCCTCAGATTCCCCGCGTCTGATTCCCTGCCTCTGATTCCCCGCCTCTGATTCCCCATCTCTGATTCCCCACCTCTGATTCCCCGTGTCTGATTCCCTGCCTCTGATTCCCCGCCTCTGAATCCCAGCCTCTGATTCCCCATATCTGATTCCCCGCCTCTGATTCCCTGCCTCTGATTCCCCAGCTCTGATTCCCCGCCTTTGATTCCCCCCGTCTGATTCCCAGCCTCTGAATCCCCGTGTCTGATTTCCTGCCTCTGATTCCCCGCCTCTGATTCCCCATCTCTGATTCACCGCCTCTGATTCCCCATCTCTGATTCCCCACCTCTGATTCCCCGTGTCTGATTCCCTGCCTCTGATTCCCCGCCTCTGAATCCCAGCCTCTGATTCCCCATATCTGATTCCCCGCCTCTGATTCCCTGCCTCTGATTCCCCAGCTCTGATTCCCCGCCTTTGATTCCCCCCGTCTGATTCCCAGCCTCTGAATCCCCGTGTCTGATTTCCTGCCTCTGATTCCCCGCCTCTGATTCCCCATCTCTGATTCACCGCCTCTGATTCCCCATCTCTGATTCCCCACCTCTGATTCCCCATATCTGATTCCCTGCCTCTGTTTCCCCGCCTCTGATTCCCCACCTCTGTTTCCCCATATCTGATTCCCCGCCTCTGATTCCCCAACTCTAATACCCCGCCTCTGATTCCCCAGCTCTGATTCCCCGCCTCTGATTCCCCGCATCTGATTCCCTGCCTCTGATTCCCCGCCTCTGATTCCAGGCCTCTGATTCCCAGCATCTGATTCCGGCCTCTGATTCCCGGCCTCTGATTCCCTGCTTCTGATTCTGATTCCCTGCCTCTGATTCCCCATCTCTGATTCCGCACATCTGATTCCCAACCTCGGATTCCCCACCTCTGATTCCCCATATCTGATTCCCCGCCTCTGTTTCCCCGCCTCTGATTCCCCGCCTCTGATTCCCAACTCTTATTCCCCGCCTCTGATTCCCCAGCTCTGATTCCCCGTGTTTGATTCCCTGCCTCTGATTCCCTGCCCTGATTCCCCATCTCTGTTTCACCGCCTTTGATTCGCCACCTCTGATTCCCCATATCTGATTCCCCGCGTCTGATTCCCTGCCTCTGATTCCCCGCCTCTGATTCCCCATCTGTGATTCACAACCTCTGATGCCCCACCTCTGATTCCCCATATCTGATTCCCCGCCTCTGTTTCCCCGCCTCTGATTCCCCGCCTCTGATTCCCCATATCTGATTCCCCGCCTCTGATTGCCCACCTCTGATTCCCCGCGTCTGATACCCTGCCTCTGATTCCCCGCCTCTGATTCCCCATCTCTGATTCACCACCTCTGATTCCCGGCCTCTGATTCCCCATCTCTGATTCCGCACATCCGATTCCCTGCCTATGATTCCCCACCTCTGATTCCCCGCCTCTGATTCCCCATATCTGATTCCCTGCCTCTGTTTCCCCGCCTCTGATTTCCTACCTCTGTTTCCCCATATCTGATTCCCCGCCTCTGATTCCCCAACTCTAATACCCCGCCTCTGATTCCCCAGCTCTGATTCCCCGCCTCTGATTCCCCGCATCTGAATCCCTGCCTCTGATGCCCCGCCTCTGATTCCAGGCCTCTGATTCCCATCATCTGATTCCGGCCTCTGATTCCCGGCCTCTGATTCCCTGCTTCTGATTCTGATTCCCTGCCTCTGATTCCCCATCTCTGATTCCGCACATCTGATTCCCTGCCTCTGATTCCCCACCTCTGATTCCCCATATCTGATTCCCCGCCTCTGTTTCCCCGCCTCTGATTCCCCGCCTCAGTTTCCCAATATCTAAGTCCCCACCTCTGATTCCCCAAATCTGATTCCCCACCTCTGATTCCCCAGCTCTGATTCCCCGCCTCTGATTCCCCGCATCTGATTCCCTGCCTCTGATTCCCCGCCTTGATTCCCCATCTCTGATTCACAACCTCTGATTCCCCACCTCTTATTCCCCATATCTGATTCCCCGCCTCTGTTTCCCCATATCTGATTCCCCGGCTCTGATTGCCCACCTCTATTCCCCGCCTCTGATTCGCCAGCTCTGATTCGCCTCCTCTGATTCCCCGCATCTGATTCCCTGCCTCTGATTCCGCGCCTCTGATTCCCCATCTCTGATTCACCGCCTTTGATTCGCCACCTCTTATTCCCCATATCTGATTCACCACCTCTGTTTCCCCGCCTCTGATTCCCCGCCTCTGATTCTCCATATCTCATTCCCCGCCTCTGAATCCCCATCTCTGATTCCCGGACACTGATTCCCCACCTCTGATTCCCGGCCTCTTATTCCCAGCATCTGATTCCCGGTCTCTGATTCCCGGCCTCTGATTCCCCGCTTCTGATTCTGATTCCCTGCCTCTGATTCCCCATCTCTGATTCCGCACATCTGATTCCCTGCCTCTGATTCCCCACCTCTGATTCCCCATATCTGATTCCCCACCTCTGTTTCCCCGCCTCCGATTCCCCGCCTCTGTTTCCCCATATCTAATTCCCCACCTCTGATGCCCCAACTCTGATTCCCCGCCTCTGATTCCCCAGCTCTGATTCCCCACCTCTGATTCTCCGCATCCGATTCCCCATGTCTGATTCCCCGCCTCTGTTTCCCCGCCTCTGATTCCCCGCTTCTGTTTTCCCATATCTGATTCCCCGCCTCTGATTCCCCAGCTCTGATTCCCTGCCTCTGATTCCCCGCGTTCTATTCCCTGCCTCTGATTCCCCGCCTGTGATTCCCCATCTCTGATTCACCACCTCTGATTCCCCACCTCTGATTCCCCATATCTAATTCCCCGCCTCTGTTTGCCCGCCTCTGAATCCCCGCCTCTGTTTCCCCATATCTGATTCCCTGCCTCTGAATCCCCAACTCTGATTCCCTGCCTCTGATTCACCAGCTCTGATTCCCCGCCTTTGATTCCCCCCGTCTGATTCCCAGCCTCTGAATCCCCGTGTCTGATTTCCTGCCTCTGATTCCCCGCCTCTTATTCCCCATCTCTGATTCACCGCCTCTGATTCCCCACCTCTGATTCCCCGCGTCTGATTCCCTGCCTCTGATTCCCCGCCTCTGATTCCCCAGCTCTGATTCCCCGCCTATGATTCCCCAGCTCTGATTCCGCGCCTCTGATTCCCCGCGTCTGATTCCCTACCTCTGATTCCCTGCCTCTGATTCCCCATCTCTGAATCCCCACCTCTGATTCCCCGTGTCTGATTCCCTGCCTCTGAATCCCCGCCTCTGATTCCCCGCCTCTGATTCCCTGCCACTGATTCCCCGCCCCTGATTCCCCACCTCTGATTCCCCATATCTTATTCCCCGCCTCTGTTTCCCCCCCTCTGATTCCCAGCCTCTGATTCCCCATATCTGATTCCCCGCCTCTGATTCCCCATATCTGATTCCCCGCCTCATTTTCCACATATCTGCTTCGCCGCCTCTGATTCCCCAACTCTGATTCCCCGCCTCTGATTCCCCAGCTCTGATTTCCCGCCTCTGATTTCCGGCATCCGATTCCCTGCCTCTGATTCCCCGCCTCTGATTCCCCATCTCTGATACCCCGCCTCTGATTCCCCGTGTCTGATTCCCTGCCTCTGATTCCCCGCCTCTGATTCCCCGCGTCTGATTCCCTGCCACTGATTCCCTGCCCCTGATTCCCCACCTCTGATTCCCCATATCTGATTCCCCGCCTCTGTTTCCCCGCCTCTGATTCCCCGCCTCTGTTTCCCCATATCTGATTCCCCGCCTCTGATTCCCCAACTCTGATTCCCCTCCTCTAATTCGCCAGCTATGATTCCCCGCCTCTGATTCCCTGCATCTGATTCCCTGCCTCTGATTCCCCGCCTCTGATTCCCCTTCTCTGATTCACCACCTCTGAATCCCCACCTCTGATTCCCCATCTCTGATTCCGCACATCCGATTCCCTGTCTCTGATTCCCCGCCTCTGATTCCCCGCCTCTGATTCCCTGCCTCTGATTCGCAACCTCTAATTCCCCACCTCTGATTCCCCATATCTGATTCCCCGCCTCTGTTTCCCTGCCTCTGATTCCCGGCCTCTGTTTCCCCATATCTGATTCCACTCCTCTGATTCCCCAACTCTGATTCCCCGCCTCTGATTCCCCAGCTCTGATTCCCCGCCTTGTATTCCCGGCCTCTGATTCCCTGCCACTGATTCCCCGCCCCTGATTCCCCACCTCTGATTCCCCATATCTGATTCCCCGCCTCTGTTTCCCCAGCTCTGATTCCCCACCTCTGATTCCCCAGCTGTGATTCCCTGCCACTGATTCCCCACCCCTGATTCCCCACCTCTGATTCCCCATATCTGATTCCCCGCCTCTGTTTCCCCAGCTCTGATTCCCTGCCTCTGATTCCCTGCCCTGATTCCCCATCTCTGTTTCACCGCCTTTGATTCGCAACCTCTGATTCACCATATCTGATTCCCCGCCTCTGTTTCCCCGCCTCTGATTCCCTGCCTCTGATTCCCAACCTCTGATTCCACACCTCTGATTCCCCATATCTGATTCCCCGACTCTATTTCCCCATATCTGATTCCCCGCCTCTGATTCCCCAACTCTGATTCCCCGCCTCTGATTCCCCAGCTCTGATTCCCCGCCTCTGATTCCCGGCGTCCGATTCCCTGCCTCTGATTCCCCGCCTCTGATTCCCCATCTCTGATTCCCCGCCTCTGATTCCCCGTGTCTGATTCCCTTACTCTGATTCCCCGCCTCTGATTCCCCCCCTCTGATTCCCTGCCACTGATTCCCTGCCCCTGATTCCCCACTTCTGATTCCCCATATCTGATTCCCCGCCTGTTTCCCCGCCTCTGATTCCCCGCCTCTGATTCCCCATATCTGATTCCCTGCCTCTGATTCCCCAACTCTGATTCCCCGCCTCTGATTCCGCATATCTTATTCCCCGCCTCTGTTTCCCCCCCTCTGATTCCCAGCCTCTGATTCCCCATATCTGATTCCCCGCCTTTGATTCCCCATATCTGATTCCCCGCCTCATTTTCCCCATATCTGCTTCGCCGCCTCTGATTCCCCAACTCTGATTCCCCTCCTCTGATTCTCCAGCTCTGATTTCCCGCCTCTGAATTCCGGCATCCGATTCCCTGCCTCTGATTCCCCGCCTCTGATTCCCCATCTCTGATTCCCCGCCTCTGATTCCCCGTGTCTGATTCCCTGCATCTGATTCCCCGCCTCTGATTCCCCGCGTCTGATTCCCTGCCACTGATTCCCTGCCCCGGATTCCCAACCTCTGATTCCCCATATCTGATTCCCCGCCTCTGTTTCCCCGCCTCTGATTCCCCGCCTCTGTTTCCCCATATCTGATTCCCCGCCTCTGATTCCCCAACTCTGATTCCCCTCCTCTAATTCGCCAGCTATGATTCCCCGCCTTTGATTCCCTGCGTCTGATTCCCTGCCTCTGATTCCCCGCCTCTGATTCCCCTTTTCTGATTCACCACCTCTGAATCCCCACCTCTGATTCCCCATCTCTGATTCCGCACATCCGATTCCCTGCCTCTGATTCCCCGCCTCTGATTCCCCGCCTCTGATTCCCTGCCTCTGATTCGCAACCTCTAATTCCCCACCTCTGATTCCCCATATCTGATTCCCCGCCTCTGTTTCCCTGCCTCTGATTCCCAGCCTCTGTTTCCCCATATCTGATTCCCCTCCTCTGATTCCCCAACTCTGATTCCCCGCCTCGGATTTCCCAGCTCTGATTCCCCGCCTTTTATTCCCGGCCTCTGATTCCCTGCCACTGATTCCCCGCCCCTGATTCCCCACCTCTGATTCCCCATATCTGATTCCCCGCCTCTGTTTCCCCAGCTCTGATTCCCCACCTCTGATTCCCCAGCTCTGATTCCCTGCCCTGATTCCCCATCTCTGTTTCACCGCCTTTGATTCGCCACCTCTGATTCCCCATATCTGATTCCCCGCCTCTGTTTCCCCGCCTCTGATTCCCTGCCTCTGATTCCCATCCTCTGATTCCACACCTCTGATTCCCCATATCTGATTCCCCGCCTCTATTTCCCCATATCTGATTCCCCGCCTCTGATTCCCCAACTCTGATTCCCTGCCTCTGATTCCCCAGCTCTGATTCCCCGCCTCTGATTCCCGACGTCCGATTCCCTGCCTCTGATTCCCCGCCTCTGATTCCCCATCTCTGATTCCCCGCCTCTGATTCCCCGTGTCTGATTCCCTGCCTCTGATTCCCCGCCTCTGATTCCCCGCCTCTGATTCCCTGCCACTGATTCCCTGCCCCTGATTCCCCACTTCTGATTCCCCATATCTGATTCCCCGCCTCTGTTTCCCCACCTCTGATTCCCCGCCTCTGATTCCCCATATCTGATTCCCTGCCTCTGATTCCTCAACTCTGATTCCCCGCCTCTGATTCCCCAGCTCTGAATCCCCGCCTCTGATTCCCCGCCTCTGATTCTCCATATCTCATTCCCCGCCTCTGAATCCCCATCTCTGATTCCCGGACTCTGATTCCCCACCTCTGATTCCCGGCCTCTTATTCCCAGCATTTGATTCCCGGCCTCTGATTCCCCATCTCTGATTCCGCACATCTGATTCCCTGCCTCTGATTCCCCACCTCTGATTCCCCATATCTGATTCCCCGCCTCTGTTTCCCAGCCTCTGATTCCCCGCCTCTGTTTCCCCATATCTAATTACCCACCTCTGATGCCCCAACTCTGATTCCCCGCCTCTGATTCCCCAGCTCTGATTCCCCGCCTCTGATTCCCCGCATCTGATTCCCAATGTCTGATTCCCCACCTCTGTTTCCCCGCCTCTGATTCCCCACCTCTGTTTCCCCATATCTGATTCCCCGCCTCTGTTTCCCCCCCTCTGATTCCCAGCCTCTGATTCCCCATATCTGATTCCCCGCCTCTGATTCCCCATATCTGATTCCCCGCCTCTGATTCCCCATATCTGATTCCCCGCCTCATTTTCCACATATCTGCTTCGCCGCCTCTGATTCCCCAACTCTGATTCCCCGCCTCTGATTCCCCAGCTCTGATTTCCCGCCTCTGATTTCCGGCATCCGATTCCCTGCCTCTGATTCCCCGCCTCTGATTCCCCATCTCTGATTCCCCGCCTCTGATTCCCCGTGTCTGATTCCCTGCCTCTGATTCCCCGCCTCTGATTCCCCGCGTCTGATTCCCTGCCACTGATTCCCTGCCCCTGATTCCCCACCTCTGATTCCCCATATCTGATTCCCCGCCTCTGATTCCCCGCCTCTGATTCCCCATCTCTGATTCCCCGCCTCTGATTCCCCGTGTCTGATTCCCTGCCTCTGATTCCCCGCCTCTGATTCCCCGCGTCTGATTCCCTGCCACTGATTCCCTGCCCCTGATTCCCCACCTCTGATTCCCCATATCTGATTCCCCGCCTCTGTTTCCCCGCCTCTGATTCACCGCCTCTGTTTCCCCATATCTGATTCCCCGCCTCTGATTCCCCAACTCTGATTCCCCTCCTCTAATTCGCCAGCTATGATTCCCCGCCTCTGATTCCCTGCATCTGATTCCCTGCCTCTGATTCCCCGCCTCTGATTCCCCTTCTCTGATTCACCACCTCTGAATCCCCACCTCTGATTCCCCATCTCTGATTCCGCACATCCGATTCCCTGCCTCTGATTCCCCGCCTCTGATTCCCCGCCTCTGATTCCCTGCCTCTGATTCGCAACCTCTAATTCCCCACCTCTGATTCCCCATATCTGATTCCCCGCCTCTGTTTCCCTGCCTCTGATTCCCGGCCTCTGTTTCCCCATATCTGATTCCCCTCCTCTGATTCCCCAACTCTGATTCCCCGCCTCTGATTCCCCAGCTCTGATTCCCCGCCTTTTATTCCCGGCCTCTGATTCCCTGCCACTGATTCCCCGCCCCTGATTCCCCACCTCTGATTCTCCATATCTGATACCCCGCCTCTGTTTCCCCAGCTCTGATTCCCCACCTCTGATTCCCCAGCTCTGATTCCCTGCCACTGATTTCCCGCCCCTGATTCCCCACCTCTGATTCCCCATATCTGATTCCCCGCCTCTGTTTCCCCAGCTCTGATTCCCTGCCTCTGATTCCCTGCCCTGATTCCCCATCTCTGTTTCACCGCCTTTGATTCGCAACCTCTGATTCACCATATCTGATTCCCCGCCTCTGTTTCCCCGCCTCTGATTCCCTGCCTCTGATTCCCAACCTCTGATTCCACACCTCTGATTCCCCATATCTGATTCCCCGACTCTATTTCCCCATATCTGATTCCCCGCCTCTGATTCCCCAACTCTGATTCCCCGCCTCTGATTCCCCAGCTCTGATTCCCCGCCTCTGATTCCCGGCGTCCGATTCCCTGCCTCTGATTCCCCGCCTCTGATTCCCCATCTCTGATTCCCCGCCTCTGATTCCCCGTGTCTGATTCCCTTACTCTGATTCCCCGCCTCTGATTCCCCCCCTCTGATTCCCTGCCACTGATTCCCTGCCCCTGATTCCCCACTTCTGATTCCCCATATCTGATTCCCCGCCTGTTTCCCCGCCTCTGATTCCCCGCCTCTGATTCCCCATATCTGATTCCCTGCCTCTGATTCCCCAACTCTGATTCCCCGCCTCTGATTCTGCATATATTATTCCCCGCCTCTGTTTCCCCCCCTCTGATTCCCAGCCTCTGATTCCCCATATCTGATTCCCCGCCTTTGATTCCCCATATCTGATTCCCCGCCTCATTTTCCCCATATCTGCTTCGCCGCCTCTGATTCCCCAACTCTGATTCCCCTCCTCTGATTCCCCAGCTCTGATTTCCCGCCTCTGAATTCCGGCATCCGATTCCCTGCCTCTGATTCCCCGCCTCTGATTCCCCATCTCTGATTCCCCGCCTCTGATTCCCCGTGTCTGATTCCCTGCATCTGATTCCCCGCCTCTGATTCCCCACGTCTGATTCCCTGCCACTGATTCCCTGCCCCGGATTCCCCACCTCTGATTCCCCATATCTGATTCCCCGCCTCTGTTTCCCCGCCTCTGATTCCCCGCCTCTGTTTCCCCATATCTGATTCCCCGCCTCTGATTCCCCAACTCTGATTCCCCTCCTCTAATTCGCCAGCTATGATTCCCCGCCTTTGATTCCCTGCGTCTGAGTCCCTGCCTCTGATTCCCCGCCTCTGATTCCCATTTTCTGATTCACCACCTCTGAATCCCCACCTCTGATTCCCCATCTCTGATTCCGCACATCCGATTCCCTGCCTCTGATTACCCGCCTCTGATTCCCCGCCTCTGATTCCCTGCCTCTGATTCGCAACCTCTAATTCCCCACCTCTGATTCCCCATATCTGATTCCCCGCCTCTGTTTCCCTGCCTCTGATTCCCGGCCTCTGTTTCCCCATATCTGATTCCCCTCCTCTGATTCCCCAACTCTGATTCCCCGCCTCTGATTCCCCAGCTCTGATTCCCCGCCTTTTATTCCCGGCCTCTGATTCCCTGCCACTGATTCCCCATATCTGATTCCCCGCCTCTGTTTCCCCAGCTCTGATTCCCCACCTCTGATTCCCCAGCTCTGATTCCCTGCCACTGATTCCCCGCCCCTGATTCCCCACCTCTGATTCCCCATATCTGATTCCCCCCTTCTGTTTCCCCAGCTCTGATTCCCTGCCTCTGATTCCCTGCCCTGATTCCCCATCTCTGTTTCACCGCCTTTGATTCGCCACCTCTGATTCCCCATATCTGAATCCCCGCCTCTGTTTCCCCGCCTCTGATTCCCTGCCTCTGATTCCCATCCTCTGATTCCACACCTCTGATTCCCCATATCTGATTCCCCGCCTCTATTTCCCCATACCTGATTCCCCGCCTCTGATTCCCCAACTCTGATTCCCTGCCTCTGATTCCCCAGCTCTGATTCCCCGCCTCTGATTCCCGACGTCCGATTCCCTGCCTCTGATTCCCCGCCTCTGATTCCCCATCTCTGATTCCCCGCCTCTGATTCCCCGTGTCTGATTCCCTGCCTCTGATTCCCCGCCTCTGATTCCCCGCCTCTGATTCCCTGCCACTGATTCCCTGCCCCTGATTCCCCACTTCTGATTCCCCATATCTGATTCCCCGCCTCTGTTTCACCACCTCTGATTCCCCGCCTCTGATTCCCCATATCTGATTCCCTGCCTCTGATTCCCCAACTCTGATTCCCCGCCTCTGATTCCCCAGCTCTGAATCCCCGCCTCTGATTCCCCGCCTCTGATTCTCCATATCTCATTCCCCGCCTCTGAATCCCCATCTCTGATTCCCGGACTCTGATTCCCCACCTCTGATCCCCGGCCTCTTATTCCCAGCATTTGATTCCCGGCCTCTGATTCCCCATCTCTGATTCCGCACATCTGATTCCCTGCCTCTGATTCCCCACCTCTGATTCCCCATATCTGATTCCCCGCCTCTGTTTCCCCGCCTCTGATTCCCCGCCTCTGTTTCCCCATATCTAATTACCCACCTCTGATGCCCCAACTCTGATTCCCCGCCTCTGATTCCCCAGCTCTGATTCCCCGCCTCTGATTCCCCGCATCTGATTCCCAATGTCTGATTCCCCGCCTCTGTTTCCCCGCCTCTGATTCCCCACCTCTGTTTCCCCATATCTGATTCCCCGCCTCTCTTTCCCCCCCTCTGATTCCCAGCCTCTGATTCCCCATATCTGATTCCCCGCCTCTGATTCCCCATATCTGATTCCCCGCCTCATTTTCCCCATATCTGCTTCGCCGCCTCTGATTCCCCAACTCTGATTCCCCGCCTCTGATTCCCCAGCTCTGATTTCCCGCCTCTGATTTCCGGCATCCGATTCCCTGCCTCTGATTCCCCGCCTCTGATTCCCCATCTCTGATTCCCCGCCTCTGATTCCCCGTGTCTGATTCCCTGCCTCTGATTCCCCGCCTCTGATTCCCCTCGTCTGATTCCCTGCCACTGATTCCCTGCCCCTGATTCCCCACCTCTGATTCCCCATATCTGATTCCCCGCCTCTGTTTCCCCGCCTCTGATTCCCCGCCTCTCTTTCCCCATATCTGATTCCCCGCCTCTGATTCCCCAACTCTGAATCTCCTCCTCTAATTCGCCAGCTATGTTTCCCCGCCTCTGATTCCCTGCATCTGATTCCCTGCCTCTGATTCCCCATCTCTGAATCCCCACCTCTGATTCCCCGTGTCTGATTCCCTGCCTCTGAATCCCCGCCTCTGATTCCCCGCCTCTGATTCCCTGCCACTGATTCCCCGCCCCTGATTCCCCACCTCTGATTCCCCATATCTTATTCCCCGCCTCTGTTTCCCCCCCTCTGATTCCCAGCCTCTGATTCCCCATATCTGATTCCCCGCCTCTGATTCCCCATATCTGATTCCCCGCCTCATTTTCCACATATCTGCTTCGCCGCCTCTGATTCCCCAACTCTGATTCCCCGCCTCTGATTCCCCAGCTCTGATTTCCCGCCTCTGATTTCCGGCATCCGATTCCCTGCCTCTGATTCCCCGCCTCTGATTCCCCATCTCTGATACCCCGCCTCTGATTCCCCGCGTCTGATTCCCTGCCACTGATTCCCTGCCCCTGATTCCCCACCTCTGATTCCCCATATCTGATTCCCCGCCTCTGTTTCCCCGCCTCTGATTCCCCGCCTCTGTTTCCCCATATCTGATTCCCCGCCTCTGATTCCCCAACTCTGATTCCCCTCCTCTAATTCGCCAGCTATGATTCCCCGCCTCTGATTCCCTGCATCTGATTCCCTGCCTCTGATTCCCCGCCTCTGATTCCCCTTCTCTGATTCACCACCTCTGAATCCCCACCTCTGATTCCCCATCTCTGATTCCGCACATCCGATTCCCTGCCTCTGATTCCCCGCCTCTGATTCCCCGCCTCTGATTCCCTGCCTCTGATTCGCAACCTCTAATTCCCCACCTCTGATTCCCCATATTTGATTCCCCGCCTCTGTTTCCCTGCCTCTGATTCCCGGCCTCTGTTTCCCCATATCTGATTCCCCTCCTCTGATTCCCCAACTCTGATTCCCCGCCTCTGATTCCCCAGCTCTGATTCCCCGCCTTTTATTCCCGGCCTCTGATTCCCTGCCACTGATTCCCCGCCCCTGATTCCCCACCTCTGATTCCCCATATCTGATTCCCCGCCTCTGTTGCCCCAGCTCTGATTCCCCACCTCTGATTCCCCAGCTGTGATTCCCTGCCACTGATTCCCCGCCCCTGATTCCCCACCTCTGATTCCCCATATCTGATTCCCCGCCTCTGTTTCCCCAGCTCTGATTCCCTGCCTCTGATTCCCTGCCCTGATTCCCCATCTCTGTTTCACCGCCTTTGATTCGCAACCTCTGATTCACCATATCTGATTCCCCGCCTCTGTTTCCCCGCCTCTGATTCCCTGCCTCTGATTCCCAACCTCTGATTCCACACCTCTGATTCCCCATATCTGATTCCCCGACTCTATTTCCCCATATCTGATTCCCCGCCTCTGATTCCCCAACTCTGATTCCCCGCCTCTGATTCCCCAGCTCTGATTCCCCGCCTCTGATTCCCGGCGTCCGATTCCCTGCCTCTGATTCCCCGCCTCTGATTCCCCATCTCTGATTCCCCGCCTCTGATTCCCCGTGTCTGATTCCCTTACTCTGATTCCCCGCCTCTGATTCCCCCCCTCTGATTCCCTGCCACTGATTCCCTGCCCCTGATTCCCCACTACTGATTCCCCATATCTGATTCCCCGCCTGTTTCCCCGCCTCTGATTCCCCGCCTCTGATTCCCCATATCTGATTCCCTGCCTCTGATTCCCCAACTCTGATTCCCCATATCTGATTCCGCATATCTTATTCCCCGCCTCTGTTTCCCCCCCTCTGATTCCCAGCCTCTGATTCCCCATATCTGATTCCCCGCCTTTGATTCCCCATATCTGATTCCCCGCCTCATTTTCCCCATATCTGCTTCGCCGCCTCTGATTCCCCAACTCTGATTCCCCTCCTCTGATTCTCCAGCTCTGATTTCCCGCCTCTGAATTCCGGCATCCGATTCCCTGCCTCTGATTCCCCGCCTCTGATTCCCCATCTCTGATTCCCCGCCTCTGATTCCCCGTGTCTGATTCCCTGCATCTGATTCCCCGCCTCTGATTCCCCGCGTCTGATTCCCTGCCACTGATTCCCTGCCCCGGATTCCCCACCTCTGATTCCCCATATCTGATTCCCCGCCTCTGTTTCCCCGCCTCTGATTCCCCGCCTCTGTTTCCCCATATCTGATTCCCCGCCTCTGATTCCCCAACTCTGATTCCCCTCCTCTAATTCGCCAGCTATGATTCCCCGCCTTTGATTCCCTGCGTTTGATTCCCTGCCTCTGATTCCCCGCCTCTGATTCCCCTTTTCTGATTCACCACCTCTGAATCCCCACCTCTGATTCCCCATCTCTGATTCCGCACATCCGATTCCCTGCCTCTGATTCCCCGCCTCTGATTCCCCGCCTCTGATTCCCTGCCTCTGATTCGCAACCTCTAATTCCCCACCTCTGATTCCCCATATCTGATTCCCCGCCTCTGTTTCCCTGCCTCTGATTCCCAGCCTCTGTTTCCCCATATCTGATTCCCCTCCTCTGATTCCCCAACTCTGATTCCCCGCCTCGGATTTCCCAGCTCTGATTCCCCGCCTTTTATTCCCGGCCTCTGATTCCCTGCCACTGATTCCCCGCCCCTGATTCCCCACCTCTGATTCCCCATATCTGATTCCCCGCCTCTGTTTCCCCAGCTCTGATTCCCCACCTCTGATTCCCCAGCTCTGATTCCCTGCCACTGATTCCCCGCCCCTGATTCCCCACCTCTGATTCCCCATATCTGATTCCCCCCTTCTGTTTCCCCAGCTCTGATTCCCTGCCTCTGATTCCCTGCCCTGATTCCCCATCTCTGTTTCACCGCCTTTGATTCGCCACCTCTGATTCCCCATATCTGATTCCCCGCCTCTGTTTCCCCGCCTCTGATTCCCTGCCTCTGATTCCCATCCTCTGATTCCACACCTCTGATTCCCCATATCTGATTCCCCGCCTCTATTTCCCCATATCTGATTCCCCGCCTCTGATTCCCCAACTCTGATTCCCTGCCTCTGATTCCCCAGCTCTGATTCCCCGCCTCTGATTCCCGACGTCCGATTCCCTGCCTCTGATTCCCCGCCTCTGATTCCCCATCTCTGATTCCCCGCCTCTATTTCCCCATATCTGATTCCCCGCCTCTGATTCCCCAACTCTGATTCCCTGCCTCTGATTCCCCGTGTCTGATTCCCTGCCTCTGATTCCCCGCCTCTGATTCCCCGCCTCTGATTCCCTGCCACTGATTCCCTGCCCCTGATTCCCCACTTCTGATTCCCCATATCTGATTCCCCGCCTCTGTTTCCCCACCTCTGATTCCCCGCCTCTGATTCCCCATATCTGATTCCCTGCCTCTGATTCCTCAACTCTGATTCCCCGCCTCTGATTCCCCAGCTCTGAATCCCCGCCTCTGATTCCCCGCCTCTGATTCTCCATATCTCATTCCCCGCCTCTGAATCCCCATCTCTGATTCCCGGACTCTGATTCCCCACCTCTGATTCCCGGCCTCTTATTCCCAGCATTTGATTCCCGGCCTCTGATTCCCCATCTCTGATTCCGCACATCTGATTCCCTGCCTCTGATTCCCCACCTCTGATTCCCCATATCTGATTCCCCGCCTCTGTTTCCCAGCCTCTGATTCCCCGCCTCTGTTTCCCCATATCTAATTACCCACCTCTGATGCCCCAACTCTGATTCCCCGCCTCTGATTCCCCAGCTCTGATTCCCCGCCTCTGATTCCCCGCATCTGATTCCCAATGTCTGATTCCCCGCCTCTGTTTCCCCGCCTCTGATTCCCCACCTCTGTTTCCCCATATCTGATTCCCCGCCTCTGTTTCCCCCCCTCTGATTCCCAGCCTCTGATTCCCCATATCTGATTCCTCGCCTCTGATTCCCCATATCTGATTCCCCGCCTCTGATTCCCCATATCTGATTCCCCGCCTCATTTTCCACATATCTGTTTCGCCGCCTCTGATTCCCCAACTCTGATTCCCCGCCTCTGATTCCCCAGCTCTGATTTCCCGCCTCTGATTTCCGGCATCCGATTCCCTGCCTCTGATTCCCCGCCTCTGATTCCCCATCTCTGATTCCCCGCCTCTGATTCCCCGCGTCTGATTCCCTGCCACTGATTCCCTGCCCCTGATTCCCCACCTCTGATTCCCCATATCTGATTCCCCGCCTCTGTTTCCCCGCCTCTGATTCCCCGCCTCTGTTTCCCCATATCTGATTCCCCGCCTCTGATTCCCCAACTCTGATTCCCCTCCTCTAATTCGCCAGCTATGATTCCCCGCCTCTGATTCCCTGCATCTGATTCCCTGCCTCTGATTCCCCGCCTCTGATTCCCCTTCTCTGATTCACCACCTCTGAATCCCCACCTCTGATTCCCCATCTCTGATTCCGCACATCCGATTCCCTGCCTCTGATTCCCTGCCTCTGATTCCCCGCCTCTGATTCCCCGCGTCTGATTCCCTGCCACTGATTCCCTGCCCCTGATTCCCCACCTCTGATTCCCCATATCTGATTCCCCGCCTCTGTTTCCCCGCCTCTGATTCCCCGCCTCTGTTTCCCCATATCTGATTCCCCGCCTCTGATTCCCCAACTCTGATTCCCCTCCTCTAATTCGCCAGCTATGATTCCCCGCCTCTGATTCCCTGCATCTGATTCCCTGCCTCTGATTCCCCGCCTCTGATTCCCCTTCTCTGATTCACCACCTCTGAATCCCCACCTCTGATTCCCCATCTCTGATTCCGCACATCCGATTCCCTGCCTCTGATTCCCCGCCTCTGATTCCCCGCCTCTGATTCCCTGCCTCTGATTCGCAACCTCTAATTCCCCACCTCTGATTCCCCATATCTGATTCCCCGCCTCTGTTTCCCTGCCTCTGATTCCCGGCCTCTGTTTCCCCATATCTGATTCCCCTCCTCTGATTCCCCAACTCTGATTCCCCGCCTCTGATTCCCCAGCTCTGATTCCCCGCCTTTTATTCCCGGCCTCTGATTCCCTGCCACTGATTCCCCGCCCCTGATTCCCCACCTCTGATTCTCCATATCTGATACCCCGCCTCTGTTTCCCCAGCTCTGATTCCCCACATCTGATTCCCCAGCTCTGATTCCCTGCCACTGATTTCCCGCCCCTGATTCCCCACCTCTGATTCCCCATATCTGATTCCCCGCCTCTGTTTCCCCAGCTCTGATTCCCTGCCTCTGATTCCCTGCCCTGATTCCCCATCTCTGTTTCACCGCCTTTGATTCGCAACCTCTGATTCACCATATCTGATTCCCCGCCTCTGTTTCCCCGCCTCTGATTCCCTGCCTCTGATTCCCAACCTCTGATTCCACACCTCTGATTCCCCATATCTGATTCCCCGACTCTATTTCCCCATATCTGATTCCCCGCCTCTGATTCCCCAACTCTGATTCCCCGCCTCTGATTCCCCAGCTCTGATTCCCCGCCTCTGATTCCCGGCGTCCGATTCCCTGCCTCTGATTCCCCGCCTCTGATTCCCCATCTCTGATTCCCCGCCTCTGATTCCCGGTGTCTGATTCCCTTACTCTGATTCCCCGCCTCTGATTCCCCCCCTCTGATTCCCTGCCACTGATTCCCTGCCCCTGATTCCCCACTTCTGATTCCCCATATCTGATTCCCCGCCTGTTTCCCCGCCTCTGATTCCCCGCCTCTGATTCCCCATATCTGATTCCCTGCCTCTGATTCCCCAACTCTGATTCCCCGCCTCTGATTCCGCATATATTATTCCCCGCCTCTCTTTCCCCCCCTCTGATTCCCAGCCTCTGATTCCCCATATCTGATTCCCCGCCTTTGATTCCCCATATCTGATTCCCCGCCTCATTTTCCCCATATCTGCTTCGCCGCCTCTGATTCCCCAACTCTGATTCCCCTCCTCTGATTCCCCAGCTCTGATTTCCCGCCTCTGAATTCCGGCATCCGATTCCCTGCCTCTGATTCCCCGCCTCTGATTCCCCATCTCTGATTCCCCGCCTCTGATTCCCCGTGTCTGATTCCCTGCATCTGATTCCCCGCCTCTGATTCCCCACGTCTGATTCCCTGCCACTGATTCCCTGCCCCGGATTCCCCACCTCTGATTCCCCATATCTGATTCCCCGCCTCTGTTTCCCCGCCTCTGATTCCCCGCCTCTGTTTCCCCATATCTGATTCCCCGCCTCTGATTCCCCAACTCTGATTCCCCTCCTCTAATTCGCCAGCTATGATTCCCCGCCTTTGATTCCCTGCGTCTGAGTCCCTGCCTCTGATTCCCCGCCTCTGATTCCCCTTTTCTGATTCACCACCTCTGAATCCCCACCTCTGATTCCCCATCTCTGATTCCGCACATCCGATTCCCTGCCTCTGATTCCCCGCCTCTGATTCCCCGCCTCTGATTCCCTGCCTCTGATTCGCAACCTCTAATTCCCCACCTCTGATTCCCCATATCTGATTCCCCGCCTCTGTTTCCCTGCCTCTGATTCCCGGCCTCTGTTTCCCCATATCTGATTCCCCTCCTCTGATTCCCCAACTCTGATTCCCCGCCTCTGATTCCCCAGCTCTGATTCCCCGCCTTTTATTCCCGGCCTCTGATTCCCTGCCACTGATTCCCCGCCCCTGATTCCCCACCTCTGATTCCCCATATCTGATTCCCCGCCTCTGTTTCCCCAGCTCTGATTCCCCCCTTCTGTTTCCCCAGCTCTGATTCCCTGCCTCTGATTCCCTGCCCTGATTCCCCATCTCTGTTTCACCGCCTTTGATTCGCCACCTCTGATTCCCCATATCTGATTCCCCGCCTCTGTTTCCCCGCCTCTGATTCCCTGCCTCTGATTCCCATCCTCTGATTCCACTCCTCTGATTCCCCATATCTGATTCCCCGCCTCTATTTCCCCATATCTGATTCCCCGCCTCTGATTCCCCAACTCTGATTCCCTGCCTCTGATTCCCCAGCTCTGATTCCCCGCCTCTGATTCCCGACGTCCGATTCCCTGCCTCTGATTCCCCGCCTCTGATTCCCCATCTCTGATTCCCCGCCTCTGATTCCCCGTGTCTGATTCCCTGCCTCTGATTCCCCGCCTCTGATTCCCCGCCTCTGATTCCCTGCCACTGATTCCCTGCCCCTGATTCCCCACTTCTGATTCCCCATATCTGATTCCCCGCCTCTGTTTCACCACCTCTGATTCCCCGCCTCTGATTCCCCATATCTGATTCCCTGCCTCTGATTCCCCAACTCTGATTCCCCGCCTCTGATTCCCCAGCTCTGAATCCCCGCCTCTGATTCCCCGCCTCTGATTCTCCATATCTCATTCCCCGCCTCTGAATCCCCATCTCTGATTCCCGGACTCTGATTCCCCACCTCTGATCCCCGGCCTCTTATTCCCAGCATTTGATTCCCGGCCTCTGATTCCCCATCTCTGATTCCGCACATCTGATTCCCTGCCTCTGATTCCCCACCTCTGATTCCCCATATCTGATTCCCCGCCTCTCTTTCCCCGCCTCTGATTCCCCGCCTCTGTTTCCCATATCTAATTACCCACCTCTGATGCCCCAACTCTGATTCCCCGCCTCTGATTCCCCAGCTCTGATTCCCCGCCTCTGATTCCCCGCATCTGATTCCCAATGTCTGATTCCCCGCCTCTGTTTCCCCGCCTCTGATTCCCCACCTCTGTTTCCCCATATCTGATTCCCCGCCTCTCTTTCCCCCCCTCTGATTCCCAGCCTCTGATTCCGCATATCTGATTCCCCGCCTCTGATTCCCCATATCTGATTCCCCGCCTCATTTTCCCCATATCTGCTTCGCCGCCTCTGATTCCCCAACTCTGATTCCCCGCCTCTGATTCCCCAGCTCTGATGTCCCGCCTCTGATTTCCGGCATCCGATTCCCTGCCTCTGATTCCCCGCCTCTGATTCCCCATCTCTGATTCCCCGCCTCTGATTCCCCGTGTCTGATTCCCTGCCTCTGATTCCCCGCCTCTGATTCCCCTCGTCTGATTCCCTGCCACTGATTCCCTGCCCCTGATTCCCCACCTCTGATTCCCCATATCTGATTCCCCGCCTCTGTTTCCCCGCCTCTGATTCCCCGCCTCTCTTTCCCCATATCTGATTCCCCGCCTCTGATTCCCCAACTCTGAATCTCCTCTTCTAATTCGCCAGCTATGTTTCCCCGCCTCTGATTCCCTGCATCTGATTCCCTGCCTCTGATTCCCCGCCTCTGATTCCCCTTCTATGATTCACCACCTCTGAATCCCGACCTCTGATTCCCCATCTCTGATTCCGCACATCCGATTCCCTGCCTCTGATTCCCCGCCTCTGATTCCCCATCTCTGATTCCCCGCCTCTGATTCCCCGTGTCTGATTCCCTGCCTCTGATTCCCCGCCTCTGATTCCCCGCGTCTGATTCCCTGCCACTGATTCCCTGCCCCTGATTCCCCACCTCTGATTCCCCATATCTGATTCCCCGCCTCTGATTCCCCGCCTCTGATTCCCCATCTCTGATTCCCCGCCTCTGATTCCCCGTGTCTGATTCCCTGCCTCTGATTCCCCGCCTCTGATTCCCCGCGTCTGATTCCCTGCCACTGATTCCCTGCCCCTGATTCCCCACCTCTGATTCCCCATATCTGATTCCCCGCCTCTGTTTCCCCGCCTCTGATTCACCGCCTCTGTTTCCCCATATCTGATTCCCCGCCTCTGATTCCCCAACTCTGATTCCCCTCCTCTAATTCGCCAGCTATGATTCCCCGCCTCTGATTCCCTGCATCTGATTCCCTGCCTCTGATTCCCCGCCTCTGATTCCCCTTCTCTGATTCACCACCTCTGAATCCCCACCTCAGATTCCCCATCTCTGATTCCGCACATCCGATTCCCTGCCTCTGATTCCCCGCCTCTGATTCCCCGCCTCTGATTCCCTGCCTCTGATTCGCAACCTCTAATTCCCCACCTCTGATTCCCCATATCTGATTCCCCGCCTCTGTTTCCCTGCCTCTGATTCCCGGCCTCTGTTTCCCCATATCTGATTCCCCTCCTCTGATTCCCCAACTCTGATTCCCCGCCTCTGATTCCCCAGCTCTGATTCCCCGCCTTTTATTCCCGGCCTCTGATTCCCTGCCACTGATTCCCCGCCCCTGATTCCCCACCTCTGATTCTCCATATCTGATACCCCGCCTCTGTTTCCCCAGCTCTGATTCCCCAACTCTGATTCCCCAGCTCTGATTCCCTGCCACTGATTTCCCGCCCCTGATTCCCCACCTCTGATTCCCCATATCTGATTCCCCGCCTCTGTTTCCCCAGCTCTGATTCCCTGCCTCTGATTCCCTGCCCTGATTCCCCATCTCTGTTTCACCGCCTTTGATTCGCAACCTCTGATTCACCATATCTGATTCCCCGCCTCTGTTTCCCCGCCTCTGATTCCCTGCCTCTGATTCCCAACCTCTGATTCCACACCTCTGATTCCCCATATCTGATTCCCCGACTCTATTTCCCCATATCTGATTCCCCGCCTCTGATTCCCCAACTCTGATTCCCCGCCTCTGATTCCCCAGCTCTGATTCCCCGCCTCTGATTCCCGGCGTCCGATTCCCTGCCTCTGATTCCCCGCCTCTGATTCCCCATCTCTGATTCCCCGCCTCTGATTCCCCGTGTCTGATTCCCTTACTCTGATTCCCCGCCTCTGATTCCCCCCCTCTGATTCCCTGCCACTGATTCCCTGCCCCTGATTCCCCACTTCTGATTCCCCATATCTGATTCCCCGCCTGTTTCCCCGCCTCTGATTCCCCGCCTCTGATTCCCCATATCTGATTCCCTGCCTCTGATTCCCCAACTCTGATTCCCCGCCTCTGATTCTGCATATATTATTCCCCGCCTCTGTTTCCCCCCCTCTGATTCCCAGCCTCTGATTCCCCATATCTGATTCCCCGCCTTTGATTCCCCATATCTGATTCCCCGCCTCATTTTCCCCATATCTGCTTCGCCGCCTCTGATTCCCCAACTCTGATTCCCCTCCTCTGATTCCCCAGCTCTGATTTCCCGCCTCTGAATTCCGGCATCCGATTCCCTGCCTCTGATTCCCCGCCTCTGATTCCCCATCTCTGATTCCCCGCCTCTGATTCCCCGTGTCTGATTCCCTGCATCTGATTCCCCGCCTCTGATTCCCCACGTCTGATTCCCTGCCACTGATTCCCTGCCCCGGATTCCCCACCTCTGATTCCCCATATCTGATTCCCCGCCTCTGTTTCCCCGCCTCTGATTCCCCGCCTCTGTTTCCCCATATCTGATTCCCCGCCTCTGATTCCCCAACTCTGATTCCCCTCCTCTAATTCGCCAGCTATGATTCCCCGCCTTTGATTCCCTGCGTCTGAGTCCCTGCCTCTGATTCCCCGCCTCTGATTCCCATTTTCTGATTCACCACCTCTGAATCCCCACCTCTGATTCCCCATCTCTGATTCCGCACATCCGATACCCTGCCTCTGATTACCCGCCTCTGATTCCCCGCCTCTGATTCCCTGCCTCTGATTCGCAACCTCTAATTCCCCACCTCTGATTCCCCATATCTGATTCCCCGCCTCTGTTTCCCTGCCTCTGATTCCCGGCCTCTGATTCCCCATATCTGATTCCCCTCCTCTGATTCCCCAACTCTGATTCCCCGCCTCTGATTCCCCAGCTCTGATTCCCCGCCTTTTATTCCCGGCCTCTGATTCCCTGCCACTGATTCCCCATATCTGATTCCCCGCCTCTGTTTCCCCAGCTCTGATTCCCCACCTCTGATTCCCCAGCTCTGATTCCCTGCCACTGATTCCCCGCCCCTGATTCCCCACCTCTGATTCCCCATATCTGATTCCCCCCTTCTGTTTCCCCAGCTCTGATTCCCTGCCTCTGATTCCCTGCCCTGATTCCCCATCTCTGTTTCACCGCCTTTGATTCGCCACCTCTGATTCCCCATATCTGAATCCCCGCCTCTGTTTCCCCGCCTCTGATTCCCTGCCTCTGATTCCCATCCTCTGATTCCACACCTCTGATTCCCCATATCTGATTCCCCGCCTCTATTTCCCCATACCTGATTCCCCGCCTCTGATTCCCCAACTCTGATTCCCTGCCTCTGATTCCCCAGCTCTGATTCCCCGCCTCTGATTCCCGACGTCCGATTCCCTGCCTCTGATTCCCCGCCTCTGATTCCCCATCTCTGATTCCCCGCCTCTGATTCCCCGTGTCTGATTCCCTGCCTCTGATTCCCCGCCTCTGATTCCCCGCCTCTGATTCCCTGCCACTGATTCCCTGCCCCTGATTCCCCACTTCTGATTCCCCATATCTGATTCCCCGCCTCTGTTTCACCACCTCTGATTCCCCGCCTCTGATTCCCCATATCTGATTCCCTGCCTCTGATTCCCCAACTCTGATTCCCCGCCTCTGATTCCCCAGCTCTGAATCCCCGCCTCTGATTCCCCGCCTCTGATTCTCCATATCTCATTCCCCGCCTCTGAATCCCCATCTCTGATTCCCGGACTCTGATTCCCCACCTCTGATCCCCGGCCTCTTATTCCCAGCATTTGATTCCCGGCCTCTGATTCCCCATCTCTGATTCCGCACATCTGATTCCCTGCCTCTGATTCCCCACCTCTGATTCCCCATATCTGATTCCCCGCCTCTGTTTCCCCGCCTCTGATTCCCCGCCTCTGTTTCCCCATATCTAATTACCCACCTCTGATGCCCCAACTCTGATTCCCCGCCTCTGATTCCCCAGCTCTGATTCCCCGCCTCTGATTCCCCGCATCTGATTCCCAATGTCTGATTCCCCGCCTCTGTTTCCCCGCCTCTGATTCCCCACCTCTGTTTCCCCATATCTGATTCCCCGCCTCTCTTTCCCCCCCTCTGATTCCCAGCCTCTGATTCCCCATATCTGATTCCCCGCCTCTGATTCCCCATATCTGATTCCCCGCCTCATTTTCCCCATATCTGCTTCGCCGCCTCTGATTCCCCAACTCTGATTCCCCGCCTCTGATTCCCCAGCTCTGATTTCCCGCCTCTGATTTCCGGCATCCGATTCCCTGCCTCTGATTCCCCGCCTCTGATTCCCCATCTCTGATTCCCCGCCTCTGATTCCCCGTGTCTGATTCCCTGCCTCTGATTCCCCGCCTCTGATTCCCCTCGTCTGATTCCCTGCCACTGATTCCCTGCCCCTGATTCCCCACCTCTGATTCCCCATATCTGATTCCCCGCCTCTGTTTCCCCGCCTCTGATTCCCCGCCTCTCTTTCCCCATATCTGATTCCCCGCCTCTGATTCCCCAACTCTGAATCTCCTCCTCTAATTCGCCAGCTATGTTTCCCCGCCTCTGATTCCCTGCATCTGATTCCCTGCCTCTGATTCCCCATCTCTGAATCCCCACCTCTGATTCCCCGTGTCTGATTCCCTGCCTCTGAATCCCCGCCTCTGATTCCCCGCCTCTGATTCCCTGCCACTGATTCCCCGCCCCTGATTCCCCACCTCTGATTCCCCATATCTTATTCCCCGCCTCTGTTTCCCCCCCTCTGATTCCCAGCCTCTGATTCCCCATATCTGATTCCCCGCCTCTGATTCCCCATATCTGATTCCCCGCCTCATTTTCCACATATCTGCTTCGCCGCCTCTGATTCCCCAACTCTGATTCCCCGCCTCTGATTCCCCAGCTCTGATTTCCCGCCTCTGATTTCCGGCATCCGATTCCCTGCCTCTGATTCCCCGCCTCTGATTCCCCATCTCTGATACCCCGCCTCTGATTCCCCGTGTCTGATTCCCTGCCTCTGATTCCCCGCCTCTGATTCCCCGCGTCTGATTCCCTGCCACTGATTCCCTGCCCCTGATTCCCCACCTCTGATTCCCCATATCTGATTCCCCGCCTCTGTTTCCCCGCCTCTGATTCCCCGCCTCTGTTTCCCCATATCTGATTCCCCGCCTCTGATTCCCCAACTCTGATTCCCCTCCTCTAATTCGCCAGCTATGATTCCCCGCCTCTGATTCCCTGCATCTGATTCCCTGCCTCTGATTCCCCGCCTCTGATTCCCCTTCTCTGATTCACCACCTCTGAATCCCCACCTCTGATTCCCCATCTCTGATTCCGCACATCCGATTCCCTGCCTCTGATTCCCCGCCTCTGATTCCCCGCCTCTGATTCCCTGCCTCTGATTCGCAACCTCTAATTCCCCACCTCTGATTCCCCATATTTGATTCCCCGCCTCTGTTTCCCTGCCTCTGATTCCCGGCCTCTGTTTCCCCATATCTGATTCCCCTCCTCTGATTCCCCAACTCTGATTCCCCGCCTCTGATTCCCCAGCTCTGATTCCCCGCCTTTTATTCCCGGCCTCTGATTCCCTGCCACTGATTCCCCGCCCCTGATTCCCCACCTCTGATTCCCCATATCTGATTCCCCGCCTCTGTTGCCCCAGCTCTGATTCCCCACCTCTGATTCCCCAGCTGTGATTCCCTGCCACTGATTCCCCGCCCCTGATTCCCCACCTCTGATTCCCCATATCTGATTCCCCGCCTCTGTTTCCCCAGCTCTGATTCCCTGCCTCTGATTCCCTGCCCTGATTCCCCATCTCTGTTTCACCGCCTTTGATTCGCAACCTCTGATTCACCATATCTGATTCCCCGCCTCTGTTTCCCCGCCTCTGATTCCCTGCCTCTGATTCCCAACCTCTGATTCCACACCTCTGATTCCCCATATCTGATTCCCCGACTCTATTTCCCCATATCTGATTCCCCGCCTCTGATTCCCCAACTCTGATTCCCCGCCTCTGATTCCCCAGCTCTGATTCCCCGCCTCTGATTCCCGGCGTCCGATTCCCTGCCTCTGATTCCCCGCCTCTGATTCCCCATCTCTGATTCCCCGCCTCTGATTCCCCGTGTCTGATTCCCTTACTCTGATTCCCCGCCTCTGATTCCCCCCCTCTGATTCCCTGCCACTGATTCCCTGCCCCTGATTCCCCACTTCTGATTCCCCATATCTGATTCCCCGCCTGTTTCCCCGCCTCTGATTCCCCGCCTCTGATTCCCCATATCTGATTCCCTGCCTCTGATTCCCCAACTCTGATTCCCCATATCTGATTCCGCATATCTTATTCCCCGCCTCTGTTTCCCCCCCTCTGATTCCCAGCCTCTGATTCCCCATATCTGATTCCCCGCCTTTGATTCCCCATATCTGATTCCCCGCCTCATTTTCCCCATATCTGCTTCGCCGCCTCTGATTCCCCAACTCTGATTCCCCTCCTCTGATTCTCCAGCTCTGATTTCCCGCCTCTGAATTCCGGCATCCGATTCCCTGCCTCTGATTCCCCGCCTCTGATTCCCCATCTCTGATTCCCCGCCTCTGATTCCCCGTGTCTGATTCCCTGCATCTGATTCCCCGCCTCTGATTCCCCGCGTCTGATTCCCTGCCACTGATTCCCTGCCCCGGATTCCCCACCTCTGATTCCCCATATCTGATTCCCCGCCTCTGTTTCCCCGCCTCTGATTCCCCGCCTCTGTTTCCCCATATCTGATTCCCCGCCTCTGATTCCCCAACTCTGATTCCCCTCCTCTAATTCGCCAGCTATGATTCCCCGCCTTTGATTCCCTGCGTTTGATTCCCTGCCTCTGATTCCCCGCCTCTGATTCCCCTTTTCTGATTCACCACCTCTGAATCCCCACCTCTGATTCCCCATCTCTGATTCCGCACATCCGATTCCCTGCCTCTGATTCCCCGCCTCTGATTCCCCGCCTCTGATTCCCTGCCTCTGATTCGCAACCTCTAATTCCCCACCTCTGATTCCCCATATCTGATTCCCCGCCTCTGTTTCCCTGCCTCTGATTCCCAGCCTCTGTTTCCCCATATCTGATTCCCCTCCTCTGATTCCCCAACTCTGATTCCCCGCCTCGGATTTCCCAGCTCTGATTCCCCGCCTTTTATTCCCGGCCTCTGATTCCCTGCCACTGATTCCCCGCCCCTGATTCCCCACCTCTGATTCCCCATATCTGATTCCCCGCCTCTGTTTCCCCAGCTCTGATTCCCCACCTCTGATTCCCCAGCTCTGATTCCCTGCCACTGATTCCCCGCCCCTGATTCCCCACCTCTGATTCCCCATATCTGATTCCCCCCTTCTGTTTCCCCAGCTCTGATTCCCTGCCTCTGATTCCCTGCCCTGATTCCCCATCTCTGTTTCACCGCCTTTGATTCGCCACCTCTGATTCCCCATATCTGATTCCCCGCCTCTGTTTCCCCGCCTCTGATTCCCTGCCTCTGATTCCCATCCTCTGATTCCACACCTCTGATTCCCCATATCTGATTCCCCGCCTCTATTTCCCCATATCTGATTCCCCGCCTCTGATTCCCCAACTCTGATTCCCTGCCTCTGATTCCCCAGCTCTGATTCCCCGCCTCTGATTCCCGACGTCCGATTCCCTGCCTCTGATTCCCCGCCTCTGATTCCCCATCTCTGATTCCCCGCCTCTATTTCCCCATATCTGATTCCCCGCCTCTGATTCCCCAACTCTGATTCCCTGCCTCTGATTCCCCGTGTCTGATTCCCTGCCTCTGATTCCCCGCCTCTGATTCCCCGCCTCTGATTCCCTGCCACTGATTCCCTGCCCCTGATTCCCCACTTCTGATTCCCCATATCTGATTCCCCGCCTCTGTTTCCCCACCTCTGATTCCCCGCCTCTGATTCCCCATATCTGATTCCCTGCCTCTGATTCCTCAACTCTGATTCCCCGCCTCTGATTCCCCAGCTCTGAATCCCCGCCTCTGATTCCCCGCCTCTGATTCTCCATATCTCATTCCCCGCCTCTGAATCCCCATCTCTGATTCCCGGACTCTGATTCCCCACCTCTGATTCCCGGCCTCTTATTCCCAGCATTTGATTCCCGGCCTCTGATTCCCCATCTCTGATTCCGCACATCTGATTCCCTGCCTCTGATTCCCCACCTCTGATTCCCCATATCTGATTCCCCGCCTCTGTTTCCCAGCCTCTGATTCCCCGCCTCTGTTTCCCCATATCTAATTACCCACCTCTGATGCCCCAACTCTGATTCCCCGCCTCTGATTCCCCAGCTCTGATTCCCCGCCTCTGATTCCCCGCATCTGATTCCCAATGTCTGATTCCCCGCCTCTGTTTCCCCGCCTCTGATTCCCCACCTCTGTTTCCCCATATCTGATTCCCCGCCTCTGTTTCCCCCCCTCTGATTCCCAGCCTCTGATTCCCCATATCTGATTCCTCGCCTCTGATTCCCCATATCTGATTCCCCGCCTCTGATTCCCCATATCTGATTCCCCGCCTCATTTTCCACATATCTGTTTCGCCGCCTCTGATTCCCCAACTCTGATTCCCCGCCTCTGATTCCCCAGCTCTGATTTCCCGCCTCTGATTTCCGGCATCCGATTCCCTGCCTCTGATTCCCCGCCTCTGATTCCCCATCTCTGATTCCCCGCCTCTGATTCCCCGTGTCTGATTCCCTGCCTCTGATTCCCCGCCTCTGATTCCCCGCGTCTGATTCCCTGCCACTGATTCCCTGCCCCTGATTCCCCACCTCTGATTCCCCATATCTGATTCCCCGCCTCTGTTTCCCCGCCTCTGATTCCCCGCCTCTGTTTCCCCATATCTGATTCCCCGCCTCTGATTCCCCAACTCTGATTCCCCTCCTCTAATTCGCCAGCTATGATTCCCCGCCTCTGATTCCCTGCATCTGATTCCCTGCCTCTGATTCCCCGCCTCTGATTCCCCTTCTCTGATTCACCACCTCTGAATCCCCACCTCTGATTCCCCATCTCTGATTCCGCACATCCGATTCCCTGCCTCTGATTCCCCGCCTCTGATTCCCCGCCTCTGATTCCCTGCCTCTGATTCGCAACCTCTAATTCCCCACCTCTGATTCCCCATATCTGATTCCCCGCCTCTGTTTCCCTGCCTCTGATTCCCGGCCTCTGTTTCCCCATATCTGATTCCCCTCCTCTGATTCCCCAACTCTGATTCCCCGCCTCTGATTCCCCAGCTCTGATTCCCCACCTTTTATTCCCGGCCTCTGATTCCCTGCCACTGATTCCCCGCCCCTGATTCCCCACCTCTGATTCTCCATATCTGATACCCCGCCTCTGTTTCCCCAGCTCTGATTCCCCACATCTGATTCCCCAGCTCTGATTCCCTGCCACTGATTTCCCGCCCCTGATTCCCCACCTCTGATTCCCCATATCTGATTCCCCGCCTCTGTTTCCCCAGCTCTGATTCCCTGCCTCTGATTCCCTGCCCTGATTCCCCATCTCTGTTTCACCGCCTTTGATTCGCAACCTCTGATTCACCATATCTGATTCCCCGCCTCTGTTTCCCCGCCTCTGATTCCCTGCCTCTGATTCCCAACCTCTGATTCCACACCTCTGATTCCCCATATCTGATTCCCCGACTCTATTTCCCCATATCTGATTCCCCGCCTCTGATTCCCCAACTCTGATTCCCCGCCTCTGATTCCCCAGCTCTGATTCCCCGCCTCTGATTCCCGGCGTCCGATTCCCTGCCTCTGATTCCCCGCCTCTGATTCCCCATCTCTGATTCCCCGCCTCTGATTCCCGGTGTCTGATTCCCTTACTCTGATTCCCCGCCTCTGATTCCCCCCCTCTGATTCCCTGCCACTGATTCCCTGCCCCTGATTCCCCACTTCTGTTTCCCCATATCTGATTCCCCGCCTGTTTCCCCGCCTCTGATTCCCCGCCTCTGATTCCCCATATCTGATTCCCTGCCTCTGATTCCCCAACTCTGATTCCCCGCCTCTGATTCCGCATATATTATTCCCCGCCTCTCTTTCCCCCCCTCTGATTCCCAGCCTCTGATTCCCCATATCTGATTCCCCGCCTTTGATTCCCCATATCTGATTCCCCGCCTCATTTTCCCCATATCTGCTTCGCCGCCTCTGATTCCCCAACTCTGATTCCCCTCCTCTGATTCCCCAGCTCTGATTTCCCGCCTCTGAATTCCGGCATCCGATTCCCTGCCTCTGATTCCCCGCCTCTGATTCCCCATCTCTGATTCCCCGCCTCTGATTCCCCGTGTCTGATTCCCTGCATCTGATTCCCCGCCTCTGATTCCCCACGTCTGATTCCCTGCCACTGATTCCCTGCCCCGGATTCCCCACCTCTGATTCCCCATATCTGATTCCCCGCCTCTGTTTCCCCGCCTCTGATTCCCCGCCTCTGTTTCCCCATATCTGATTCCCCGCCTCTGATTCCCCAACTCTGATTCCCCTCCTCTAATTCGCCAGCTATGATTCCCCGCCTTTGATTCCCTGCGTCTGAGTCCCTGCCTCTGATTCCCCGCCTCTGATTCCCCTTTTCTGATTCACCACCTCTGAATCCCCACCTCTGATTCCCCATCTCTGATTCCGCACATCCGATTCCCTGCCTCTGATTCCCCGCCTCTGATTCCCCGCCTCTGATTCCCTGCCTCTGATTCGCAACCTCTAATTCCCCACCTCTGATTCCCCATATCTGATTCCCCGCCTCTGTTTCCCTGCCTCTGATTCCCGGCCTCTGTTTCCCCATATCTGATTCCCCTCCTCTGATTCCCCAACTCTGATTCCCCGCCTCTGATTCCCCAGCTCTGATTCCCCGCCTTTTATTCCCGGCCTCTGATTCCCTGCCACTGATTCCCCGCCCCTGATTCCCCACCTCTGATTCCCCATATCTGATTCCCCGCCTCTGTTTCCCCAGCTCTGATTCCCCCCTTCTGTTTCCCCAGCTCTGATTCCCTGCCTCTGATTCCCTGCCCTGATTCCCCATCTCTGTTTCACCGCCTTTGATTCGCCACCTCTGATTCCCCATATCTGATTCCCCGCCTCTGTTTCCCCGCCTCTGATTCCCTGCCTCTGATTCCCATCCTCTGATTCCACACCTCTGATTCCCCATATCTGATTCCCCGCCTCTATTTCCCCATATCTGATTCCCCGCCTCTGATTCCCCAACTCTGATTCCCTGCCTCTGATTCCCCAGCTCTGATTCCCCGCCTCTGATTCCCGACGTCCGATTCCCTGCCTCTGATTCCCCGCCTCTGATTCCCCATCTCTGATTCCCCGCCTCTGATTCCCCGTGTCTGATTCCCTGCCTCTGATTCCCCGCCTCTGATTCCCCGCCTCTGATTCCCTGCCACTGATTCCCTGCCCCTGATTCCCCACTTCTGATTCCCCATATCTGATTCCCCGCCTCTGTTTCACCACCTCTGATTCCCCGCCTCTGATTCCCCATATCTGATTCCCTGCCTCTGATTCCCCAACTCTGATTCCCCGCCTCTGATTCCCCAGCTCTGAATCCCCGCCTCTGATTCCCCGCCTCTGATTCTCCATATCTCATTCCCCGCCTCTGAATCCCCATCTCTGATTCCCGGACTCTGATTCCCCACCTCTGATCCCCGGCCTCTTATTCCCAGCATTTGATTCCCGGCCTCTGATTCCCCATCTCTGATTCCGCACATCTGATTCCCTGCCTCTGATTCCCCACCTCTGATTCCCCATATCTGATTCCCCGCCTCTGTTTCCCCGCCTCTGATTCCCCGCCTCTGTTTCCCATATCTAATTACCCACCTCTGATGCCCCAACTCTGATTCCCCGCCTCTGATTCCCCAGCTCTGATTCCCCGCCTCTGATTCCCCGCATCTGATTCCCAATGTCTGATTCCCCGCCTCTGTTTCCCCGCCTCTGATTCCCCACCTCTGTTTCCCCATATCTGATTCCCCGCCTCTCTTTCCCCCCCTCTGATTCCCAGCCTCTGATTCCGCATATCTGATTCCCCGCCTCTGATTCCCCATATCTGATTCCCCGCCTCATTTTCCCCATATCTGCTTCGCCGCCTCTGATTCCCCAACTCTGATTCCCCGCCTCTGATTCCCCAGCTCTGATGTCCCGCCTCTGATTTCCGGCATCCGATTCCCTGCCTCTGATTCCCCGCCTCTGATTCCCCATCTCTGATTCCCCGCCTCTGATTCCCCGTGTCTGATTCCCTGCCTCTGATTCCCCGCCTCTGATTCCCCTCGTCTGATTCCCTGCCACTGATTCCCTGCCCCTGATTCCCCACCTCTGATTCCCCATATCTGATTCCCCGCCTCTGTTTCCCCGCCTCTGATTCCCCGCCTCTCTTTCCCCATATCTGATTCCCCGCCTCTGATTCCCCAACTCTGAATCTCCTCTTCTAATTCGCCAGCTATGTTTCCCCGCCTCTGATTCCCTGCATCTGATTCCCTGCCTCTGATTCCCCGCCTCTGATTCCCCTTCTATGATTCACCACCTCTGAATCCCGACCTCTGATTCCCCATCTCTGATTCCGCACATCCGATTCCCTGCCTCTGATTCCCCGCCTCTGATTCCCCGCCTCTGATTCCCTGCCTCTGATTCGCAACCTCTAATTCCCCACCTCTGATTCCCCAAATCTGATTCCCCGCCTCTGTTTCCCTGCCTCTGATTCCCGGCCTCTGTTTCCCCATATCTGATTCCCCTCCTCTGATTCCCCAACTCTGATTCCCCGCCTCTGATTCCCCAGCTCTGATTCCCCGCCTTTTATTCCCGGCCTCTGATTCCCTGCCACTGATTCCCCGCCCCTGATTCCCCACCTCTGATTCCCCATATCTGATTCCCCGCCTCTGTTTCCCCAGCTCTGATTCCCCACCTCGGATTCCCCAGCTCTGATTCCCTGCCACTGATTCCCCGCCCCTGATTCCCCATCTCTGTTTCACCGCCTTTGATTCGCCACCTCTGATTCCCCATATCTGATTCCCCAACTCTGATTCCCCGCCTCTGATTCCCCAGCTCTGATTCCCCGCCTGTGATTCCCGGCGTCCGATTACCTGCCTCTGATTCCCCGCCTCTGATTCCCCATCTCTGATTCCCCGCCTCTGATTCCCCGTGTCTGATTCCCTGCCTCTGATTCCCCGCCTCTGATTCCCCGCCTCTGATTCCCTGCCACTGATTCCCTGCCCCTGATTCCCCACTTCTGATTGCCCATATCTGATTCCCCGCCTGTTTCCCCGCCTCTGATTCCCCGCCTCTGATTTCCCATATCTGATTCCCTGCCTCTGATTCCCCAACTGTGATTCCCCGCCTCTGATTCCCCAGCTCTGAATCCCCGCCTCTGATTCCCCGCGTCTGATTCCCTGCCTCTGATTCCCCGCCTTGATTCCCCATCTCTGATTCACAACCTTTGATTCCCCACCTCTGATTCCCCATATCTGATTCCCCGCATCTGTTTCCCCGCCTCTGATTCCCCGCCTCTGATTCCCCATATCTGATTCCCCGGCTCTGATTGCCCACCTCTGATTCCCCGCCTCTGATTCGCCAGCTCTGATTCCCCGCCTCTGATTCCCCGCATCTGATTCCCTGCCTCTGATTCCCCGCCTCTGATTCCCCATCTCTGATTCATCGCCTTTGATTCGCCACCTCTGATTCCCCATATCTGATTCCCCACCTCTGTTTCGCCGCCTCTGATTCCCTGCCACTGATTCCCAGCCCCTGATTCCCCACCTCTGATTCCACATATCTTATTCCCCGCCTCTGTTTCCCCCCCTCTGATTCCCAGCCTCTGATTCCCCATATCTGATTCCCCGCCTCTGATTCCCCATATCTGATTCCCCGCCTTATTTTCCCCATATCTGCTTCGCCGCCTCTGATTCCCCAACTCTGATTCCCCTCCTCTGATTCCCCAGCTCTGATTTCCCGCCTCCGATTTCCGGCATCCGATTCCCTGCCTCTGATTCCCCGCCTCTGATTCCCCATCTCTGATTCCCCGCCTCTGACTCCCCGCGTCTGATTCCCTGCCACTGATTCCCTGCCCCTGATTCCCCACCTCTGATTCCCCATATCTGATTCCCCGCCTCTGTTTCCCCGCCTCTGATTCCCCGCCTCTGTTTCCCCACCTCTGATTCCCCACCTCTGATTCCCCAACTCTGATTCCCCTCCTCTAATTCGCCAGCTATGATTCCCCTCCTCTGATTCCCTGCGTCTGATTCCCTGCCTCTGATTCCCCGCCTCTGATTCCCCTTCTCTGATTCACCACCTCTGAATCCCCACCTCTGATTCCCCATCTCTGATTCCGCACATCCGATTCCCTGCCTCTGATTCCCCGCCTCTGATTTCCCGCCTCTGATTCCCTGCCTCTGATTCGCAACCTCTAATTCCCCACCTCTGATTCCCCATATCTGATTCCCCGCCTCTGTTTCCCTGCCTCTGATTCCCGGCCTCTGTTTCCCCATATCTGATTCCCCTCCTCTGATTCCCCAACTCTGATTCCCCGCCTCTGATTCCCCAGCTCTGATTCCCCGCCTTTTATTCCCGGCCTCTGATTCCCTGCCACTGATTCCCCGCCCCTGATTCCCCACCTCTGATTCACCATATCTGATTCTCCGCCTCTGTTTCCCCAGCTCTGATTCCCCACCTCTGATTCCCCAGCTCTGATTCCCTGCCACTGATTCCCCGCCCCTGATTCCCCACCTCTGATTCCCCATATCTGATTCCCCGCCTCTGTTTCCCCAGCTCTGATTCCCTGCCTCTGATTCCCTCCCCTGATTCCCCATCTCTGTTTCACCGCCTATGATTCGCCACCTCTGATTCCCCATATCTGATTCCCCGCCTCTGTTTCCCCGCCTCTGATTCCCTGCCTCTGATTCCCAACCTCTAATTCCCCATATCTGATTCCCCGCCTCTATTTCCCCATATCTGATTCCCCGCCTCTGATTCCCCAACTCTGATTCCCCGCCTCTGATTCCCCAGCTCTGATTCCCCGCCTCTGATTCCCGGCGTCCGATTCCCTGCCTCTGATTCCCCGCCTCTGATTCCCCATCTATGATTCCCCGCCTCTGATTCCCCGTGTCAGATTCCCTGCCTCTGATTCCCCGCCTCTGATTCCCCGCCTCTGATTCCCTGCCACTGATTCCCTGCCCCTGATTCCCCACTTCTGATTCCCCATATCTGATTCCCCGCCTCTGTTTCCCCGCCTCTGATTCCCCACCTCTGATTCCCCATATCTGAATCCCTGCCTCTGATTCCCCAACTCTGATTCCCCGCCTCTGATTCCCCAGCTCTGAATCCCCGCCTCTGAATCCCCGCCTCTGATTCTCCATATCTCATTCCCCGCCTCTGAATCCCCATCTCTGATTCCCGGACTCTGATTCCCCACCTCTGATTCCCGGCCTCTTATTCCCAGCATTTGATTCCCGGCCTCTGATTCCCGGCCTTTGATTCCCTGCTTTTGATTCTGATTCCCTGCCTCTGATTCCCCATCTCTGATTCCGCACATCTGATTCCCTGCCTCTGATTCCCCACCTCTGATTCCCCATATCTGATTCCCCGTCTCTGTTTCCCCGCCTCTGATTCCCCGCCTCTGTTTCCCCATATCTAATTCCCCACCTCTGATGCCCCAACTCTGATTCCCCGCCTCTGATTCCCCAGCTCTGATTCCCCGCCTCTGATTCCCCGCATCTGATTCCCCATGTCTGATTCCCCGCCTCTGTTTCCCCGCCTCTGATTCCCCGCATCTGATTCCCCATGTCTGATTCCCCGCCTCTGATTCCCCATCTCTGATTCCCCGCCTCTGATTCCCCGTGTCTGATTCCCTGCCTCTGATTCCCCGCCTCTGATTCCCCGCGTCTGATTCCCTGCCACTGATTCCCTGCCCCTGATTCCCCACCTCTGATTCCCCATATCTGATTCCCCGCCTCTGTTTCCCCGCCTCTGATTCCCCGCCTCTGTTTCCCCATATCTGATTCCCCGCCTCTGATTCCCCAACTCTGATTCCCCTCCTCTAATTCGCCAGCTATGATTCCCCGCCTCTGATTCCCTGCATCTGATTCCCTGCCTCTGATACCCCGCCTCTGATTCCCCTTCTCTGATTCACCACCTCTGAATCCCCACCTCTGATTCCCCATCTCTGATTCCGCACATCCGATTCCCTGCCTCTGATTCCCCGCCTCTGATTCCCCGCCTCTGTTTCCCTGCCTCTGATTCCCCTCCTCTGATTCCCCAACTCTGATTCCCCGCCTCTGATTCCCCAGCTCTGATTCCCCGCCTTTTATTCCCGGCCTCTGATTCCCTGCCACTGATTCCCCGCCCCTGATTCCCCACCTCTGATTCCCCATATCTGATTCCCCGCCTCTGTTTCCCCAGCTCTGATTCCCCACCTCTGATTACCCAGCTCTTTCCCTGCCACTGATTCCCCGCCCCTGATTCCCCACCTCTGATTCCCCATATCTGATTCCCCGCCTCTGTTTCCCCAGCTCTGATTCCCTGCCTCTGATTCCCTGCCCTGATTCCCCATCTCTGTTTCACTGCCTTTGTTTCGCCACCTCTGATTCCCCATATCTGATTCCCCGCCTCTGTTTCCCCGCCTCTGATTCGCTGCCTCTGATTCCCAACCTCTGATTCCACACCTCTGATTCCCCATATCTGATTCCCCGACTCTATTTCCCCATATCTGATTCCCCGCCTCTGATTCCCCAACTCTGATTCCCCGCCTCTGATTCCCCAGCTCTGATTCCCCGCCTCTGATTCCCGGCGTCCGATTCCCTGCCTCTGATTCCCCGCCTCTGATTCCCCATCTCTGATTCCCCGCCTCTGATTCCCCGTGTCTGATTCCCTTACTCTGATTCCCCGCCTCTGATTCCCCCCCTCTGATTCCCTGCCACTGATTCCCTGCCCCTGATTCCCCACTTCTGATTCCCCATATCTGATTCCCCGCCTGTTTCCCCGCCTCTGATTCCCCGCCTCTGATTCCCCATATCTGATTCCCTGCCTCTGATTCCCCAACTCTGATTCCCCTCGTCTGATTCCCTGCCACTGATTCCCTGCCCCTGATTCCCCACCTCTGATTCCCCATATCTGATTCCCCGCCTCTGTTTCCCCGCCTCTGATTCCCCGCCTCTCTTTCCCCATATCTGATTCCCCGCCTCTGATTCCCCAACTCTGAATCTCCTCCTCTAATTCGCCAGCTATGTTTCCCCGCCTCTGATTCCCTGCATCTGATTCCCTGCCTCTGATTCCCCGCCTCTGATTCCCCTTCTATGATTCACCACCTCTGAATCCCGACCTCTGATTCCCCATCTCTGATTCCGCACATCCGATTCCCTGCCTCTGATTCCCCGCCTCTGATTCCCCGCCTCTGATTCCCTGCCTCTGATTCGCAACCTCTAATTCCCCACCTCTGATTCCCCAAATCTGATTCCCCGCCTCTGTTTCCCTGCCTCTGATTCCCGGCCTCTGTTTCCCCATATCTGATTCCCCTCCTCTGATTCCCCAACTCTGATTCCCCGCCTCTGATTCCCCAGCTCTGATTCCCCGCCTTTTATTCCCGGCCTCTGATTCCCTGCCACTGATTCCCCGCCCCTGATTCCCCACCTCTGATTCCCCATATCTGATTCCCCGCCTCTGTTTCCCCAGCTCTGATTCCCCACCTCGGATTCCCCAGCTCTGATTCCCTGCCACTGATTCCCCGCCCCTGATTCCCCATCTCTGTTTCACCGCCTTTGATTCGCCACCTCTGATTCCCCATATCTGATTCCCCAACTCTGATTCCCCGCCTCTGATTCCCCAGCTATGATTCCCCGCCTGTGATTCCCGGCGTCCGATTACCTGCCTCTGATTCCCCGCCTCTGATTCCCCATCTCTGATTCCCCGCCTCTGATTCCCCGTGTCTGATTCCCTGCCTCTGATTCCCCGCCTCTGATTCCCCGCCTCTGATTCCCTGCCACTGATTCCCTGCCCCTGATTCCCCACTTCTGATTGCCCATATCTGATTCCCCGCCTGTTTCCCCGCCTCTGATTCCCCGCCTCTGATTTCCCATATCTGATTCCCTGCCTCTGATTCCCCAACTGTGATTCCCCGCCTCTGATTCCCCAGCTCTGAATCCCCGCCTCTGATTCCCCGCGTCTGATTCCCTGCCTCTGATTCCCCGCCTTGATTCCCCATCTCTGATTCACAACCTTTGATTCCCCACCTCTGATTCCCCATATCTGATTCCCCGCATCTGTTTCCCCGCCTCTGATTCCCCGCCTCTGATTCCCCATATCTGATTCCCCGGCTCTGATTGCCCACCTCTGATTCCCCGCCTCTGATTCGCCAGCTCTGATTCCCCGCCTCTGATTCCCCGCATCTGATTCCCTGCCTCTGATTCCCCGCCTCTGATTCCCCATCTCTGATTCACCGCCTTTGATTCGCCACCTCTGATTCCCCATATCTGATTCCCCACCTCTGTTTCGCCGCCTCTGATTCCCTGCCACTGATTCCCAGCCCCTGATTCCCCACCTCTGATTCCACATATCTTATTCCCCGCCTCTGTTTCCCCCCCTCTGATTCCCAGCCTCTGATTCCCCATATCTGATTCCCCGCCTCTGATTCCCCATATCTGATTCCCCGCCTTATTTTCCCCATATCTGCTTCGCCGCCTCTGATTCCCCAACTCTGATTCCCCTCCTCTGATTCCCCAGCTCTGATTTCCCGCCTCCGATTTCCGGCATCCGATTCCCTGCCTCTGATTCCCCGCCTCTGATTCCCCATCTCTGATTCCCCGCCTCTGACTCCCCGCGTCTGATTCCCTGCCACTGATTCCCTGCCCCTGATTCCCCACCTCTGATTCCCCATATCTGATTCCCCGCCTCTGTTTCCCCGCCTCTGATTCCCCGCCTCTGTTTCCCCACCTCTGATTCCCCGCCTCTGATTCCCCAACTCTGATTCCCCTCCTCTAATTCGCCAGCTATGATTCCCCTCCTCTGATTCCCTGCGTCTGATTCCCTGCCTCTGATTCCCCGCCTCTGATTCCCCTTCTCTGATTCACCACCTCTGAATCCCCACCTCTGATTCCCCATCTCTGATTCCGCACATCCGATTCCCTGCCTCTGATTCCCCGCCTCTGATTTCCCGCCTCTGATTCCCTGCCTCTGATTCGCAACCTCTAATTCCCCACCTCTGATTCCCCATATCTGATTCCCCGCCTCTGTTTCCCTGCCTCTGATTCCCGGCCTCTGTTTCCCCATATCTGATTCCCCTCCTCTGATTTCCCAACTCTGATTCCCCGCCTCTGATTCCCCAGCTCTGATTCCCCGCCTTTTATTCCCGGCCTCTGATTCCCTGCCACTGATTCCCCGCCCCTGATTCCCCACCTCTGATTCACCATATCTGATTCTCCGCCTCTGTTTCCCCAGCTCTGATTCCCCACCTCTGATTCCCCAGCTCTGATTCCCTGCCACTGATTCCCCGCCCCTGATTCCCCACCTCTGATTCCCCATATCTGATTCCCCGCCTCTGTTTCCCCAGCTCTGATTCCCTGCCTCTGATTCCCTCCCCTGATTCCCCATCTCTGTTTCACCGCCTATGATTCGCCACCTCTGATTCCCCATATCTGATTCCCCGCCTCTGTTTCCCCGCCTCTGATTCCCTGCCTCTGATTCCCAACCTCTAATTCCCCATATCTGATTCCCCGCCTCTATTTCCCCATATCTGATTCCCCGCCTCTGATTCCCCAACTCTGATTCCCCGCCTCTGATTCCCCAGCTCTGATTCCCCGCCTCTGATTCCCGGCGTCCGATTCCCTGCCTCTGATTCCCCGCCTCTGATTCCCCATCTATGATTCCCCGCCTCTGATTCCCCGTGTCTGATTCCCTGCCTCTGATTCCCCGCCTCTGATTCCCCGCCTCTGATTCCCTGCCACTGATTCCCTGCCCCTGATTCCCCACTTCTGATTCCCCATATCTGATTCCCCGCCTCTGTTTCCCCGCCTCTGATTCCCCACCTCTGATTCCCCATATCTGAATCCCTGCCTCTGATTCCCCAACTCTGATTCCCCGCCTCTGATTCCCCAGCTCTGAATCCCCGCCTCTGAATCCCCGCCTCTGATTCTCCATATCTCATTCCCCGCCTCTGAATCCCCATCTCTGATTCCCGGACTCTGATTCCCCACCTCTGATTCCCGGCCTCTTATTCCCAGCATTTGATTCCCGGCCTCTGATTCCCGGCCTTTGATTCCCTGCTTTTGATTCTGATTCCCTGCCTCTGATTCCCCATCTCTGATTCCGCACATCTGATTCCCTGCCTCTGATTCCCCACCTCTGATTCCCCATATCTGATTCCCCGTCTCTGTTTCCCCGCCTCTGATTCCCCGCCTCTGTTTCCCCATATCTAATTCCCCACCTCTGATGCCCCAACTCTGATTCCCCGCCTCTGATTCCCCAGCTCTGATTCCCCGCCTCTGATTCCCCGCATCTGATTCCCCATGTCTGATTCCCCGCCTCTGTTTCCCCGCCTCTGATTCCCCGCATCTGATTCCCCATGTCTGATTCCCCGCCTCTGATTCCCCATCTCTGATTCCCCGCCTCTGATTCCCCGTGTCTGATTCCCTGCCTCTGATTCCCCGCCTCTGATTCCCCGCGTCTGATTCCCTGCCACTGATTCCCTGCCCCTGATTCCCCACCTCTGATTCCCCATATCTGATTCCCCGCCTCTGTTTCCCCGCCTCTGATTCCCCGCCTCTGTTTCCCCATATCTGATTCCCCGCCTCTGATTCCCCAACTCTGATTCCCCTCCTCTAATTCGCCAGCTATGATTCCCCGCCTCTGATTCCCTGCATCTGATTCCCTGCCTCTGATACCCCGCCTCTGATTCCCCTTCTCTGATTCACCACCTCTGAATCCCCACCTCTGATTCCCCATCTCTGATTCCGCACATCCGATTCCCTGCCTCTGATTCCCCGCCTCTGATTCCCCGCCTCTGTTTCCCTGCCTCTGATTCCCCTCCTCTGATTCCCCAACTCTGATTCCCCGCCTCTGATTCCCCAGCTCTGATTCCCCGCCTTTTATTCCCGGCCTCTGATTCCCTGCCACTGATTCCCCGCCCCTGATTCCCCACCTCTGATTCCCCATATCTGATTCCCCGCCTCTGTTTCCCCAGCTCTGATTCCCCACCTCTGATTACCCAGCTCTTTCCCTGCCACTGATTCCCCGCCCCTGATTCCCCACCTCTGATTCCCCATATCTGATTCCCCGCCTCTGTTTCCCCAGCTCTGATTCCCTGCCTCTGATTCCCTGCCCTGATTCCCCATCTCTGTTTCACTGCCTTTGTTTCGCCACCTCTGATTCCCCATATCTGATTCCCCGCCTCTGTTTCCCCGCCTCTGATTCGCTGCCTCTGATTCCCAACCTCTGATTCCACACCTCTGATTCCCCATATCTGATTCCCCGACTCTATTTCCCCATATCTGATTCCCCGCCTCTGATTCCCCAACTCTGATTCCCCGCCTCTGATTCCCCAGCTCTGATTCCCCGCCTCTGATTCCCGGCGTCCGATTCCCTGCCTCTGATTCCCCGCCTCTGATTCCCCATCTCTGATTCCCCGCCTCTGATTCCCCGTGTCTGATTCCCTTACTCTGATTCCCCGCCTCTGATTCCCCCCCTCTGATTCCCTGCCACTGATTCCCTGCCCCTGATTCCCCACTTCTGATTCCCCATATCTGATTCCCCGCCTGTTTCCCCGCCTCTGATTCCCCGCCTCTGATTCCCCATATCTGATTCCCTGCCTCTGATTCCCCAACTCTGATTCCCCGCCTCTGATTCCCCATATCTTATTCCCCGCCTCTGTTTCCCCCCCTCTGATTCCCAGCCTCTGATTCCCCATATCTGATTCCCCGCCTTTGATTCCCCATATCTGATTCCCCGCCTCATTTTCCCCATATCTGCTTCGCCGCCTCTGATTCCCCAACTCTGATTCCCCTCCTCTGATTCCCCAGCTCTGATTTCCCGCCTCTGATTTCCGGCATCCGATTCCCTGCCTCTGATTCCCCGCCTCTGATTCCCCATCTCTGATTCCCCGCCTCTGATTCCCCGTGTCTGATTCCCCGCCTCTGATTCCCCATATCTGATTCCCCGCCTCATTTTCCACATATCTGCTTCACCGCCTCTGATTCCCCAACTCTGATTCCCCGCCTCTGATTCCCCAGCTCTGATTTCCCGCCTCTGATTTCCGGCATCCGATTCCCTGCCTCTGATTCCCCGCCTCTGATTCCCCATCTCTGATTCCCCGCCTCTGATTCCCCGTGTCTGATTCCCTGCCTCTGATTCCCCGCCTCTGATTCCCCGCGTCTGATTCCCTGCCACTGATTCCCTGCCCCTGATTCCCCACCTCTGATTCCCCATATCTGATTCCCCGCCTCTGTTTCCCCGCCTCTGATTCCCCGCCTCTGTTTCCCCATATCTGATTCCCCGCCTCTGATTCCCCAACTCTGATTCCCCTCCTCTAATTCGCCAGCTATGATTCCCCGCCTCTGATTCCCTGCATCTGATTCCCTGCCTCTGATTCCCCGCCTCTGATTCCCCTTCTCTGATTCACCACCTCTGAATCCCCACCTCTGATTCCCCATCTCTGATTCCGCACATCCGATTCCCTGCCTCTGATTCCCCGCCTCTGATTCCCCGCCTCTGATTCCCTGCCTCTGATTCGCAACCTCTAATTCCCCACCTCTGATTCCCCATATCTGATTCCCCGCCTCTGTTTCCCTGCCTCTGATTCCCGGCCTCTGTTTCCCCATATCTGATTCCCCTCCTCTGATTCCCCAACTCTGATTCCCCGCCTCTGATTCCCCAGCTCTGATTCCCCGCCTTTTATTCCCGGCCTCTGATTCCCTGCCACTGATTCCCCGCCCCTGATTCCCCACCTCTGATTCTCCATATCTGATACCCCGCCTCTGTTTCCCCAGCTCTGATTCCCCACCTCTGATTCCCCAGCTCTGATTCCCTGCCACTGATTTCCCGCCCCTGATTCCCCACCTCTGATTCCCCATATCTGATTCCCCGCCTCTGTTTCCCCAGCTCTGATTCCCTGCCTCTGATTCCCTGCCCTGATTCCCCATCTCTGTTTCACCGCCTTTGATTCGCAACCTCTGATTCACCATATCTGATTCCCCGCCTCTGTTTCCCCGCCTCTGATTCCCTGCCTCTGATTCCCAACCTCTGATTCCACACCTCTGATTCCCCATATCTGATTCCCCGACTCTATTTCCCCATATCTGATTCCCCGCCTCTGATTCCCCAACTCTGATTCCCCGCCTCTGATTCCCCAGCTCTGATTCCCCGCCTCTGATTCCCGGCTTCCGATTCCCTGCCTCTGATTCCCCGCCTCTGATTCCCCATCTCTGATTCCCCGCCTCTGATTCCCCGTGTCTGATTCCCTTACTCTGATTCCCCGCCTCTGATTCCCCCCCTCTGATTCCCTGCCACTGATTCCCTGCCCCTGATTCCCCACTTCTGATTCCCCATATCTGATTCCCCGCCTGTTTCCCCGCCTCTGATTCCCCGCCTCTGATTCCCCATATCTGATTCCCTGCCTCTGATTCCCCAACTCTGATTCCCCGCCTCTGATTCCGCATATATTATTCCCCGCCTCTGTTTCCCCCCCTCTGATTCCCAGCCTCTGATTCCCCATATCTGATTCCCCGCCTTTGATTCCCCATATCTGATTCCCCGCCTCATTTTCCCCATATCTGCTTCGCCGTCTCTGATTCCCCAACTCTGATTCCCCTCCTCTGATTCCCCAGCTCTGATTTCCCGCCTCTGAATTCCGGCATCCGATTCCCTGCCTCTGATTCCCCGCCTCTGATTCCCCATCTCTGATTCCCCGCCTCTGATTCCCCGTGTCTGATTCCCTGCATCTGATTCCCCGCCTCTGATTCCCCACGTCTGATTCCCTGCCACTGATTCCCTGCCCCAGATTCCCCACCTCTGATTCCCCATATCTGATTCCCCGCCTCTGTTTCCCCGCTTCTGATTCCCCGCCTCTGTTTCCCCATATCTGATTCCCCGCCTCTGATTCCCCAACTCTGATTCCCCTCCTCTAATTCGCCAGCTATGATTCCCCGCCTTTGATTCCCTGCGTCTGAGTCCCTGCCTCTGATTCCCCGCCTCTGATTCCCCTTTTCTGATTCACCACCTCTGAATCCCCACCTCTGATTCCCCATCTCTGATTCCGCACATCCGATTCCCTGCCTCTGATTCCCCGCCTCTGATTCCCCGCCTCTGATTCCCTGCCTCTGATTCGCAACCTCTAATTCCCCACCTCTTATTCCCCATATCTGATTCCCCGCCTCTGTTTCCCTGCCTCTGATTCCCGGCCTCTGTTTCCCCATATCTGATTCCCCTCCTCTGATTCCCCAACTCTGATTCCCCGCCTCTGATTCCCCAGCTCTGATTCCCCGCCTTTTATTCCCGGCCTCTGATTCCCTGCCACTGATTCCCCGCCCCTGATTCCCCACCTCTGATTCCCCATATCTGATTCCCCGCCTCTGTTTCCCCAGCTCTGATTCCCCACCTCTGATTCCCCAGCTCTGATTCCCTGCCACTGATTCCCCGCCCCTGATTCCGCACCTCTGATTCCCCATATCTGATTCCCCCCTTCTGTTTCCCCAGCTCTGATTCCCTGCCTCTGATTCCCTGCCCTGATTCCCCATCTCTGTTTCACCGCCTTTGATTCGCCACCTCTGATTCCCCATATCTGATTCCCCGCCTCTGTTTCCCCGCCTCTGATTCCCTGCCTCTGATTCCCATCCTCTGATTCCACACCTCTGATTCCCCATATCTGATTCCCCGCCTCTATTTCCCCATATCTGATTCCCCGCCTCTGATTCCTCAACTCTGATTCCCTGCCTCTGATTCCCCAGCTCTGATTCCCCGCCTCTGATTCCCGACGTCCGATTCCCTGCCTCTGATTCCCCGCCTCTGATTCCCCATCTCTGATTCCCCGCCTCTGATTCCCCGTGTCTGATTCCCTGCCTCTGATTCCCCGCCTCTGATTCCCCGCCTCTGATTCCCTGCCACTGATTCCCTGCCCCTGATTCCCCACTTCTGATTCCCCATATCTGATTCCCCGCCTCTGTTTCACCACCTCTGATTCCCCGCCTCTGATTCCCCATATCTGATTCCCTGCCTCTGATTCCCCAACTCTGATTCCCCGCCTCTGATTCCCCAGCTCTGAATCCCCGCCTCTGATTCCCCGCCTCTGATTCTCCATATCTCATTCCCCGCCTCTGAATCCCCATCTCTGATTCCCGGACTCTGATTCCCCACCTCTGATCCCCGGCCTCTTATTCCCAGCATTTGATTCCCGTCCTCTGATTCCCCATCTCTGATTCCGCACATCTGATTCCCTGCCTCTGATTCCCCACCTCTGATTCCCCATATCTGATTCCCCGCCTCTGTTTCCCCGCCTCTGATTCCCCGCCTCTGTTTCCCCATATCTGATTCCCCGCCTCTGATTCCCCAACTCTGATTCCCCTCCTCTAATTCGCCAGCTATGATTCCCCGCCTCTGATTCCCTGCATCTGATTCCCTGCCTCTGATACCCCGCCTCTGATTCCCCTTCTCTGATTCACCACCTCTGAATCCCCACCTCTGATTCCCCATCTCTGATTCCGCACATCCGATTCCCTGCCTCTGATTCCCCGCCTCTGATTCCCCGCCTCTGTTTCCCTGCCTCTGATTCCCCTCCTCTGATTCCCCAACTCTGATTCCCCGCCTCTGATTCCCCAGCTCTGATTCCCCGCCTTTTATTCCCGGCCTCTGATTCCCTGCCACTGATTCCCCGCCCCTGATTCCCCACCTCTGATTCCCCATATCTGATTCCCCGCCTCTGTTTCCCCAGCTCTGATTCCCCACCTCTGATTACCCAGCTCTTTCCCTGCCACTGATTCCCCGCCCCTGATTCCCCACCTCTGATTCCCCATATCTGATTCCCCGCCTCTGTTTCCCCAGCTCTGATTCCCTGCCTCTGATTCCCTGCCCTGATTCCCCATCTCTGTTTCACTGCCTTTGTTTCGCCACCTCTGATTCCCCATATCTGATTCCCCGCCTCTGTTTCCCCGCCTCTGATTCGCTGCCTCTGATTCCCAACCTCTGATTCCACACCTCTGATTCCCCATATCTGATTCCCCGACTCTATTTCCCCATATCTGATTCCCCGCCTCTGATTCCCCAACTCTGATTCCCCGCCTCTGATTCCCCAGCTCTGATTCCCCGCCTCTGATTCCCGGCGTCCGATTCCCTGCCTCTGATTCCCCGCCTCTGATTCCCCATCTCTGATTCCCCGCCTCTGATTCCCCGTGTCTGATTCCCTTACTCTGATTCCCCGCCTCTGATTCCCCCCCTCTGATTCCCTGCCACTGATTCCCTGCCCCTGATTCCCCACTTCTGATTCCCCATATCTGTTTCCCCGCCTGTTTCCCCGCCTCTGATTCCCCGCCTCTGATTCCCCATATCTGATTCCCTGCCTCTGATTCCCCAACTCTGATTCCCCGCCTCTGATTCCCCATATCTTATTCCCCGCCTCTGTTTCCCCCCCTCTGATTCCCAGCCTCTGATTCCCCATATCTGATTCCCCGCCTTTGATTCCCCATATCTGATTCCCCGCCTCATTTTCCCCATATCTGCTTCGCCGCCTCTGATTCCCCAACTCTGATTCCCCTCCTCTGATTCCCCAGCTCTGATTTCCCGCCTCTGATTTCCGGCATCCGATTCCCTTCCTCTGATTCCCCGCCTCTGATTCCCCATCTCTGATTCCCCGCCTCTGATTCCCCGTGTCTGATTCCCCGCCTCTGATTCCCCATATCTGATTCCCCGCCTCATTTTCCACATATCTGCTTCACCGCCTCTGATTCCCCAACTCTGATTCCCCGCCTCTGATTCCCCAGCTCTGATATCCCGCCTCTGATTTCCGGCATCCGATTCCCTGCCTCTGATTCCCCGCCTCTGATTCCCCATCTCTGATTCCCCGCCTCTGATTCCCCGTGTCTGATTCCCTGCCTCTGATTCCCCGCCTCTGATTCCCCGCGTCTGATTCCCTGCCACTGATTCCCTGCCCCTGATTCCCCACCTCTGATTCCCCATATCTGATTCCCCGCCTCTGTTTCCCCGCCTCTAATTCCCCGCCTCTGTTTCCCCATATCTGATTCCCCGCCTCTGATTCCCCAACTCTGATTCCCCTCCTCTAATTCGCCAGCTATGATTCCCCGCCTCTGATTCCCTGCATCTGATTCCCTGCCTCTGATTCCCCGCCTCTGATTCCCCTTCTCTGATTCACCACCTCTGAATCCCCACCTCTGATTCCCCATCTCTGATTCCGCACATCCGATTCCCTGCCTCTGATTCCCCGCCTCTGATTCCCCGCGTCTGATTCCCTGCCTCTGATTCGCAACCTCTAATTCCCCACCTCTGATTCCCCATATCTGATTCCCCGCCTCTGTTTCCCTGCCTCTGATTCCCGGCCTCTGTTTCCCCATATCTGATTCCCCTCCTCTGATTCCCCAACTCTGATTCCCCGCCTCTGATTCCCCAGCTCTGATTCCCCGCCTTTTATTCCCGGCCTCTGATTCCCTGCCACTGATTCCCCGCCCCTGATTCCCCACCTCTGATTCTCCATATCTGATACCCCGCCTCTGTTTCCCCAGCTCTGATTCCCCACCTCTGATTCCCCAGCTCTGATTCCCTGCCACTGATTTCCCGCCCCTGATTCCCCACCTCTGATTCCCCATATCTGATTCCCCGCCTCTGTTTCCCCAGCTCTGATTCCCTGCCTCTGATTCCCTGCCCTGATTCCCCATCTCTGTTTCACCGCCTTTGATTCGCAACCTCTGATTCACCATATCTGATTCCCCGCCTCTGTTTCCCCGCCTCTGATTCCCTGCCTCTGATTCCCAACCTCTGATTCCACACCTCTGATTCCCCATATCTGATTCCCCGACTCTATTTCCCCATATCTGATTCCCCGCCTCTGATTCCCCAACTCTGATTCCCCGCCTCTGATTCCCCAGCTCTGATTCCCCGCCTCTGATTCCCGGCTTCCGATTCCCTGCCTCTGATTCCCCGCCTCTGATTCCCCATCTCTGATTCCCCGCCTCTGATTCCCCGTGTCTGATTCCCTTACTCTGATTCCCCGCCTCTGATTCCCCCCCTCTGATTCCCTGCCACTGATTCCCTGCCCCTGATTCCCCACTTCTGATTCCCCATATCTGATTCCCCGCCTGTTTCCCCGCCTCTGATTCCCCGCCTCTGATTCCCCATATCTGATTCCCTGCCTCTGATTCCCCAACTCTGATTCCCCGCCTCTGATTCCGCATATATTATTCCCCGCCTCTGTTTCCCCCCCTCTGATTCCCAGCCTCTGATTCCCCATATCTGATTCCCCGCCTTTGATTCCCCATATCTGATTCCCCGCCTCATTTTCCCCATATCTGCTTCGCCGTCTCTGATTCCCCAACTCTGATTCCCCTCCTCTGATTCCCCAGCTCTGATTTCCCGCCTCTGAATTCCGGCATCCGATTCCCTGCCTCTGATTCCCCGCCTCTGATTCCCCATCTCTGATTCCCCGCCTCTGATTCCCCGTGTCTGATTCCCTGCATCTGATTCCCCGCCTCTGATTCCCCACGTCTGATTCCCTGCCACTGATTCCCTGCCCCAGATTCCCCACCTCTGATTCCCCATATCTGATTCCCCGCCTCTGTTTCCCCGCCTCTGATTCCCCGCCTCTGTTTCCCCATATCTGATTCCCCGCCTCTGATTCCCCAACTCTGATTCCCCTCCTCTAATTCGCCAGCTATGATTCCCCGCCTTTGATTCCCTGCGTCTGAGTCCCTGCCTCTGATTCCCCGCCTCTGATTCCCCTTTTCTGATTCACCACCTCTGAATCCCCACCTCTGATTCCCCATCTCTGATTCCGCACATCCGATTCCCTGCCTCTGATTCCCCGCCTCTGATTCCCCGCCTCTGATTCCCTGCCTCTGATTCGCAACCTCTAATTCCCCACCTCTTATTCCCCATATCTGATTCCCCGCCTCTGTTTCCCTGCCTCTGATTCCCGGCCTCTGTTTCCCCATATCTGATTCCCCTCCTCTGATTCCCCAACTCTGATTCCCCGCCTCTGATTCCCCAGCTCTGATTCCCCGCCTTTTATTCCCGGCCTCTGATTCCCTGCCACTGATTCCCCGCCCCTGATTCCCCACCTCTGATTCCCCATATCTGATTCCCCGCCTCTGTTTCCCCAGCTCTGATTCCCCACCTCTGATTCCCCAGCTCTGATTCCCTGCCACTGATTCCCCGCCCCTGATTCCGCACCTCTGATTCCCCATATCTGATTCCCCCCTTCTGTTTCCCCAGCTCTGATTCCCTGCCTCTGATTCCCTGCCCTGATTCCCCATCTCTGTTTCACCGCCTTTGATTCGCCACCTCTGATTCCCCATATCTGATTCCCCGCCTCTGTTTCCCCGCCTCTGATTCCCTGCCTCTGATTCCCATCCTCTGATTCCACACCTCTGATTCCCCATATCTGATTCCCCGCCTCTATTTCCCCATATCTGATTCCCCGCCTCTGATTCCTCAAATCTGATTCCCTGCCTCTGATTCCCCAGCTCTGATTCCCCGCCTCTGATTCCCGACGTCCGATTCCCTGCCTCTGATTCCCCGCCTCTGATTCCCCATCTCTGATTCCCCGCCTCTGATTCCCCGTGTCTGATTCCCTGCCTCTGATTCCCCGCCTCTGATTCCCCGCCTCTGATTCCCTGCCACTGATTCCCTGCCCCTGATTCCCCACTTCTGATTCCCCATATCTGATTCCCCGCCTCTGTTTCACCACCTCTGATTCCCCGCCTCTGATTCCCCATATCTGATTCCCTGCCTCTGATTCCCCAACTCTGATTCCCCGCCTCTGATTCCCCAGCTCTGAATCCCCGCCTCTGATTCCCCGCCTCTGATTCTCCATATCTCATTCCCCGCCTCTGAATCCCCATCTCTGATTCCCGGACTCTGATTCCCCACCTCTGATCCCCGGCCTCTTATTCCCAGCATTTGATTCCCGGCCTCTGATTCCCCATCTCTGATTCCGCACATCTGATTCCCTGCCTCTGATTCCCCACCTCTGATTCCCCATATCTGATTCCCCGCCTCTGTTTCCCCGCCTCTGATTCCCCGCCTCTGTTTCCCCATATCTAATTACCCACCTCTGATGCCCCAACTCTGATTCCCCGCCTCTGATTCCCCAGCTCTGATTCCCCGCCTCTGATTCCCCGCATCTGATTCCCAATGTCTGATTCCCCGCCTCTGTTTCCCCGCCTCTGATTCCCCACCTCTGTTTCCCCATATCTGATTCCCCGCCTCTCTTTCCCCCCCTCTGATTCCCAGCCTCTGATTCCCCATATCTGATTCCCCGCCTCTGATTCCCCATATCTGATTCCCCGCCTCATTTTCCCCATATCTGCTTCGCCGCCTCTGATTCCCCAACTCTGATTCCCCGCCTCTGATTCCCCAGCTCTGATTTCCCGCCTCTGATTTCCGGCATCCGATTCCCTGCCTCTGATTCCCCGCCTCTGATTCCCCATCTCTGATTCCCCGCCTCTGATTCCCCGTGTCTGATTCCCTGCCTCTGATTCCCCGCCTCTGATTCCCCTCGTCTGATTCCCTGCCACTGATTCCCTGCCCCTGATTCCCCACCTCTGATTCCCCATATCTGATTCCCCGCCTCTGTTTCCCCGCCTCTGATTCCCCGCCTCTCTTTCCCCATATCTGATTCCCCGCCTCTGATTCCCCAACTCTGAATCTCCTCCTCTAATTCGCCAGCTATGTTTCCCCGCCTCTGATTCCCTGCATCTGATTCCCTGCCTCTGATTCCCCGCCTCTGATTCCCCTTCTCTGATTCACCACCTCTGAATCCCGACCTCTGATTCCCCATCTCTGATTCCGCACATCCGATTCCCTGCCTCTGATTCCCCGCCTCTGATTCCCCGCCTCTGATTCCCTGCCTCTGATTCGCAACCTCTAATTCCCCACCTCTGATTCCCCAAATCTGATTCCCCGCCTCTGTTTCCCTGCCTCTGATTCCCGGCCTCTGTTTCCCCATATCTGATTCCCCTCCTCTGATTCCCCAACTCTGATTCCCCGCCTCTGATTCCCCAGCTCTGATTCCCCGCCTTTTATTCCCGGCCTCTGATTCCCTGCCACTGATTCCCCGCCCCTGATTCCCCACCTCTGATTCCCCATATCTGATTCCCCGCCTCTGTCTCCCCAGCTCTGATTCCCCACCTCGGATTCCCCAGCTCTGATTCCCTGCCACTGATTCCCCGCCCCTGATTCCCAATCTCTGTTTCACCGCCTTTGATTCGCCACCTCTGATTCCCCATATCTGATTCCCCAACTCTGATTCCCCGCCTCTGATTCCCCAGCTCTGATTCCCCGCCTGTGATTCCCGGCGTCCGATTACCTGCCTCTGATTCCCCGCCTCTGATTCCCCATCTCTGATTCCCCGCCTCTGATTCCCCGTGTCTGATTCCCTGCCTCTGATTCCCCGCCTCTGATTCCCCGCCTCTGATTCCCTGCCACTGATTCCCTGCCCCTGATTCCCCACTTCTGATTGCCCATATCTGATTCCCCGCCTGTTTCCCCGCCTCTGATTCCCCGCCTCTGATTTCCCATATCTGATTCCCTGCCTCTGATTCCCCAACTGTGATTCCCCGCCTCTGATTCCCCAGCTCTGAATCCCCGCCTCTGATTCCCCGCGTCTGATTCCCTGCCTCTGATTCCCCGCCTTGATTCCCCATCTCTGATTCACAACCTTTGATTCCCCACCTCTGATTCCCCATATCTGATTCCCCGCATCTGTTTCCCCGCCTCTGATTCCCCGCCTCTGATTCACCATATCTGATTCCCCGGCTCTGATTGCCCACCTCTGATTCCCCGCCTCTGATTCGCCAGCTCTGATTCCCCGCCTCTGATTCCCCGCATCTGATTCCCTGCCTCTGATTCCCCGCCTCTTATTCCCCATCTCTGATTCACCGCCTTTGATTCGCCACCTCTGATTCCCCATATCTGATTCCCCACCCCTGTTTCGCCGCCTCTGATTCCCTGCCACTGATTCCCAGCCCCTGATTCCCCACCTCTGATTCCACATATCTTATTCCCCGCCTCTGTTTCCCCCCCTCTGATTCCCAGCCTCTGATTCCCCATATCTGATTCCCCGCCTCTGATTCCCCATATCTGATTCCCCGCCTTATTTTCCCCATATCTGCTTCGCCGCCTCTGATTCCCCAACTCTGATTCCCCTCCTCTGATTCCCCAGCTCTGATTTCCCGCCTCTGATTTCCGGCATCCGATTCCCTGCCTCTGATTCCCCGCCTCTGATTCCCCATCTCTGATTCCCCGCCTCTGACTCCCCGTGTCTGATTCCCTGCCTCTGATTCCCCGCCTCTGATTCCCCGCGTCTGATTCCCTGCCACTGATTCCCTGCCCCTGATTCCCCACCTCTGATTCCCCATATCTGATTCCCCGCCTCTGTTTCCCCGCCTCTGATTCCCCGCCTCTGTTTCCCCACCTCTGATTCCCCACCTCTGATTCCCCAACTCTGATTCCCCTCCTCTAATTCGCCAGCTATGATTCCCCTCCTCTGATTCCCTGCGTCTGATTCCCTGCCTCTGATTCCCCGCCTCTGATTCCCCTTCTCTGATTCACCACCTCTGAATCCCCACCTCTGATTCCCCATCTCTGATTCCGCACATCCGATTCCCTGCCTCTGATTCCCCGCCTCTGATTTCCCGCCTCTGATTCCCTGCCTCTGATTCGCAACCTCTAATTCCCCACCTCTGATTCCCCATATCTGATTCCCCGCCTCTGTTTCCCTGCCTCTGATTCCCGGCCTCTGTTTCCCCATATCTGATTCCCCTCCTCTGATTCCCCAACTCTGATTCCCCGCCTCTGATTCCCCAGCTCTGATTCCCCGCCTTTTATTCCCGGCCTCTGATTCCCTGCCACTGATTCCCCGCCCCTGATTCCCCACCTCTGATTCACCATATCTGATTCTCCGCCTCTGTTTCCCCAGCTCTGATTCCCCACCTCTGATTCCCCAGCTCTGATTCCCTGCCACTGATACCCCGCCCCTGATTCCCCACCTCTGATTCCCCATATCTGATTCCCCGCCTCTGTTTCCCCAGCTCTGATTCCCTGCCTCTGATTCCCTCCCCTGATTCCCTATCTCTGTTTCACCGCCTATGATTCGCCACCTCTGATTCCCCATATCTGATTCCCCGCCTCTGTTTCCCCGCCTCTGATTCCCTGCCTCTGATTCCCAACCTCTAATTCCCCATATCTGATTCCCCGCCTCTATTTCCCCATATCTGATTCCCCGCCTCTGATTCCCCAACTCTGATTCCCCGCCTCTGATTCCCCAGCTCTGATTCCCCGCCTCTGATTCCCGGCGTCCGATTCCCTGCCTCTGATTCCCCGCCTCTGATTCCCCATCTATGATTCCCCGCCTCTGATTCCCCGTGTCTGATTCCCTGCCTCTGATTCCCCGCCTCTGATTCCCCGCCTCTGATTCCCTGCCACTGATTCCCTGCCCCTGATTCCCCACTTCTGATTCCCCATATCTGATTCCCCGCCTCTGTTTCCCCGCCTCTGATTCCCCGCCTCTGATTCCCCATATCTGAATCCCTGCCTCTGATTCCCCAACTCTGATTCCCCGCCTCTGATTCCCCAGCTCTGAATCCCCGCCTCTGATTCCCCGCCTCTGATTCTCCATATCTCATTCCCCGCCTCTGAATCCCCATCTCTGATTCCCGGACTCTGATTCCCCACCTCTGATTCCCGGCCTCTTATTCCCAGCATTTGATTCCCGGCCTCTGATTCCCGGCCTTTGATTCCCCGCTTTTGATTCTGATTCCCTGCCTCTGATTCCCCATCTCTGATTCCGCACATCTGATTCCCTGCCTCTGATTCCCCACCTCTGATTCCCCATATCTGATTCCCCGCCTCTGTTTCCCCGCCTCTGATTCCCAGCCTCTGTTTCCCCATATCTAATTCCCCACCTCTGATGCCCCAACTCTGATTCCCCGCCTCTGATTCCCCAGCTCTGATTCCCCGCCTCTGATTCCCCGCATCTGATTCCCCATGTCTGATTCCCCGCCTCTGTTTCCCCGCCTCTGATTCCCCGCCTCTGTTTCCCCATATCTGATTCCCCGCCTCTGATTCCCCAGCTCTGATACCCTGCCTCTGATTCCCCGCGTTCTATTCCCTGCCTTTGATTCCCCATCTCTGATTCACCACCTCTGATTCCCCACCTCTGATTCCCCATATCTAATTCCCCGCCTCTGTTTGCCCGCCTCTGATTCCCCGCCTCTGTTTCCCCATATCTGATTCCCCGCCTCTGAATCCCCAACTCTGATGCCCTGCCTCTGATTCACCAGCTCTGATTCCCCGCCTTTGATTCCCCCCGTCTGATTCCCAGCGTCTGATTCCCCATCTCTGATTCACCGCCTCTGATTCCCCACCTCTGATTCCCCATTTCTGATTCCGCACATCCGATTCCCTGCCTCTGATTCCCCGACTCTGATTCCCCACCTCTGATTCCCCCAGCTCTGATTCCCCGCCTCTGATTCCCCGCATCTGATTCCCTGCCTCTGATTCCCCGCCTCTGATTCCCCATCTCTGATTCCCCACCTCTGATTCCCCGTGTCTGATTCCCAGCCTCTGATTCCCCGCCTCTGATTCCCAGCCTCTGATTCCCTGCCACTGATTCCCCGCCCCTGATTCCCCGCCTCTGATTCCCCGCCTCTGATTCCCTGCCACTGATTCCCCACCCCTGATTCCCAGCCTCTGATTCCCCATATCTGATTCCCTGCCTCTGATTCCCCATATCTGATTCCCCGCCTCTATTTCCCCATATCTGCTTCGCCGCCTCTGATTCCCCAACTCTGATTCCCCGCCTCTGATTCCCCAGCTCTGATTTCCCGCCTCTGATTCCCGGCATCCGATTCCCTGCCTCTGATTCCCCGCCTCTGATTCCCCATCTCTGATTCCCCGCCTCTGATTCCCCGTGTCTGATTCCCTGCCTCTGATTCCCCGCCTCTGATTCCTTCATCTGATTCCCTGCCACTGATTCCCTGCCCCTGATTCCCCACCTCTGATTCCCCATATCTGATTCCCCGCCTCTGTTTTCCCGCCTCTGATTCCCTGCCTCTTATTCCCCATATCTGATTCCCCGCCTCTGATTCCCCAACTCTGATTCCACCGCCTCTGATTCCCCAGCTCTGAATCCCCGCCTCTGATTCCCCGCGTCTGATTCCCCAACTCTGAATCCCCGCCTCTGATTCCCCAGCTCTGATTTCCCGCCTCTGATTTCCGGCATCCGATTCCCTGCCTCTGATTCCCCGCCTCTGATTCCCCATCTCTGATTCCCCGCCTCTGATTCCCCGTGTCTGATTCCCTGCCTCTGATTCCCCGCCTCTGATTCCCCGCGTCTGATTCCCTGCCACTGATTCCCTGCCCCTGATTCCCCACCTCTGATTCCCCATATCTGATTCCCCGCCTCTGTTTCCCCGCCTCTGATTCCCCGCCTCTGTTTCCCCATATCTGATTCCCCGCCTCTGATTCCCCAACTCTGATTCCCCTCCTCTAATTCGCCAGCTATCATTCCCCGCCTCTGATTCCCTGCATCTGATTCCCTGCCTCTGATACCCCGCCTCTGATTCCCCTTCTCTGATTCACCACCTCTGAATCCCCACCTCTGATTCCCCATCTCTGATTCCGCACATCCGATTCCCTGCCTCTGATTCCCCGCCTCTGATTCCCCGCCTCTGTTTCCCTGCCTCTGATTCCCCTCCTCTGATTCCCCAACTCTGATTCCCCGCCTCTGATTCCCCAGCTCTGATTCCCCGCCTTTTATTCCCGGCCTCTGATTCCCTGCCACTGATTCCCCGCCCCTGATTCCCCACCTCTGATTCCCCATATCTGATTCCCCGCCTCTGTTTCCCCAGCTCTGATTCCCCACCTCTGATTACCCAGCTCTTTCCCTGCCACTGATTCCCCGCCCCTGATTCCCCACCTCTGATTCCCCATATCTGATTCCCCGCCTCTGTTTCCCCAGCTCTGATTCCCTGCCTCTGATTCCCTGCCCTGATTCCCCATCTCTGTTTCACTGCCTTTGTTTCGCCACCTCTGATTCCCCATATCTGATTCCCCGCCTCTGTTTCCCCGCCTCTGATTCGCTGCCTCTGATTCCCAACCTCTGATTCCACACCTCTGATTCCCCATATCTGATTCTTCGACTCTATTTCCCCATATCTGATTCCCCGCCTCTGATTCCCCGCCTCTGATTCCCCAGCTCTGATTCCCCGCCTCTGATTCCCGGCGTCCGATTCCCTGCCTCTGATTCCCCGCCTCTGATTCCCCATCTCTGATTCCCCGCCTCTGATTCCCCGTGTCTGATTCCCTTACTCTGATTCCCCGCCTCTGATTCCCCCCCTCTGATTCCCTGCCACTGATTCCCTGCCCCTGATTCCCCACTTCTGATTCCCCATATCTGATTCCCCGCCTGTTTCCCCGCCTCTGATTCCCCGCCTCTGATTCCCCATATCTGATTCCCTGCCTCTGATTCCCCGCCTCTGATTCACCATATCTTATTCCCCGCCTCTGTTTCCCCCCCTCTGATTCCCAGCCTCTGATTCCCCATATCTGATTCCCCGCCTTTGATTCCCCATATCTGATTCCCCGCCTCATTTTCCCCATATCTGCTTCGCCGCCTCTGATTCCCCAACTCCGATTCCCCTCCTCTGATTCCCCAGCTCTGATTTCCCGCCTCTGATTTCCGGCATCCGATTCCCTGCCTCTGATTCCCCGCCTCTGATTCCCCATCTCTGATTCCCCGCCTCTGATTCCCCGTGTCTGATTCCCTGCATCTGATTCCCCGCCTCTGATTCCCCGCGTCTGATTCCCTGCCACTGATTCCCTGCCCCTGCTTCCCCACCTCTGATTCCCCATATCTGATTTCCCGCCTCTGTTTCCCCGCCTCTGATTCCCCGCCTCTGTTTCCCCATATCTGATTCCCCGCCTCTGATTCCCCAACTCTGATTCCCCTCCTCTAATTCGCCAGCTATGATTCCCCGCCTTTGATTCCCTGCGTCTGATTCCCTGCCTCTGATTCCCCGCCTCTGATTCCCCTTCTCTGATTCACCACCTCTGAATCCCCACCTCTGATTCCCCATCTCTGATTCCGCACATCCGATTCCCTGCTCTGATTCCCCGCCTCTGATTCCCCGCCTTTGATTCCCTGCCTCTGATTCGCAACCTCTAATTCCCCACCTCTGATTCCCCAACTCTGATTCCCCGCCTCTGATTCTCCATCTCTGATTCCCCGCCTTTTATTCCCGGCCTCTGATTCCCTGCCACTGATTCCCCGCCCCTGATTCCCCACCTCTGATTCCACATATCTGATTCCCAGCCTCTGTTTCCCCAGCTCTGATTCCCCACCTCTGATTCCCCAGCTCTGATTCCCTGCCACTGATTCCCCGCCCCTGATTCCCCACCTCTGATTCCCCATATCTGATTCCCCGCCTCTGTTTCCCCAGCTCTGATTCCCTCCCTCTGATTCCCTGCCCTGATTCCCCATCTCTGTTTCACCGCCTTTGATTCGCCACCTCTGATTCACCATATCTGATTCCCCGCCTCTGTTTCCCCGCCTCTGATTCCCTGCCTCTGATTCCCAACCTCTGATTCCACACCTCTGATTCCCCATATCTGATTCCCCATCTCTATTTCCCCATATCTGATTCCCCGCCTCTGATTCCCCAACTCTGATTCCCCGCCTCTGATTCCCCGTGTCTGATTCCCTGCCTCTGATTCCCTGCCACTGATTCCCTGCCCCTGATTCCCCACATCTGATTCCCCATATCTGATTCCCCGCCTCTGTTTCCCCACCTCTGATTCCCCGCCTCTGATTCCCCACCTCTGATTCCCTGCCACTGATCCCCTGCCCCTGATTCCCCACCTCTGATTCCCCATATCTGATTCCCCGCCTCTGTTTCCCCACCTCTGATTCCCCGCCTCTGATTCCCCATATCTGATTCCCTGCCTCTGATTCCCAAACTCTGATTCCCCGCCTCTGATTCCCCAGCTCTGAATCCACGCCTCTGATTCCCCGCATCTGATTCCCTGCCTATGATTCCCTGCCTTGATTCCCCATCTCTGATTCACAACCTCTGATTCCCCACCTCTTATTCCCCATATCTGATTCCCCGCCTCTGTTTCCCCATATCTGATTCCCCGGCTCTGATTGCCCACCTCTATTCCCCGCCTCTGATTCGCCAGCTCTGATTCGCCTCCTCTGATTCCCCGCATCTGATTCCCTGCCTCTGATTCCGCGCCTCTGATTCTCCATTTCTGATTCACCGCCTTTGATTCGCCACCTCTGATTCCCCATATCTGATTCACCACCTCTGTTTCCCTGCCTCTGATTCCCCGCCTCTGATTCTCCATATCTCATTCCCCGCCTCTGATTCCCCGCGTCTGATTCCCAGCGTCTGAATCCCCGTGTCTGATTTCCTGCCTCTGATTCCCCGCCTCTTATTCCCCATCTCTGATTCACCGCCTCTGATTCCCCACCTCTGATTCCCCGCGTCTGATTCCCTGCCTCTGATTCCCCGCCTCTGATTCCCCAGCTCTGATTCCCCGCCTCTGATTCCCCATCTCTGATTCCCCGCCTCTGATTCCCCGTGTCTGGTTCCCTGCCTCTGATTCCCCGCCTCTGATTCCCCGCCTCTGATTCCCTGCCACTGATTCCCTGCCCCTGATTCCCCACCTCTGATTCCCCATATCTGATTCCCCGCCTCTGTTTCCCCGCCTCTGATTCCCCGCCTCTGATTCCCCATATCTGATTCCCTGCCTCTGATTCCCCAACTCTGATTCCCCGCCTCTGATTCCCCAGCTCTGAATCCACGCCTCTGATTCCCCGCATCTGATTCCCTGCCTCTGATTCCCCGCCTTGATTCCCCATCTCTGATTCACAACCTCTGATTCCCCACCTCTTATTCCCCATATCTGATTCCCCGCCTCTGTTTCCCCATATCTGATTCCCCGGCTCTGATTGCCCACCTCTATTCCCCGCCTCTGATTCGACAGCTCTGATTCGCCTCCTCTGATTCCCCGCATCTGATTCCCTGCCTCTGATTCCGCGCCTCTGATTCCCCATCTCTGATTCACCGCCTTTGATTCGCCACCTCTGATTCCCCAGCTCTGATTCCCCGCCTCTGATTCCCCGCATCTGATTCCCTGCATCTGATTCCAAGCCTCTGATTCCCTGCCTCTGATTCCCAACCTCTCCTTCCCCACCTCTGATTCCCCATATCTGATTCCCCGCCTCTGTTTCCCCGCCTCGGATTCCCCGCCTCTGTTTCCCCATATCTGATTCCCGGCCTCTGATTCCCCATCTCCGATTCCGCACATCTGATTCCCTTCCTCTGATTCCCCGCCTCTGATTTTCCGCCTCTGATTCCCTGCCTCTGATTCCCAACCTCGGATTCCCCACCTCTGATTCCCCATATCTGATTCCCCGCCTCTGTTTCCCCGCCTCTGATTCCCCTCCTCTGATTCCCCAGCTCTGATTCCCCGTGTTTGATTCCCTGCCTCTGATTCCCTGCCCTGATTCCCCATCTCTGTTTCACCGCCTTTGATTCGCCACCTCTGATTCCCCATATCTGATTCCCCGCCTCTGTTTCCCCGACTCTGATTCCCTGCCTCTGATTCCCAACCTCTGATTCCACACCTCTGATTCCCCATATCTGATTCCCCGCCTCTATTTCCCCATATCTGATTCCCCGCCTCTGATTCCCCAACTCTGATTCCCCGCCTCTGATTCCCCAGCTCTGATTCCCCGACTCTGATTCCCGGCATCCGATTCCCTGCCTCTGATTCCCCGCCTCTGATTCCCCATCTCTGATTCCCCGCCTCTGATTCCCCGTGTCTGATTCCCTGCCTTTGATTCCCCGCCTCTGATTCCCCGCCTCTGATTCCCTGCCACTGATTCCCTGCCCCTGATTCCCCACCTCTGATTCCCCACATCTGATTCCCCGCCTCTGTTTCCCCGCCTCTGATTCCCCGCCTCTGATTCTCCATATCTGATTCCCTGCCTCTGATTCCCCAACTCTGATTCCCCGCCTCTGATTCCCCAGCACTGAATCCCCGCCTCTGATTCCCCGCGTCTGATTCCCTGCCTCTGATTCCCCGCCTTGATTCCCCATCTCTGATTCACAACCTCTGATTCCCCACCTCTGATTCCCTATATTTGATTCCCCGCCTCTGTTTCCCCGCCTCTGATTCCCCGCCTCTGATTCCCCATATCTGATTCCCCGCCTCTGATTGCCCACCTCTGATTCCCAGCCTCTGATTCGCCAGCTCTGATTCCCCGCCTCTGATTCCCCGCATCTGATTCCCTGCCTCTGATTCCCCGCCTCTGATTCCCCATCTCTGATTCACTGTCTTTGATTCGCCACCTCTGATTCCCCATATCTGATTCCCCACCTCTGATTCCCGGCCTCTTATTCCCAGCATCTGATTCCTGGCCTCTGATTCCCGGCCTCTGATTCCCCGCTTCTGATTCTGATTCCCTGCCTCTTATTCCCCATCTCTGATTCCGCACATCTTATTCCCTGCCTCTGATTCCCCACCTCTGATTCCCCATGTCTGATTCCCCGCCTCTGTTTCCCCGCCTCTGATTCCCGGCCTCTTATTCCCAGCATCTGATTCCCGGCCTCTGATTCCCGGCCTCTGATTCCCGGCCTCTGATTCCCCGCTTCTGATTCTGATTCCCTGCCTCTTATTCCCCATCTCTGATTCCGCACATCTGATTCCCTGCCTCTGATTCCCCACCTCTGATTCCCCATATCTGATTCCCCGCCTCTGTTTCCCCGCCTCTGATTCCCCGCCTCTGTTTCCCTATATTTAATTCCCCACCTCTGATGCCCCAACTCAGATTCCCCGCCTCTGATTCCCCAGCTCTGATTCCCCGCCTCTGATTCCCTGCATCCGATTCCCCATATCTGATTCCCCGCCTCTGTTTCACCGCCTCTGATTCCCCGCCTCTGTTTCCCCATATCTGATTCCCGCCTCTGATTCCCAACTATGAATCCCCTCCTCTGATTCCCCAGCTCTGATTCCCTGCCTCTGATTCCCCGCGTTCTATTCCCTGCCTCTGATTCCCCGCCTGTGATTCCCCATCACTGATTCACCACCTCTGATTCCCTACCTCTTATTCCCCATATCTAATTCCCCGCCTCTGTTTGCCCGCCTCTGATTCCCCGCCTCTGTGTCCCCATATCTGATTCCCCGCCTCTGAATCCCCAACTCTGATTCCCTGCCTCAGATTCCCCAGCTCTGATTCCCCGCCTTTGATTCCCCCCGTCTGATTCCCAGCCTCTGAATCCCCGTGTCTGATTTCCTGCCTCTGATTCCCCGCCTCTGATTCCCCATCTCTGATTCACCTCCTCTGATTCCCCACCTCTGATTCCCCCTCTCAGATTCCCCGCTTCTGATTCCCCAGCTCTGAATCCCCACCTCTGATTCCCCGCGTCTGATTCCCTGCCTCTGATTCCCCGCCTCTGATTCCCCATCTGTGATTCACAACCTCTGATGCCCCACCTCTGATTCCCCATATCTGATTCCCTGCCTCTGTTTCCCCGCCTCTGATTCCCCACCTCTGTTTCCCAATATCTGATTCCCCACCTCTGATTCCCCAACTCTAATACCCCGCCTCTGAATCCCCAGCTCTGATTCCCCGCCTCTGATTCCCCGCATCTGATTCCCTGCCTCTGATTCCCCGCCTCTGATTCCCCGTGTCTGATTCCCTTACTCTGATTCCCCGCCTCTGATTCCCCCCCTCTGATTCCCTGCCACTGATTCCCTGCCCCTGATTCCCCACTTCTGATTCCCCATATCTGATTCCCCGCCTGTTTCCCCGCCTCTGATTCCCCGCCTCTGATTCCCCATATCTGATTCCCTGCCTCTGATTCCCCGCCTCTGATTCCCCATATCTTATTCCCCGCCTCTGTTTCCCCCCCTCTGATTCCCAGCCTCTGATTCCCCATATCTGATTCCCCGCCTTTGATTCCCCATATCTGATTCCCCGCCTCATTTTCCCCATATCTGCTTCGCCGCCTCTGATTCCCCAACTCCGATTCCCCTCCTCTGATTCCCCAGCTCTGATTTCCCGCCTCTGATTTCCGGCATCCGATTCCCTGCCTCTGATTCCCCGCCTCTGATTCCCCATCTCTGATTCCCCGCCTCTGATTCCCCGTGTCTGATTCCCTGCATCTGATTCCCCGCCTCTGATTCCCCGCGTCTGATTCCCTGCCACTGATTCCCTGCCCCTGCTTCCCCACCTCTGATTCCCCATATCTGATTTCCCGCCTCTGTTTCCCCGCCTCTGATTCCCCGCCTCTGTTTCCCCATATCTGATTCCCCGCCTCTGATTCCCCAACACTGATTCCCCTCCTCTAATTCGCCAGCTATGATTCCCCGCCTTTGATTCCCTGCGTCTGATTCCCTGCCTCTGATTCCCCGCCTCTGATTCCCCTTCTCTGATTCACCACCTCTGAATCCCCACCTCTGATTCCCCATCTCTGATTCCGCACATCCGATTCCCTGCTCTGATTCCCCGCCTCTGATTCCCCGCCTTTGATTCCCTGCCTCTGATTCGCAACCTCTAATTCCCCACCTCTGATTCCCCAACTCTGATTCCCCGCCTCTGATTCTCCATCTCTGATTCCCCGCCTTTTATTCCCGGCCTCTGATTCCCTGCCACTGATTCCCCGCCCCTGATTCCCCACCTCTGATTCCCCATATCTGATTCCCAGCCTCTGTTTCCCCAGCTCTGATTCCCCACCTCTGATTCCCCAGCTCTGATTCCCTGCCACTGATTCCCCGCCCCTGATTCCCCACCTCTGATTCCCCATATCTGATTCCCCGCCTCTGTTTCCCCAGCTCTGATTCCCTCCCTCTGATTCCCTGCCCTGATTCCCCATCTCTGTTTCACCGCCTTTGATTCGCCACCTCTGATTCACCATATCTGATTCCCCGCCTCTGTTTCCCCGCCTCTGATTCCCTGCCTCTGATTCCCAACCTCTGATTCCACACCTCTGATTCCCCATATCTGATTCCCCATCTCTATTTCCCCATATCTGATTCCCCGCCTCTGATTCCCCAACTCTGATTCCCCGCCTCTGATTCCCCGTGTCTGATTCCCTGCCTCTGATTCCCTGCCACTGATTCCCTGCCCCTGATTCCCCACATCTGATTCCCCATATCTGATTCCCCGCCTCTGTTTCCCCACCTCTGATTCCCCGCCTCTGATTCCCCACCTCTGATTCCCTGCCACTGATTCCCTGCCCCTGATTCCCCACCTCTGATTCCCCATATCTGATTCCCCGCCTCTGTTTCCCCACCTCTGATTCCCCGCCTCTGATTCCCCATATCTGATTCCCTGCCTCTGATTCCCAAACTCTGATTCCCCGCCTCTGATTCCCCAGCTCTGAATCCACGCCTCTGATTCCCCGCATCTGATTCCCTGCCTATGATTCCCTGCCTTGATTCCCCATCTCTGATTCACAACCTCTGATTCCCCACCTCTTATTCCCCATATCTGATTCCCCGCCTCTGTTTCCCCATATCTGATTCCCCGGCTCTGATTGCCCACCTCTATTCCCCGCCTCTGATTCGCCAGCTCTGATTCGCCTCCTCTGATTCCCCGCATCTGATTCCCTGCCTCTGATTCCGCGCCTCTGATTCTCCATTTCTGATTCACCGCCTTTGATTCGCCACCTCTGATTCCCCATATCTGATTCACCACCTCTGTTTCCCCGCCTCTGATTCCCCGCCTCTGATTCTCCATATCTCATTCCCCGCCTCTGATTCCCCGCGTCTGATTCCCAGCGTCTGAATCCCCGTGTCTGATTTCCTGCCTCTGATTCCCCGCCTCTTATTCCCCATCTCTGATTCACCGCCTCTGATTCCCCACCTCTGATTCCCCGTGTCTGATTCCCTGCCTCTGATTCCCCGCCTCTGATTCCCCAGCTCTGATTCCCCGCCTCTGATTCCCCATCTCTGATTCCCCGCCTCTGATTCCCCGTGTCTGGTTCCCTGCCTCTGATTCCCCGCCTCTGATTCCCCGCCTCTGATTCCCTGCCACTGATTCCCTGCCCCTGATTCCCCACCTCTGATTCCCCATATCTGATTCCCCGCCTCTGTTTCCCCGCCTCTGATTCCCCGCCTCTGATTCCCCATATCTGATTCCCTGCCTCTGATTCCCCAACTCTGATTCCCCGCCTCTGATTCCCCAGCTCTGAATCCACGCCTCTGATTCCCCGCATCTGATTCCCTGCCTCTGATTCCCCGCCTTGATTCCCCATCTCTGATTCACAACCTCTGATTCCCCACCTCTTATTCCCCATATCTGATTCCCCGCCTCTGTTTCCCCATATCTGATTCCCCGGCTCTGATTGCCCACCTCTATTCCCCGCCTCTGATTCGACAGCTCTGATTCGCCTCCTCTGATTCCCCGCATCTGATTCCCTGCCTCTGATTCCGCGCCTCTGATTCCCCATCTCTGATTCACCGCCTTTAATTCGCCACCTCTGATTCCCCAGCTCTGATTCCCCGCCTCTGATTCCCCGCATCTGATTCCCTGCATCTGATTCCAAGCCTCTGATTCCCTGCCTCTGATTCCCAACCTCTCCTTCCCCACCTCTGATTCCCCATATCTGATTCCCCGCCTCTGTTTCCCCGCCTCGGATTCCCCGCCTCTGTTTCCCCATATCTGATTCCCGGCCTCTGATTCCCCGCCTCTGATTCCCCGCCTCTGATTCCCTGCCTCTGATTCCCCATCTCCGATTCCGCACATCTGATTCCCTTCCTCTGATTCCCCGCCTCTGATTTTCCGCCTCTGATTCCCTGCCTCTGATTCCCAACCTCGGATTCCCCACCTCTGATTCCCCATATCTGATTCCCCGCCTCTGTTTCCCCGCCTCTGATTCCCCTCCTCTGATTCCCCAGCTCTGATTCCCCGTGTTTGATTCCCTGCCTCTGATTCCCTGCCCTGATTCCCCATCTCTGTTTCACCGCCTTTGATTCGCCACCTCTGATTCCCCATATCTGATTCCCCGCCTCTGTTTCCCCGACTCTGATTCCCTGCCTCTGATTCCCAACCTCTGATTCCACACCTCTGATTCCCCATATCTGATTCCCCGCCTCTATTTCCCCATATCTGATTCCCCGCCTCTGATTCCCCAACTCTGATTCCCCGCCTCTGATTCCCCAGCTCTGATTCCCCGACTCTGATTCCCGGCATCCGATTCCCTGCCTCTGATTCCCCGCCTCTGATTCCCCATCTCTGATTCCCCGCCTCTGATTCCCCGTGTCTGATTCCCTGCCTTTGATTCCCCGCCTCTGATTCCCCGCCTCTGATTCCCTGCCACTGATTCCCTGCCCCTGATTCCCCACCTCTGATTCCCCACATCTGATTCCCCGCCTCTGTTTCCCCGCCTCTGATTCCCCGCCTCTGATTCTCCATATCTGATTCCCTGCCTCTGATTCCCCAACTCTGATTCCCCGCCTCTGATTCCCCAGCACTGAATCCCCGCCTCTGATTCCCCGCGTCTGATTCCCTGCCTCTGATTCCCCGCCTTGATTCCCCATCTCTGATTCACAACCTCTGATTCCCCACCTCTGATTCCCTATATTTGATTCCCCGCCTCTGTTTCCCCGCCTCTGATTCCCCGCCTCTGATTCCCCATATCTGATTCCCCGCCTCTGATTGCCCACCTCTGATTCCCAGCCTCTGATTCGCCAGCTCTGATTCCCCGCCTCTGATTCCCCGCATCTGATTCCCTGCCTCTGATTCCCCGCCTCTGATTCCCCATCTCTGATTCACTGTCTTTGATTCGCCACCTCTGATTCCCCATATCTGATTCCCCACCTCTGATTCCCGGCCTCTTATTCCCAGCATCTGATTCCTGGCCTCTGATTCCCGGCCTCTGATTCCCCGCTTCTGATTCTGATTCCCTGCCTCTTATTCCCCATCTCTGATTCCGCACATCTTATTCCCTGCCTCTGATTCCCCACCTCTGATTCCCCATGTCTGATTCCCCGCCTCTGTTTCCCCGCCTCTGATTCCCGGCCTCTTATTCCCAGCATCTGATTCCCGGCCTCTGATTCCCTGCCTCTGATTCCCCACCTCTGATTCCCCATGTCTGATTCCCCGCCTCTGTTTCCCCGCCTCTGATTCCCGGCCTCTTATTCCCAGCATCCGATTCCCGGCCTCTGATTCCCGCCTCTGTTTCCCCGCCTCTGATTCCCGGCCTCTTATTCCCAGCATCTGATTCCCGGCCTCTGATTCCCGGCCTCTGATTCCCGGCCTCTGATTCCCCGCTTCTGATTCTGATTCCCTGCCTCTTATTCCCCATCTCTGATTCCGCACATCTGATTCCCTGCCTCTGATTCCCCACCTCTGATTCCCCATATCTGATTCCCCGCCTCTGTTTCCCCGCCTCTGATTCCCCGCCTCTGTTTCCCTATATTTAATTCCCCACCTCTGATGCCCCAACTCAGATTCCCCGCCTCTGATTCCCCAGCTCTGATTCCCCGCCTCTGATTCCCTGCATCCGATTCCCCATATCTGATTCCCCGCCTCTGTTTCACCGCCTCTGATTCCCCGCCTCTGTTTCCCCATATCTGATTCCCGCCTCTGATTCCCAACTATGAATCCCCTCCTCTGATTCCCCAGCTCTGATTCCCTGCCTCTGATTCCCCGCGTTCTATTCCCTGCCTCTGATTCCCCGCCTGTGATTCCCCATCACTGATTCACCACCTCTGATTCCCTACCTCTTATTCCCCATATCTAATTCCCCGCCTCTGTTTGCCCGCCTCTGATTCCCCGCCTCTGTTTCCCCATATCTGATTCCCCGCCTCTGAATCCCCAACTCTGATTCCCTGCCTCAGATTCCCCAGCTCTGATTCCCCGCCTTTGATTCCCCCCGTCTGATTCCCAGCCTCTGAATCCCCGTGTCTGATTTCCTGCCTCTGATTCCCCGCCTCTGATTCCCTATCTCTGATTCACCTCCTCTGATTCCCCACCTCTGATTCCCCCTCTCAGATTCCCCGCTTCTGATTCCCCAGCTCTGAATCCCCACCTCTGATTCCCCGCGTCTGATTCCCTGCCTCTGATTCCCCGCCTCTGATTCCCCATCTGTGATTCACAACCTCTGATGCCCCACCTCTGATTCCCCATATCTGATTCCCTGCCTCTGTTTCCCCGCCTCTGATTCCCCACCTCTGTTTCCCCATATCTGATTCCCCACCTCTGATTCCCCAACTCTAATACCCCGCCTCTGATTCCCCAGCTCTGATTCCCCGCCTCTGATTCCCCGCATCTGATTCCCTGCCTCTGATTCCCCGCCTCTGATTCCAGGCCTCTGATTCCCAGCATCTGATTCCGGCCTCTGATTCCCAGCCTCTGATTCCCTGCTTCTGATTCTGATTCCCTGCCTCTGATTCCCCATCTCTGATTCCGCACATCTGATTCCCTGCCTCTGATTCCCCACCTCTGATTCCCCATATCTGATTCCCCGCCTCTGTTTCCCCGCCTCTGATTCCCCGCCTCTGTTTCCCAATATCTAAGTCCCCACCTCTGATTCCCCAAATCTGATTCCCCACCTCTGATTCCCCAGCTCTGATTCCACGCCTCTGATTCCCCGCATCTGATACCCTGCATCTGATTCCAAGCCTCTGATTCCCTGCCTCTGATTCCCAACCTCTGATTCCCCACCTCTGATTCCCCATATCTGATTCCCCGCCTCTGTTTCCCCGCCTCGGATTCCCCGCCTCTGTTTCCCCACATCTGATTCCCGGCCTCTGATTCCCCGCCTCTGATTCCCCATATCTGATTCCCTGCCTCTGCTTCCCCAACTCTGATTCCCCGCCTCTGTTTCCCAGCTCTGAATCCCCGCCTCTGATTCCCCGCGTCTGATTCCCTGCATCTGATTCCCCGCCTTGATTCCCCATCTCTGATTCACAACCTCTGATTCCCCACCTCTGATTCCCTATATTTGATTCCCCGCCTCTGTTTCCCCGCCTCTGATTCCCCGCCTCTGATTCCCCATATCTGATTCCCCGCCTCTGATTGCCCACCTCTGATTCCCAGCCTCTGATTCGCCAGCTCTGATTCCCCGCCTCTGATTCACCGCATCTGATTCCCTGCCTCTGATTCCCCGCCTGTGATTCCCCATCTCTGATTCCCCACCTCTGATTCCCCGTGTCTGATTCCCAGCCTCTGATTCCCCGCCTCTGATTCCCAGCCTCTGATTCCCTGCCACTGATTCCCCTCCCCTGATTCCCCGCCTCTGATTCCCCGCCTCTGATTCCCTGCCACTGATTCCCCGCCCCTGATTCCCAGCCTCTGATTCCCCATATCTGATTCCCTGCCTCTGATTCCCCATATCTGATTCCCCGCCTCAATTTCCCCATATCTGCTTCGCCGCCTCTGATTCCCCAACTCTGATTCCCCGCCTCTGATTCCCCAGCTCTGATTTCCCGCATCTGATTCCCGGCATCCGATTCCCTGCCTCTGATTCCCCGCCTCTGATTCCCCATCTCTGATTCCCCGCCTCTGATTCCCCGTGTCTGATTCCCTGCCTCTGATTCCCCGCCTCTGATTCCTTCATCTGATTCCCTGCCACTGATTCCCTGCCCCTGATTCCCCACCTCTGATTCCCCATATCTGATTCCCCGCCTCTGTTTTCCCGCCTCTGATTCCCTGCCTCTTATTCCCTATATCTGATTCCCCGCCTCTGATTCCCCAACTCTGATTCCACCGCCTCTGATTCCCCAGCTCTGAATCCCCGCCTCTGATTCCCCGCGTCTGATTCCCCAACTCTGATTCCCCGCCTCTGATTCCCCAGCTCTGATTTCCCGCCTCTGATTTCCGGCATCCGATTCCCTGCCTCTGATTCCCCGCCTCTGATTCCCCATCTCTGATTCCCCGCCTCTGATTCCCCGTGTCAGATTCCCTGCCTCTGATTCCCCGCCTCTGATTCCCCGCGTCTGATTCCCTGCCATTGATTCCCTGCCCCTGATTCCCCACCTCTGATTCCCCATATCTGATTCCCCGCCTCTGTTTCCCCGCCTCTGATTCCCCGCCTCTGTTTCCCCATATCTGATTCCCCGCCTCTGATTCCCCAACTCTGATTCCCCTCCTCTAATTCGCCAGCTATCATTCCCCGCCTCTGATTCCCTGCATCTGATTCCCTGCCTCTGATACCCCGCCTCTGATTCCCCTTCTCTGATTCACCACCTCTGAATCCCCACCTCTGATTCCCCATCTCTGATTCCGCACATCCGATTCCCTGCCTCTGATTCCCCGCCTCTGATTCCCCGCCTCTGTTTCCCTGCCTCTGATTCCCCTCCTCTGATTCCCCAACTCTGATTCCCCGCCTCTGATTCCCCAGCTCTGATTCCCCGCCTTTTATTCCCGGCCTCTGATTCCCTGCCACTGATTCCCCGCCCCTGATTCCCCACCTCTGATTCCCCATATCTGATTCCCCGCCTCTGTTTCCCCAGCTCTGATTCCCCACCTCTGATTACCCAGCTCTTTCCCTGCCACTGATTCCCCGCCCCTGATTCCCCACCTCTGATTCCCCATATCTGATTCCCCGCCTCTGTTTCCCCAGCTCTGATTCCCTGCCTCTGATTCCCTGCCCTGATTCCCCATCTCTGTTTCACTGCCTTTGTTTCGCCACCTCTGATTCCCCATATCTGATTCCCCGCCTCTGTTTCCCCGCCTCTGATTCGCTGCCTCTGATTCCCAACCTCTGATTCCACACCTCTGATTCCCCATATCTGATTCTTCGACTCTATTTCCCCATATCTGATTCCCCGCCTCTGATTCCCCAACTCTGATTCCCCGCCTCTGATTCCCCAGCTCTGATTCCCCGCCTCTGATTCCCGGCGTCCGATTCCCTTCCTCTGATTCCCCGCCTCTGATTCCCCATCTCTGATTCCCCGCCTCTGATTCCCCGTGTCTGATTCCCTTACTCTGATTCCCCGCCTCTGATTCCCCCCCTCTGATTCCCTGCCACTGATTCCCTGCCCCTGATTCCCCACTTCTGATTCCCCATATCTGATTCCCCGCCTGTTTCCCCGCCTCTGATTCCCCGCCTCTGACTCCCCATATCTGATTCCCTGCCTCTGATTCCCCGCCTCTGATTCCCCATATCTTATTCCCCGCCTCTGTTTCCCCCCCTCTGATTCCCAGCCTCTGATTCCCCATAACTGATTCCCCGCCTTTGATTCGCCATATCTGATTCCCCGCCTCATTTTCCCCATATCTGCTTCGCCGCCTCTGATTCCCCAACTCTGATTCCCCTCCTCTGATTCCCCAGCTCTGATTTCCCGCCTCTGATTTCCGGCATCCGATTCCCTGCCTCTGATTCCCCGCCTCTGATTCCCCATCTCTGATTCCCCGCCTCTGATTCCCCGTGTCTGATTCCCTGCATCTGATTCCCCGCCTCTGATTCCCCGCGTCTGATTCCCTGCCACTGATTCCCTGCCCCTGCTTCCCCACCTCTGATTCCCCATATCTGATTTCCCGCCTCTGTTTCCCCGCCTCTGATTCCCCGCCTCTGTTTCCCCATATCTGATTCCCCGCCTCTGATTCCCCAACTCCGATTCCCCTCCTCTAATTCGCCAGCTATGATTCCCCGCCTTTGATTCCCTGCGTCTGATTCCCTGCCTCTGATTCCCCGCCTCTGATTCCCCTTCTCTGATTCACCACCTCTGAATCCCCACCTCTGATTCCCCATCTCTGATTCCGCACATCCGATTCCCTGCTCTGATTCCCCGCCTCTGATTCCCCGCCTCTGATTCCCTGCCTCTGATTCGCAACCTCTAATTCCCCACCTCTGATTCCCCAACTCTGATTCCCCGCCTCTGATTCTCCATCTCTGATTCCCCGCCTTTTATTCCCGGCCTCTGATTCCCTGCCACTGATTCCCCGCCCCTGATTCCCCACCTCTGATTCCCCATATCTGATTCCCAGCCTCTGTTTCCCCAGCTCTGATTCCCCACCTCTGATTCCCCAGCTCTGATTCCCTGCCACTGATTCCCCGCCCCTGATTCCCCACCTCTGATTCCCCATATCTGATTCCCCGCCTCTGTTTCCCCAGCTCTGATTCCCTCCCTCTGATTCCCTGCCCTGATTCCCCATCTCTGTTTCACCGCCTTTGATTCGCCACCTCTGATTCACCATATCTGATTCCCCGCCTCTGTTTCCCCGCCTCTGATTCCCTGCCTCTGATTCCCAACCTCTGATTCCACACCTCTGATTCCCCATATCTGATTCCCCACCTCTATTTCCCCATATCTGATTCCCCGCCTCTGATTCCCCAACTCTGATTCCCCGCCTCTGATTCCCCAGCTCTGATTCCCCGCCTCTGATACCCGGCGTCCGATTCCCTGCCTCTGATTCCCCGCCTCTGATTCCCCATCTCTGACTCCCCGCCTCTGATTCCCCGTGTCTGATTCCCTGCCTCTGATTCCCCGCCTCTGATTCCCCACCTCTGATTCCCTGCCACTGATTCCCTGCCCCTGATTCCCCACCTCTGATTCCCCATATCTGATTCCCCGCCTCTGTTTCCCCACCTCTGATTCCCCGCCTCTGATTCCCCATATCTGATTCCCTGCCTCTGATTCCCAAACTCTGATTCCCCGCCTCTGATTCCCCAGCTCTGAATCCACGCCTCTGATTCCCCGCATCTGATTCCCTGCCTATGATTCCCTGCCTTGATTCCCCATCTCTGATTCACAACCTCTGATTCCCCACCTCTTATTCCCCATATCTGATTCCCCGCCTCTGTTTCCCCATATCTGATTCCCCGGCTCTGATTGCCCACCTCTATTCCCCGCCTCTGATTCGCCAGCTCTGATTCGCCTCCTCTGATTCCCCGCATCTGATTCCCTGCCTCTGATTCCGCGCCTCTGATTCTCCATTTCTGATTCACCGCCTTTGATTCGCCACCTCTGATTCCCCATATCTGATTCACCACCTCTGTTTCCCCGCCTCTGATTCCCCGCCTCTGATTCTCCATATCTCATTCCCCGCCTCTGATTCCCCGCGTCTGATTCCCAGCGTCTGAATCCCCGTGTCTGATTTCCTGCCTCTGATTCCCCGCCTCTTATTCCCCATCTCTGATTCACCGCCTCTGATTCCCCACCTCTGATTCCCCGCGTCTGATTCCCTGCCTCTGATTCCCCGCCTCTGATTCCCCAGCTCTGATTCCCCGCCTCTGATTCCCCATCTCTGATTCCCCGCCTCTGATTCCCCGTGTCTGGTTCCCTGCCTCTGATTCCCCGCCTCTGATTCCCCGCCTCTGATTCCCTGCCACTGATTCCCTGCCCCTGATTCCCCACCTCTGATTCCCCATATCTGATTCCCCGCCTCTGTTTCCCCGCCTCTGATTCCCCGCCTCTGATTCCCCATATCTGATTCCCTGCCTCTGATTCCCCAACTCTGATTCCCCGCCTCTGATTCCCCAGCTCTGAATCCACGCCTCTGATTCCCCGCATCTGATTCCCTGCCTCTGATTCCCCGCCTTGATTCCCCATCTCTGATTCACAACCTCTGATTCCCCACCTCTTATTCCCCATATCTGATTCCCCGCCTCTGTTTCCCCATATCTGATTCCCCGGCTCTGATTGCCCACCTCTATTCCCCGCCTCTGATTCGACAGCTCTGATTCGCCTCCTCTGATTCCCCGCATCTGATTCCCTGCCTCTGATTCCGCGCCTCTGATTCCCCATCTCTGATTCACCGCCTTTGATTCGCCACCTCTGATTCCCCAGCTCTGATTCCCCGCCTCTGATTCCCCGCATCTGATTCCCTGCATCTGATTCCAAGCCTCTGATTCCCTGCCTCTGATTCCCAACCTCTGCTTCCCCACCTCTGATTCCCCATATCTGATTCCCCGCCTCTGTTTCCCCGCCTCGGATTCCCCGCCTCTGTTTCCCCATATCTGATTCCCGGCCTCTGATTCCCCGCCTCTGATTCCCCGCCTCTGATTCCCTGCCTCTGATTCCCCATCTCCGATTCCGCACATCTGATTCCCTTCCTCTGATTCCCCGCCTCTGATTTTCCGCCTCTGATTCCCTGCCTCTGATTCCCAACCTCGGATTCCCCACCTCTGATTCCCCATATCTGATTCCCCGCCTCTGTTTCCCCGCCTCTGATTCCCCTCCTCTGATTCCCCAGCTCTGATTCCCCGTGTTTGATTCCCTGCCTCTGATTCCCTGCCCTGATTCCCCATCTCTGTTTCACCGCCTTTGATTCGCCACCTCTGATTCCCCATATCTGATTCCCCGCCTCTGTTTCCCCGACTCTGATTCCCTGCCTCTGATTCCCAACCTCTGATTCCACACCTCTGATTCCCCATATCTGATTCCCCGCCTCTATTTCCCCATATCTGATTCCCCGCCTCTGATTCCCCAACTCTGATTCCCCGCCTCTGATTCCCTAGCTCTGATTCCCCGACTCTGATTCCCGGCATCCGATTCCCTGCCTCTGATTCCCCGCCTCTGATTCCCCATCTCTGATTCCCCGCCTCTGATTCCCCGTGTCTGATTCCCTGCCTTTGATTCCCCGCCTCTGATTCCCCGCCTCTGATTCCCTGCCACTGATTCCCTGCCCCTGATTCCCCACCTCTGATTCCCCACATCTGATTCCCCGCCTCTGTTTCCCCGCCTCTGATTCCCCGCCTCTGATTCCCCATATCTGATTCCCTGCCTCTGATTCCCCAACTCTGATTCCCCGCCTCTGATTCCCCAGCACTGAATCCCCGCCTCTGATTCCCCGCGTCTGATTCCCTGCCTCTGATTCCCCGCCTTGATTCCCCATCTCTGATTCACAACCTCTGATTCCCCACCTCTGATTCCCTATATTTGATTCCCCGCCTCTGTTTCCCCGCCTCTGATTCCCCGCCTCTGATTCCCCATATCTGATTCCCCGCCTCTGATTGCCCACCTCTGATTCCCAGCCTCTGATTCGCCAGCTCTGATTCCCCGCCTCTGATTCCCCGCATCTGATTCCCTGCCTCTGATTCCCCGCCTCTGATTCCCCATCTCTGATTCACCGCCTTTGATTCGCCACCTCTGATTCCCCATATCTGATTCCCCACCTCTGATTCCCGGCCTCTTATTCCCAGCATCTGATTCCCGGCCTCTGATTCCCGGCCTCTGATTCCCCGCTTCTGATTCTGATTCCCTGCCTCTTATTCCCCATCTCTGATTCCGCACATCTTATTCCCTGCCTCTGATTCCCCACCTCTGATTCCCCATGTCTGATTCCCCGCCTCCGTTTCCCCGCCTCTGATTCCCGGCCTCTTATTCCCAGCATCTGATTCCCGGCCTCTGATTCCCGGCCTTTGATTCCCCGCTTCTGATTCTGATTCCCTGCCTCTTATTCCCCATCTCTGATTCCGCACATCTGATTCCCTGCCTCTGATTCCCCACCTCTGATTCCCCATATCTGATTCCCCGCCTCTGTTTCCCCGCCTCTGATTCCCCGCCTCTGTTTCCCTATATCTAATTCCCCACCTCTGATGCCCCAACTCAGATTCCCCGCCTCTGATTCCCCAGCTCTGATTCCCCGCCTCTGATTCCCTGCATCCGATTCCCCATATCTGATTCCCCGCCTCTGTTTCACCGCCTCTGATTCCCCGCCTCTGTTTCCCCATATCTGATTCCCGCCTCTGATTCCCAACTATGAATCCCCTCCTCTGATTCCCCAGCTCTGATTCCCTGCCTCTGATTCCCCGCGTTCTATTCCCTGCCTCTGATTCCCCGCCTGTGATTCCCCATCACTGATTCACCACCTCTGATTCCCTACCTCTTATTCCCCATATCTAATTCCCCGCCTCTGTTTGCCCGCCTCTGTTCCCCGCCTCTGTTTCCCCATATCTGATTCCCCGCCTCTGAATCCCCAACTCTGATTCCCTGCCTCAGATTCCCCAGCTCTGATTCCCCGCCTTTGATTCCCCCCGTCTGATTCCCAGCCTCTGAATCCCCGTGTCTGATTTCCTGCCTCTGATTCCCCGCCTCTGATTCCCCATCTCTGATTCACCTCCTCTGATTCCCCACCTCTGATTCCCCCTCTCAGATTCCCCGCTTCTGATTCCCCAGCTCTGAATCCCCACCTCTGATTCCCCGCGTCTGATTCCCTGCCTCTGATTCCCCGCCTCTGATTCCCCATCTGTGATTCACAACCTCTGATGCCCCACCTCTGATTCCCCATATCTGATTCCCTGCCTCTGTTTCCCCGCCTCTGATTCCCCACCTCTGTTTCCCCATATCTGATTCCCCACCTCTGATTCCCCAACTCTAATACCCCGCCTCTGATTCCCCAGCTCTGATTCCCCGCCTCTGATTCCCCGCATCTGATTCCCTGCCTCTGATTCCCCGCCTCTGATTCCAGGCCTCTGATTCCCAGCATCTGATTCTGGCCTCTGATTCCCGGCCTCTGATTCCCTGCTTCTGATTCTGATTCCCTGCCTCTGATTCCCCATCTCTGATTCCGCACATCTGATTCCCTGCCTCTGATTCCCCACCTCTGATTCCCCATATCTGATTCCCCGCCTCTGTTTCCCCGCCTCTGATTCCCCGCCTCTGTTTCCCAATATCTAAGTCCCCACCTCTGATTCCCCAAATCTTATTCCCCACCTCTGATTCCCCAGCTCTGATTCCACGCCTCTGATTCCCCGCATCTGATACCCTGCATCTGATTCCAAGCCTCTGATTCCCTGCCTCTGATTCCCAACCTCTGATTCCCCACCTCTGATTCCCCATATCTGATTCCCCGCCTCTGTTTCCCCGCCTCGGATTCCCCGCCTCTGTTTCCCCACATCTGATTCCCGGCCTCTGATTCCCCGCCTCTGATTCCCCATATCTGATTCCCTGCCTCTGCTTCCCCAACTCTGATTCCCCGCCTCTGATTCCCCAGCTCTGAATCCCCGCCTCTGATTCCCCGCGTCTGATTCCCTGCCTCTGATTCCCCGCCTTGATTCCCCATCTCTGATTCACAACCTCTGATTCCCCACCTCTGATTCCCTATATTTGATTCCCCGCCTCTGTTTCCCCGCCTCTGATTCCCCGCCTCTGATTCCCCATTTCTGATTCCCCGCCTCTGATTGCCCACCTCTGATTCCCAGCCTCTGATTCGCCAGCTCTGATTCCCCGCCTCTGATTCCCCGCATCTGATTCCCTGCCTCTGATTCCCCGCCTCTGATTCCCCATCTCTGATTCACCGCCTTTGATTCGCCACCTCTGATTCCCCATATCTGATTCCCCGCCTCTGTTTCCCCGCCTCTGATTCCCCGCCTCTGATTCTCCATATCTCATTCCCCGCCTCTGAATCCCCATCTCTGATTCCCGGACTCTGATTCCCCTCCTCTGATTCCCGGCCTCTTATTCCCAGCATCTGATTCCCGGCCTCTGATTCCCGGTCTCTGATTCCCCGCTTCTGATTCCCTGCCTCTGATTCCCCATCTCTGATTCCGCACATCTGATTCCCTGCCTCTGATTCCCCACCTCTGATTCCCCATATCTGATTCCTCGCCTCTGTTTCCCCGCCTCTGATTCCCCGCCTCTGTTTCCCTATATCTAATTCCCCACCTCTGATGCCCCAACTCTGATTCCCCGCCTCTGATTCCCCAGCTCTGATTCCCCGCCTCTGATTCCCTGCATCCGATTCCCCATATCTGATTCCCCGCCTCTGTTTCCCCGCCTCTGATTCCCCGCCTCTGTTTCCCCATATCTGATTCCCGCCTCTGATTCCCAATTATGATTCCCCGCCTCTGATTCCCCAGCTCTGATTCCCCGCCTCTGAATCCCCAACTCTGATTCCCTGCCTCAGATTCCCCAGCTCTGATTCCCCGCCTTTGATTCCCCCCGTCTGATTCACAGCCTCTGAATCCCCGTGTCTGATTTCCTGCCTCTGAATCCCCGCCTCTGATTCCCCATCTCTGATTCACCGCCTCTGATTCCCCACCTCTGATTCCCCATCTCTGATTCCGCACATCCAATTCCCTGCCTCTGATTCCCCAACTCTGATTCCCCGCCTCAGATTCCCCGCGTCTGATTCCCTGCCTCTGATTCCCCGCCTCTGATTCCCTGCCTCTGATTCCCCATATCTGATTCCCCGCCTCTGATTCCCCAACTTTGATTCCCCGCTTCTGATTCCCTGCCTCTGATTCCCCACCTCTGATTCCCCATATCTGAATCCCCGCCTCTGTTTCCCCGCCTCTGATTCCCTGCCTCTGATTCCCCATATCAGATTCCCCGCCTCTGATTCCCCAACTTTGATTCCCCGCTTCTGATTCCCTGCCTCTGATTCCCCACCTCTGATTCCCCATATCTGATTCCCCGCCTCTGTTTCCCCGCCTCTGATTCCCCGCCTCTGTTTCCCTATATCTAATTCCCCACCTCTGATGCCCCAACTCTGATTCCCCGCCTCTGATTCCCCAGCTCTGATTCCCCAACTCTGATTCCCCGCTTCTGATTCCCCAGCTCTGAATCCCCGCCTCTGATTCCCCGCGTCTGATTCCCTGCCTCTGATTCCCCGCCTCTGATTCCCCATCTGTGATTCACAACCTCTGATGCCCCACCTCTGATTCCCCATATCTGATTCCCCGCCTCTGTTTCCCCGCCTCTGTTTCCCCGCCTCTGATTCGCTGCCTCTGATTCCCAACCTCTGATTCCACACCTCTGATTCCCCATATCTGATTCCCCGACTCTATTTCCCCATATCTGATTCCCCGCCTCTGATTCCCCAACTCTGATTCCCCGCCTCTGATTCCCCAGCTCTTATTCCCCGACTCTGATTCCCGGCATCCGATTCCCTGCCTCTGATTCCCCGTCTCTGATTCCCCATCTCTGATTCCCCGCCTCTGATTCCCCGTGTCTGATTCCCTGCCTTTGATTCCCCGCCTCTGATTCCCCGCCTCTGATTCCCTGCCACTGATTCCCTGCCCCTGATTCCCCACCTCTGATTCCCCACATCTGATTCCCCGCCTCTGTTTCCCCGCCTCTGATTCCCCGCCTCTGATTCCCCATATCTGATTCCCTGCCTCTGATTCCCCAACTCTGATTCCCCGCCTCTGATTCCCCAGCTCTGAATCCCCGCCTCTGATTCCCCGCGTCTGATTCCCTGCCTCTGATTCCCCGCCTTGATTCCCCATCTCTGATTCACAACCTCTGATTCCCCACCTCTGATTCCCTATATTTGATTCCCCGCCTCTGTTTCCCCGCCTCTGATTCCCCGCCTCTGATTCCCCATATCTGATTCCCCACCTCTGATTCCCAGCCTCTGATTCGCCAGCTCTGATTCCCCGCATCTGATTCCCCGCATCTGATTCCCTGCCTCTGATTCCCCGCCTCTGATTCCCCTTCTCTGATTCACCGCCTTTGATTCGTCACCTCTGATTCCCCATATCTGATTCCCCACCTCTTATTCCCGGCCTCTTATTCCCAGCATCTGATTCCCGGCCTCTGATTCCCGGCCTCTGATTCCCCGCTTCTGATTCTGATTCCCTGCCTCTTATTCCCCATCTCTGATTCCGCACATCTGATTCCCTGCCTCTGATTCCCCACCTCTGATTCCCCATATCTGATTCCCCGCCTCTGTTTCCCCGCCTCTGATTCCCGGCCTCTTATTCCCAGCATCTGATTCCCGGCCTCTGATTCCCGGCCTCTGATTCCCCGCTTCTGATTCTGATTCCCTGCCTCTTATTCCCCATCTCTGATTCCGCACATCTGATTCCCTGCCTCTGATTCGATTCCCCACCTCTGATTCCCCATATCTGATTCCCCGCCTCTGTTTCCCCGCCTCTGATTCCCCGCCTCTGTTTCCCTATATCTAATTCCCCACCTCTGATGCCCCAACTCAGATTCCCCGCCTCTGATTCCCCAGCTCTGATTCCCCGCCTCTGATTCCCTGCATCCGATTCCCCATATCTGATTCCCCGCCTTGATTCCCCATCTCTGATTCACAACCTCTGATTCCCCACCTCTGATTCCCTATATTTGATTCCCCGCCTCTGTTTCCCCGCCTCTGATTCCCCGCCTCTGATTCCCCATATCTGATTCCCCGCCTCTGATTGCCCACCTCTGATTCCCAGCCTCTGATTCGCCAGCTCTGATTCCCCGCCTCTGATTCCCCGCATCTGATTCCCTGCCTCTGATTCCCCGCCTCTGATTCCCCATCTCTGATTCACCGCCTTTGATTCGCCACCTCTGATTCCCCATATCTGATTCCCCGCCTCTGTTTCCCCGCCTCTGATTCCCCGCCTCTGATTCTCCATATCTCATTCCCCGCCTCTGAATCCCCATCTCTGATTCCCGGACTCTGATTCCCCTCCTCTGATTCCCGGCCTCTTATTCCCAGCATCTGATTCCCGGCCTCTGATTCCCGGTCTCTGATTCCCCGCTTCTGATTCCCTGCCTCTGATTCCCCACCTCTGATTCCCCATATCTGATTCCCCGCCTCTGTTTCCCCGCCTCTGATTCCCCGCCTCTGTTTCCCTATATCTAATTCCCCACCTCTGATGCCCCAACTCTGATTCCCCGCCTCTGATTCCCCAGCTCTGATTCCCCGCCTCTGATTCCCTGCATCCGATTCCCCATATCTGATTCCCCGCCTCTGTTTCCCCGCCTCTGATTCCCCGCCTCTGTTTCCCCATATCTGATTCCCGCCTCTGATTCCCAATTATGATTCCCCGCCTCTGATTCCCCAGCTCTGATTCCCCGCCTCTGAATCCCCAACTCTGATTCCCTGCCTCAGATTCCCCAGCTCTGATTCCCCGCATTTGATTCCCCCCGTCTGATTCCCAGCCTCTGAATCCCCGTGTCTGATTTCCTGCCTCTGAATCCCCGCCTCTGATTCCCCATCTCTGATTCACCGCCTCTGATTCCCCACCTCTGATTCCCCATCTCTGATTCCGCACATCCAATTCCCTGCCTCTGATTCCCCAACTCTGATTCCCCGCCTCAGATTCCCCGCGTCTGATTCCCTGCCTCTGATTCCCCGCCTCTGATTCCCTGCCTCTGATTCCCCATATCTGATTCCCCGCCTCTGATTCCCCAACTTTGATTCCCCGCTTCTGATTCCCTGCCTCTGATTCCCCACCTCTGATTCCCCATATCTGATTCCCCGCCTCTGTTTCCCCGCCTCTGATTCCCTGCCTCTGATTCCCCATATCTGATTCCCCGCCTCTGATTCCCCAACTTTGATTCCCCGCTTCTGATTCCCTGCCTCTGATTCCCCACCTCTGATTCCCCATATCTGATTCCCTGCCTCTGTTTCCCCGCCTCTGATTCCCCGCCTCTGTTTCCCTATATCTAATTCCCCACCTCTGATGCCCCAACTCTGATTCCCCGCCTCTGATTCCCCAGCTCTGATTCCCCAACTCTGATTCCCCGCTTCTGATTCCCCAGCTCTGAATCCCCGCCTCTGATTCCCCGCGTCTGATTCCCTGCCTCTGATTCCCCGCCTCTGATTCCCCATCTGTGATTCACAACCTCTGATGCCCCACCTCTGATTCCCCATATCTGATTCCCCGCCTCTGTTTCCCCGCCTCTGTTTCCCCGCCTCTGATTCGCTGCCTCTGATTCCCAACCTCTGATTCCACACCTCTGATTCCCCATATCTGATTCCCCGACTCTATTTCCCCATATCTGATTCCCCGCCTCTGATTCCCCAACTCTGATTCCCCGCCTCTGATTCCCCAGCTCTGATTCCCCGCCTTTGATTCCCCCCGTCTGATTCCCAGCCTCTGAATCCCCGTGTCTGATTTCCTGCCTCTGATTCCCCGCCTCTGATTCCCCATCTCTGATTCACCTCCTCTGATTCCCCACCTCTGATTCCCCCTCTCAGATTCCCCGCTTCTGATTCCCCAGCTCTGAATCCCCACCTCTGATTCCCCGCGTCTGATTCCCTGCCTCTGATTCCCCGCCTCTGATTCCCCATCTGTGATTCACAACCTCTGATGCCCCACCTCTGATTCCCCATATCTGATTCCCTGCCTCTGTTTCCCCGCCTCTGATTCCCCACCTCTGTTTCCCCATATCTGATTCCCCACCTCTGATTCCCCAACTCTAATACCCCGCCTCTGATTCCCCAGCTCTGATTCCCCGCCTCTGATTCCCCGCATCTGATTCCCTGCCTCTGATTCCCCGCCTCTGATTCCAGGCCTCTGATTCCCAGCATCTGATTCTGGCCTCTGATTCCCGGCCTCTGATTCCCTGCTTCTGATTCTGATTCCCTGCCTCTGATTCCCCATCTCTGATTCCGCACATCTGATTCCCTGCCTCTGATTCCCCACCTCTGATTCCCCATATCTGATTCCCCGCCTCTGTTTCCCCGCCTCTGATTCCCCGCCTCTGTTTCCCAATATCTAAGTCCCCACCTCTGATTCCCCAAATCTTATTCCCCACCTCTGATTCCCCAGCTCTGATTCCACGCCTCTGATTCCCCGCCTCTGATTCCCTGCATCCGATTCCCCATATCTGATTCCCCGCCTCTGTTTCCCCGCCTCTGATTCCCCGCCTCTGTTTCCCCATATCTGATTCCCGCCTCTGATTCCCAATTATGATTCCCCGCCTCTGATTCCCCAGCTCTGATTCCCCGCCTCTGAATCCCCAACTCTGATTCCCTGCCTCAGATTCCCCAGCTCTGATTCCCCGCCTTTGATTCCCCCCGTCTGATTCACAGCCTCTGAATCCCCGTGTCTGATTTCCTGCCTCTGAATCCCCGCCTCTGATTCCCCATCTCTGATTCACCGCCTCTGATTCCCCACCTCTGATTCCCCATCTCTGATTCCGCACATCCAATTCCCTGCCTCTGATTCCCCAACTCTGATTCCCCGCCTCAGATTCCCCGCGTCTGATTCCCTGCCTCTGATTCCCCGCCTCTGATTCCCTGCCTCTGATTCCCCATATCTGATTCCCCGCCTCTGATTCCCCAACTTTGATTCCCCGCTTCTGATTCCCTGCCTCTGATTCCCCACCTCTGATTCCCCATATCTGAATCCCCGCCTCTGTTTCCCCGCCTCTGATTCCCTGCCTCTGATTCCCCATATCTGATTCCCCGCCTCTGATTCCCCAACTTTGATTCCCCGCTTCTGATTCCCTGCCTCTGATTCCCCACCTCTGATTCCCCATATCTGATTCCCCGCCTCTGTTTCCCCGCCTCTGATTCCCCGCCTCTGTTTCCCTATATCTAATTCCCCACCTCTGATGCCCCAACTCTGATTCCCCGCCTCTGATTCCCCAGCTCTGATTCCCCAACTCTGATTCCCCGCTTCTGATTCCCCAGCTCTGAATCCCCGCCTCTGATTCCCCGCGTCTGATTCCCTGCCTCTGATTCCCCGCCTCTGATTCCCCATCTGTGATTCACAACCTCTGATGCCCCACCTCTGATTCCCCATATCTGATTCCCCGCCTCTGTTTCCCCGCCTCTGTTTCCCCGCCTCTGATTCGCTGCCTCTGATTCCCAACCTCTGATTCCACACCTCTGATTCCCCATATCTGATTCCCCGACTCTATTTCCCCATATCTGATTCCCCGCCTCTGATTCCCCAACTCTGATTCCCCGCCTCTGATTCCCCAGCTCTTATTCCCCGACTCTGATTCCCGGCATCCGATTCCCTGCCTCTGATTCCCCGTCTCTGATTCCCCATCTCTGATTCCCCGCCTCTGATTCCCCGTGTCTGATTCCCTGCCTTTGATTCCCCGCCTCTGATTCCCCGCCTCTGATTCCCTGCCACTGATTCCCTGCCCCTGATTCCCCACCTCTGATTCCCCACATCTGATTCCCCGCCTCTGTTTCCCCGCCTCTGATTCCCCGCCTCTGATTCCCCATATCTGATTCCCTGCCTCTGATTCCCCAACTCTGATTCCCCGCCTCTGATTCCCCAGCTCTGAATCCCCGCCTCTGATTCCCCGCGTCTGATTCCCTGCCTCTGATTCCCCGCCTTGATTCCCCATCTCTGATTCACAACCTCTGATTCCCCACCTCTGATTCCCTATATTTGATTCCCCGCCTCTGTTTCCCCGCCTCTGATTCCCCGCCTCTGATTCCCCATATCTGATTCCCCACCTCTGATTCCCAGCCTCTGATTCGCCAGCTCTGATTCCCCGCATCTGATTCCCCGCATCTGATTCCCTGCCTCTGATTCCCCGCCTCTGATTCCCCTTCTCTGATTCACCGCCTTTGATTCGTCACCTCTGATTCCCCATATCTGATTCCCCACCTCTTATTCCCGGCCTCTTATTCCCAGCATCTGATTCCCGGCCTCTGATTCCCGGCCTCTGATTCCCCGCTTCTGATTCTGATTCCCTGCCTCTTATTCCCCATCTCTGATTCCGCACATCTGATTCCCTGCCTCTGATTCCCCACCTCTGATTCCCCATATCTGATTCCCCGCCTCTGTTTCCCCGCCTCTGATTCCCGGCCTCTTATTCCCAGCATCTGATTCCCGGCCTCTGATTCCCGGCCTCTGATTCCCCGCTTCTGATTCTGATTCCCTGCCTCTTATTCCCCATCTCTGATTCCGCACATCTGATTCCCTGCCTCTGATTCGATTCCCCACCTCTGATTCCCCATATCTGATTCCCCGCCTCTGTTTCCCCGCCTCTGATTCCCCGCCTCTGTTTCCCTATATCTAATTCCCCACCTCTGATGCCCCAACTCAGATTCCCCGCCTCTGATTCCCCAGCTCTGATTCCCCGCCTCTGATTCCCTGCATCCGATTCCCCATATCTGATTCCCCGCCTTGATTCCCCATCTCTGATTCACAACCTCTGATTCCCCACCTCTGATTCCCTATATTTGATTCCCCGCCTCTGTTTCCCCGCCTCTGATTCCCCGCCTCTGATTCCCCATATCTGATTCCCCGCCTCTGATTGCCCACCTCTGATTCCCAGCCTCTGATTCGCCAGCTCTGATTCCCCGCCTCTGATTCCCCGCATCTGATTCCCTGCCTCTGATTCCCCGCCTCTGATTCCCCATCTCTGATTCACCGCCTTTGATTCGCCACCTCTGATTCCCCATATCTGATTCCCCGCCTCTGTTTCCCCGCCTCTGATTCCCCGCCTCTGATTCTCCATATCTCATTCCCCGCCTCTGAATCCCCATCTCTGATTCCCGGACTCTGATTCCCCTCCTCTGATTCCCGGCCTCTTATTCCCAGCATCTGATTCCCGGCCTCTGATTCCCGGTCTCTGATTCCCCGCTTCTGATTCCCTGCCTCTGATTCCCCACCTCTGATTCCCCATATCTGATTCCCCGCCTCTGTTTCCCCGCCTCTGATTCCCCGCCTCTGTTTCCCTATATCTAATTCCCCACCTCTGATGCCCCAACTCTGATTCCCCGCCTCTGATTCCCCAGCTCTGATTCCCCGCCTCTGATTCCCTGCATCCGATTCCCCATATCTGATTCCCCGCCTCTGTTTCCCCGCCTCTGATTCCCCGCCTCTGTTTCCCCATATCTGATTCCCGCCTCTGATTCCCAATTATGATTCCCCGCCTCTGATTCCCCAGCTCTGATTCCCCGCCTCTGAATCCCCAACTCTGATTCCCTGCCTCAGATTCCCCAGCTCTGATTCCCCGCATTTGATTCCCCCCGTCTGATTCCCAGCCTCTGAATCCCCGTGTCTGATTTCCTGCCTCTGAATCCCCGCCTCTGATTCCCCATCTCTGATTCACCGCCTCTGATTCCCCACCTCTGATTCCCCATCTCTGATTCCGCACATCCAATTCCCTGCCTCTGATTCCCCAACTCTGATTCCCCGCCTCAGATTCCCCGCGTCTGATTCCCTGCCTCTGATTCCCCGCCTCTGATTCCCTGCCTCTGATTCCCCATATCTGATTCCCCGCCTCTGATTCCCCAACTTTGATTCCCCGCTTCTGATTCCCTGCCTCTGATTCCCCACCTCTGATTCCCCATATCTGATTCCCCGCCTCTGTTTCCCCGCCTCTGATTCCCTGCCTCTGATTCCCCATATCTGATTCCCCGCCTCTGATTCCCCAACTTTGATTCCCCGCTTCTGATTCCCTGCCTCTGATTCCCCACCTCTGATTCCCCATATCTGATTCCCTGCCTCTGTTTCCCCGCCTCTGATTCCCCGCCTCTGTTTCCCTATATCTAATTCCCCACCTCTGATGCCCCAACTCTGATTCCCCGCCTCTGATTCCCCAGCTCTGATTCCCCAACTCTGATTCCCCGCTTCTGATTCCCCAGCTCTGAATCCCCGCCTCTGATTCCCCGCGTCTGATTCCCTGCCTCTGATTCCCCGCCTCTGATTCCCCATCTGTGATTCACAACCTCTGATGCCCCACCTCTGATTCCCCATATCTGATTCCCCGCCTCTGTTTCCCCGCCTCTGTTTCCCCGCCTCTGATTCGCTGCCTCTGATTCCCAACCTCTGATTCCACACCTCTGATTCCCCATATCTGATTCCCCGACTCTATTTCCCCATATCTGATTCCCCGCCTCTGATTCCCCAACTCTGATTCCCCGCCTCTGATTCCCCAGCTCTGATTCCCCGCCTTTGATTCCCCCCGTCTGATTCCCAGCCTCTGAATCCCCGTGTCTGATTTCCTGCCTCTGATTCCCCGCCTCTGATTCCCCATCTCTGATTCACCTCCTCTGATTCCCCACCTCTGATTCCCCCTCTCAGATTCCCCGCTTCTGATTCCCCAGCTCTGAATCCCCACCTCTGATTCCCCGCGTCTGATTCCCTGCCTCTGATTCCCCGCCTCTGATTCCCCATCTGTGATTCACAACCTCTGATGCCCCACCTCTGATTCCCCATATCTGATTCCCTGCCTCTGTTTCCCCGCCTCTGATTCCCCACCTCTGTTTCCCCATATCTGATTCCCCACCTCTGATTCCCCAACTCTAATACCCCGCCTCTGATTCCCCAGCTCTGATTCCCCGCCTCTGATTCCCCGCATCTGATTCCCTGCCTCTGATTCCCCGCCTCTGATTCCAGGCCTCTGATTCCCAGCATCTGATTCTGGCCTCTGATTCCCGGCCTCTGATTCCCTGCTTCTGATTCTGATTCCCTGCCTCTGATTCCCCATCTCTGATTCCGCACATCTGATTCCCTGCCTCTGATTCCCCACCTCTGATTCCCCATATCTGATTCCCCGCCTCTGTTTCCCCGCCTCTGATTCCCCGCCTCTGTTTCCCAATATCTAAGTCCCCACCTCTGATTCCCCAAATCTTATTCCCCACCTCTGATTCCCCAGCTCTGATTCCACGCCTCTGATTCCCCGCATCTGATACCCTGCATCTGATTCCAAGCCTCTGATTCCCTGCCTCTGATTCCCAACCTCTGATTCCCCACCTCTGATTCCCCATATCTGATTCCCCGCCTCTGTTTCCCCGCCTCGGATTCCCCGCCTCTGTTTCCCCACATCTGATTCCCGGCCTCTGATTCCCCGCCTCTGATTCCCCATATCTGATTCCCTGCCTCTGCTTCCCCAACTCTGATTCCCCGCCTCTGATTCCCCAGCTCTGAATCCCCGCCTCTGATTCCCCGCGTCTGATTCCCTGCCTCTGATTCCCCGCCTTGATTCCCCATCTCTGATTCACAACCTCTGATTCCCCACCTCTGATTCCCTATATTTGATTCCCCGCCTCTGTTTCCCCGCCTCTGATTCCCCGCCTCTGATTCCCCATTTCTGATTCCCCGCCTCTGATTGCCCACCTCTGATTCCCAGCCTCTGATTCGCCAGCTCTGATTCCCCGCCTCTGATTCCCCGCATCTGATTCCCTGCCTCTGATTCCCCGCCTCTGATTCCCCATCTCTGATTCACCGCCTTTGATTCGCCACCTCTGATTCCCCATATCTGATTCCCCGCCTCTGTTTCCCCGCCTCTGATTCCCCGCCTCTGATTCTCCATATCTCATTCCCCGCCTCTGAATCCCCATCTCTGATTCCCGGACTCTGATTCCCCTCCTCTGATTCCCGGCCTCTTATTCCCAGCATCTGATTCCCGGCCTCTGATTCCCGGTCTCTGATTCCCCGCTTCTGATTCCCTGCCTCTGATTCCCCATCTCTGATTCCGCACATCTGATTCCCTGCCTCTGATTCCCCACCTCTGATTCCCCATATCTGATTCCTCGCCTCTGTTTCCCCGCCTCTGATTCCCCGCCTCTGTTTCCCTATATCTAATTCCCCACCTCTGATGCCCCAACTCTGATTCCCCGCCTCTGATTCCCCAGCTCTGATTCCCCGCCTCTGATTCCCTGCATCCGATTCCCCATATCTGATTCCCCGCCTCTGTTTCCCCGCCTCTGATTCCCCGCCTCTGTTTCCCCATATCTGATTCCCGCCTCTGATTCCCAATTATGATTCCCCGCCTCTGATTCCCCAGCTCTGATTCCCCGCCTCTGAATCCCCAACTCTGATTCCCTGCCTCAGATTCCCCAGCTCTGATTCCCCGCCTTTGATTCCCCCCGTCTGATTCACAGCCTCTGAATCCCCGTGTCTGATTTCCTGCCTCTGAATCCCCGCCTCTGATTCCCCATCTCTGATTCACCGCCTCTGATTCCCCACCTCTGATTCCCCATCTCTGATTCCGCACATCCAATTCCCTGCCTCTGATTCCCCAACTCTGATTCCCCGCCTCAGATTCCCCGCGTCTGATTCCCTGCCTCTGATTCCCCGCCTCTGATTCCCTGCCTCTGATTCCCCATATCTGATTCCCCGCCTCTGATTCCCCAACTTTGATTCCCCGCTTCTGATTCCCTGCCTCTGATTCCCCACCTCTGATTCCCCATATCTGAATCCCCGCCTCTGTTTCCCCGCCTCTGATTCCCTGCCTCTGATTCCCCATATCTGATTCCCCGCCTCTGATTCCCCAACTTTGATTCCCCGCTTCTGATTCCCTGCCTCTGATTCCCCACCTCTGATTCCCCATATCTGATTCCCCGCCTCTGTTTCCCCGCCTCTGATTCCCCGCCTCTGTTTCCCTATATCTAATTCCCCACCTCTGATGCCCCAACTCTGATTCCCCGCCTCTGATTCCCCAGCTCTGATTCCCCAACTCTGATTCCCCGCTTCTGATTCCCCAGCTCTGAATCCCCGCCTCTGATTCCCCGCGTCTGATTCCCTGCCTCTGATTCCCCGCCTCTGATTCCCCATCTGTGATTCACAACCTCTGATGCCCCACCTCTGATTCCCCATATCTGATTCCCCGCCTCTGTTTCCCCGCCTCTGTTTCCCCGCCTCTGATTCGCTGCCTCTGATTCCCAACCTCTGATTCCACACCTCTGATTCCCCATATCTGATTCCCCGACTCTATTTCCCCATATCTGATTCCCCGCCTCTGATTCCCCAACTCTGATTCCCCGCCTCTGATTCCCCAGCTCTTATTCCCCGACTCTGATTCCCGGCATCCGATTCCCTGCCTCTGATTCCCCGTCTCTGATTCCCCATCTCTGATTCCCCGCCTCTGATTCCCCGTGTCTGATTCCCTGCCTTTGATTCCCCGCCTCTGATTCCCCGCCTCTGATTCCCTGCCACTGATTCCCTGCCCCTGATTCCCCACCTCTGATTCCCCACATCTGATTCCCCGCCTCTGTTTCCCCGCCTCTGATTCCCCGCCTCTGATTCCCCATATCTGATTCCCTGCCTCTGATTCCCCAACTCTGATTCCCCGCCTCTGATTCCCCAGCTCTGAATCCCCGCCTCTGATTCCCCGCGTCTGATTCCCTGCCTCTGATTCCCCGCCTTGATTCCCCATCTCTGATTCACAACCTCTGATTCCCCACCTCTGATTCCCTATATTTGATTCCCCGCCTCTGTTTCCCCGCCTCTGATTCCCCGCCTCTGATTCCCCATATCTGATTCCCCACCTCTGATTCCCAGCCTCTGATTCGCCAGCTCTGATTCCCCGCATCTGATTCCCCGCATCTGATTCCCTGCCTCTGATTCCCCGCCTCTGATTCCCCTTCTCTGATTCACCGCCTTTGATTCGTCACCTCTGATTCCCCATATCTGATTCCCCACCTCTTATTCCCGGCCTCTTATTCCCAGCATCTGATTCCCGGCCTCTGATTCCCGGCCTCTGATTCCCCGCTTCTGATTCTGATTCCCTGCCTCTTATTCCCCATCTCTGATTCCGCACATCTGATTCCCTGCCTCTGATTCCCCACCTCTGATTCCCCATATCTGATTCCCCGCCTCTGTTTCCCCGCCTCTGATTCCCGGCCTCTTATTCCCAGCATCTGATTCCCGGCCTCTGATTCCCGGCCTCTGATTCCCCGCTTCTGATTCTGATTCCCTGCCTCTTATTCCCCATCTCTGATTCCGCACATCTGATTCCCTGCCTCTGATTCGATTCCCCACCTCTGATTCCCCATATCTGATTCCCCGCCTCTGTTTCCCCGCCTCTGATTCCCCGCCTCTGTTTCCCTATATCTAATTCCCCACCTCTGATGCCCCAACTCAGATTCCCCGCCTCTGATTCCCCAGCTCTGATTCCCCGCCTCTGATTCCCTGCATCCGATTCCCCATATCTGATTCCCCGCCTTGATTCCCCATCTCTGATTCACAACCTCTGATTCCCCACCTCTGATTCCCTATATTTGATTCCCCGCCTCTGTTTCCCCGCCTCTGATTCCCCGCCTCTGATTCCCCATATCTGATTCCCCGCCTCTGATTGCCCACCTCTGATTCCCAGCCTCTGATTCGCCAGCTCTGATTCCCCGCCTCTGATTCCCCGCATCTGATTCCCTGCCTCTGATTCCCCGCCTCTGATTCCCCATCTCTGATTCACCGCCTTTGATTCGCCACCTCTGATTCCCCATATCTGATTCCCCGCCTCTGTTTCCCCGCCTCTGATTCCCCGCCTCTGATTCTCCATATCTCATTCCCCGCCTCTGAATCCCCATCTCTGATTCCCGGACTCTGATTCCCCTCCTCTGATTCCCGGCCTCTTATTCCCAGCATCTGATTCCCGGCCTCTGATTCCCGGTCTCTGATTCCCCGCTTCTGATTCCCTGCCTCTGATTCCCCACCTCTGATTCCCCATATCTGATTCCCCGCCTCTGTTTCCCCGCCTCTGATTCCCCGCCTCTGTTTCCCTATATCTAATTCCCCACCTCTGATGCCCCAACTCTGATTCCCCGCCTCTGATTCCCCAGCTCTGATTCCCCGCCTCTGATTCCCTGCATCCGATTCCCCATATCTGATTCCCCGCCTCTGTTTCCCCGCCTCTGATTCCCCGCCTCTGTTTCCCCATATCTGATTCCCGCCTCTGATTCCCAATTATGATTCCCCGCCTCTGATTCCCCAGCTCTGATTCCCCGCCTCTGAATCCCCAACTCTGATTCCCTGCCTCAGATTCCCCAGCTCTGATTCCCCGCATTTGATTCCCCCCGTCTGATTCCCAGCCTCTGAATCCCCGTGTCTGATTTCCTGCCTCTGAATCCCCGCCTCTGATTCCCCATCTCTGATTCACCGCCTCTGATTCCCCACCTCTGATTCCCCATCTCTGATTCCGCACATCCAATTCCCTGCCTCTGATTCCCCAACTCTGATTCCCCGCCTCAGATTCCCCGCGTCTGATTCCCTGCCTCTGATTCCCCGCCTCTGATTCCCTGCCTCTGATTCCCCATATCTGATTCCCCGCCTCTGATTCCCCAACTTTGATTCCCCGCTTCTGATTCCCTGCCTCTGATTCCCCACCTCTGATTCCCCATATCTGATTCCCCGCCTCTGTTTCCCCGCCTCTGATTCCCTGCCTCTGATTCCCCATATCTGATTCCCCGCCTCTGATTCCCCAACTTTGATTCCCCGCTTCTGATTCCCTGCCTCTGATTCCCCACCTCTGATTCCCCATATCTGATTCCCTGCCTCTGTTTCCCCGCCTCTGATTCCCCGCCTCTGTTTCCCTATATCTAATTCCCCACCTCTGATGCCCCAACTCTGATTCCCCGCCTCTGATTCCCCAGCTCTGATTCCCCAACTCTGATTCCCCGCTTCTGATTCCCCAGCTCTGAATCCCCGCCTCTGATTCCCCGCGTCTGATTCCCTGCCTCTGATTCCCCGCCTCTGATTCCCCATCTGTGATTCACAACCTCTGATGCCCCACCTCTGATTCCCCATATCTGATTCCCCGCCTCTGTTTCCCCGCCTCTGTTTCCCCGCCTCTGATTCGCTGCCTCTGATTCCCAACCTCTGATTCCACACCTCTGATTCCCCATATCTGATTCCCCGACTCTATTTCCCCATATCTGATTCCCCGCCTCTGATTCCCCAACTCTGATTCCCCGCCTCTGATTCCCCAGCTCTTATTCCCCGACTCTGATTCCCGGCATCCGATTCCCTGCCTCTGATTCCCCGCCTCTGATTCCCCATCTCTGATTCCCCGCCTCTGATTCCCCGTGTCTGATTCCCTGCCTTTGATTCCCCGCCTCTGATTCCCCGCCTCTGAATCCCTGCCACTGATTCCCTGCCCCTGATTCCCCACCTCTGATTCCCCACATCTGATTCCCCGCCTCTGTTTCCCCGCCTCTGATTCCCCGCCTCTGATTCCCCATATCTGATTCCCTGCCTCTGATTCCCCAACTCTGATTCCCCGCCTCTGATTCCCCAGCTCTGAATCCCCGCCTCTGATTCCCCGCGTCTGATTCCCTGCCTCTGATTCCCCGCCTTGATTCCCCATCTCTGATTCACAACCTCTGATTCCCCACCTCTGATTCCCTATATTTGATTACCCGCCTCTGTTTCCCCGCCTCTGATTCCCCGCCTCTGATTCCCCATATCTGATTCCCCGCCTCTGATTGCCCACCTCTGATTCCCAGCCTCTGATTCGCCAGCTCTGATTCCCCGCCTCTGATTCCCCGCATCTGATTCCCTGCCTCTGATTCCCCGCCTCTGATTCCCCTTCTCTGATTCACCGCCTTTGATTCGCCACCTCTGATTCCCCATATCTGATTCCCCACCTCTGATTCCCGGCCTCTTATTCCCAGCATCTGATTCCCGGCCTCTGATTCCCGGCCTCTGATTCCCCGCTTCTGATTCTGATTCCCTGCCTCTTATTCCCCATCTCTGATTCCGCACATCTGATTCCCTGCCTCTGATTCCCCACCTCTGATTCCCCATATCTGATTCCCCGCCTCTGTTTCCCCGCCTCTGATTCCCGGCCTCTTATTCCCAGCATCTGATTCCCGGCCTCTGATTCCCGGCCTCTGATTCCCCGCTTCTGATTCTGATTCCCTGCCTCTTATTCCCCATCTCTGATTCCGCACATCTGATTCCCTGCCTCTGATTCCCCACCTCTGATTCCCCATATCTGATTCCCCGCCTCTGTTTCCCCGCCTCTGATTCCCCGCCTCTGTTTCCCTATATCTAATTCCCCACCTCTGATGCCCCAACTCAGATTCCCCGCCTCTGATTCCCCAGCTCTGATTCCCCGCCTCTGATTCCCTGCATCCGATTCCCCATATCTGATTCCCCGCCTCTGTTTCACCGCCTCTGATTCCCCGCCTCTGTTTCCCCATATCTGATTCCCGCCTCTGATTCCCAACTATGAATCCCCTCCTCTGATTCCCCAGCTCTGATTCCCTGCCTCTGATTCCCCGCGTTCTATTCCCTGCCTCTGATTCCCCGCCTGTGATTCCCCATCACTGATTCACCACCTCTGATTCCCTACCTCTGATTCCCCATATCTAATTCCCCGCCTCTGTTTGCCCGCCTCTGATTCCCCGCCTCTGTTTCCCCATATCTGATTCCCCGCCTCTGAATCCCCAACTCTGATTCCCTGCCTCAGATTCCCCAGCTCTGATTCCCCGCCTTTGATTCCCCCCGTCTGATTCCCAGCCTCTGAATCCCCGTGTCTGATTTCCTGCCTCTGATTCCCCGCCTCTGATTCCCCATCTCTGATTCACCTCCTCTGATTCCCCACCTCTGATTCCCCCTCTCTGATTCCGCACATCCAATGCCCTGCCTCTGATTCCCCAACTCTGATTCCCCACCTCTGATTCCCCAGCTCTGATTCCCCGCCTCAGATTCCCCGCGTCTGATTCCCTGCCTCTGATTCCACGCCTCTGATTCCCTGCCTCTGATTCCCCATATCTGATTCCCCGCCTCTGATTCCCCAACTCTGATTACCCGCTTCTGATTCCCCAGCTCTGAATCCCCACCTCTGATTCCCCGCGTCTGATTCCCTGCCTCTGATTCCCCGCCTCTGATTCCCCATCTGTGATTCACAACCTCTGATGCCCCACCTCTGATTCCCCATATCTGATTCCCTGCCTCTGTTTCCCCGCCTCTGATTCCCCACCTCTGTTTCCCCATATCTGATTCCCCACCTCTGATTCCCCAACTCTAATACCCCGCCTCTGATTCCCCAGCTCTGATTCCCCACCTCTGATTCCCCGCATCTGATTCCCTGCCTCTGATTCCCCGCCTCTGATTCCAGGCCTCTGATTCCCAGCATCTGATTCCGGCCTCTGATTCCCGGCCTCTGATTCCCTGCTTCTGATTCTGATTCCCTGCCTCTGATTCCCCATCTCTGATTCCGCACATCTGATTCCCTGCCTCTGATTCCCCACCTCTGATTCCCCATATCTGATTCCCCGCCTCTGTTTCCCCGCCTCTGATTCCCCGCCTCTGTTTCCCAATATCTAAGTTCCCACCTCTGATTCGCCAAATCTGATTCCCCACCTCTGATTCCCCAGCTCTGATTCCCCGCCTCTGATTCCCCGCATCTGATACCCTGCATCTGATTCCAAGCCTCTGATTCCCTGCCTCTGATTCCCAACCTCTGATTCCCCACCTCTGATTCCCCATATCTGATTCCCCGCCTCTGTTTCCCCGCCTCGGATTCCCCGCCTCTGTTTCCCTATATCTAATTCCCCACCTCTGATGCCCCAACTCTGATTCCCCGCCTCTGATTCCCCAGCTCTGATTCCCCGCCTCTGATTCCCTGCATCCGATTCCCCATATCTGATTCCCCGCCTCTGTTTCCCCGCCTCTGATTCCCCGCCTCTGTTTCCCCATATCTGATTCCCGCCTCTGATTCCCAACTATGATTCCCCGCCTCTGATTCCCCAGCTCTGATTCCCCGCCTCTGAATCCCCAACTCTGATTCCCTGCCTCAGATTCCCCAGCTCTGATTCCCCGCCTTTGATTCCCCCCGTCTGATTCCCAGCCTCTGAATCCCCGTGTCTGATTTCCTGCCTCTGATTCCCCGCCTCTGATTCCCCATCTCTGATTCACCGCCTCTGATTCCCCACCTCTGATTCCCCATCTCTGATTCCGCACATCCAATTCCCTGCCTCTGATTCCCCAACTCTGATTCCCCACCTCTGATTCCCCAGCTCTGATTCCCCGCCTCAGATTCCCCGCGTCTGATTCCCTGCCTCTGATTCCCCGCCTCTGATTCCCTGCCTCTGATTCCCCATATCTGATTCCCCGCCTCTGATTCCCCAACTTTGATTCCCCGCTTCTAATTCCCTGCCTCTGATTCCCCACCTCTGATTCCCCATATCTGATTCCCCGCCTCTGTTTCCCCGCCTCTGATTCCCCGCCTCTGTTTCCCTATATCTAATTCCCCACCTCTGATGCCCCAACTCTGATTCCCCGCCTCTGATTCCCCAGCTCTGATTCCCCAACTCTGATTCCCCGCTTCTGATTCCCCAGCTCTGAATCCCCGCCTCTGATTCCCCGCGTCTGATTCCCTGCCTCTGATTCCCCGCCTCTGATTCCCCATCTGTGATTCACAACCTCTGATGCCCCACCTCTGATTCCCCATATCTGATTCCCCGCCTCTGTTTCCCCGCCTCTGTTTCCCCGCCTCTGATTCGCTGCCTCTGATTCCCAACCTCTGATTCCACACCTCTGATTCCCCATATCTGATTCCCCGACTCTATTTCCCCATATCTGATTCCCCGCCTCTGATTCCCCAACTCTGATTCCCCGCCTCTGATTCCCCAGCTCTGATTCCCCGACTCTGATTCCCGGCATCCGATTCCCTGCCTCTGATTCCCCGCCTCTGATTCCCCATCTCTGATTCCCCGCCTCTGATTCCCCGTGTCTGATTCCCTGCCTTTGATTCCCCGCCTCTGATTCCCCGCCTCTGATTCCCTGCCACTGATTCCCTGCCCCTGATTCCCCACCTCTGATTCCCCACATCTGATTCCCCGCCTCTGTTTCCCTGCCTCTGATTCCCCGCCTCTGATTCCCCATATCTGATTCCCTGCCTCTGATTCCCCAACTCTGATTCCCCGCCTCTGATTCCCCAGCTCTGAATCCCCGCCTCTGATTCCCCGCGTCTGATTCCCTGCCTCTGATTCCCCGCCTTGATTCCCCATCTCTGATTCACAACCTCTGATTCCCCACCTCTGATTCCCTATATTTGATTCCCCGCCTCTGTTTCCCCGCCTCTGATTCCCAGCCTCTGATTCCCAATATCTGATTCCCCGCCTCTGATTGCCCACCTCTGATTCCCAGCCTCTGATTCGCCAGCTCTGATTCCCCGCCTCTGATTCCCCGCATCTGATTCCCTGCCTCTGATTCCCCGCCTCTGATTCCCCATCTCTGATTCACCGCCTTTGATTCGCCACCTCTGATTCCCCATATCTGATTCCCCACCTCTGATTCCCGGCCTCTTATTCCCAGCATCTGATTTCCGGCCTCTGATTCCCGGCCTCTGATTCCCCGCTTCTGATTCTGATTCCCTGCCTCTTATTCCCCATCTCTGATTCCGCACATCTGATTCCCTGCCTCTGATTCCCCACCTCTGATTCCCCATATCTGATTCCCCGCCTCTGTTTCCCCGCCTCTGATTCCCGGCCTCTTATTCCCAGCATCTGATTCCCGGCCTCTGATTCCCGGCCTCTGATTCCCCGCTTCTGATTCTGATTCCCTGCCTCTTATTCCCCATCTCTGATTCCGCACATCTGATTCCCTGCCTCTGATTCCCCACCTCTGATTCCCCATATCTGATTCCCCGCCTCTGTTTCCCCGCCTCTGATTCCCCGCCTCTGTTTCCCTATATCTAATTCCCCACCTCTGATGCCCCAACTCAGATTCCCCGCCTCTGATTCCCCAGCTCTGATTCCCCGCCTCTGATTCCCTGCATCCGATTCCCCATATCTGATTCCCCGCCTCTGTTTCACCGCCTCTGATTCCCCGCCTCTGTTTCCCCATATCTGATTCCCGCCTCTGATTCCCAACTATGAATCCCCTCCTCTGATTCCCCAGCTCTGATTCCCTGCCTCTGATTCCCCGCGTTCTATTCCCTGCCTCTGATTCCCCGCCTGTGATTCCCCATCACTGATTCACCACCTCTGATTCCCTACCTCTGATTCCCCATATCTAGTTCCCCGCCTCTGTTTGCCCGCCTCTGATTCCCCGCCTCTGTTTCCCCATATCTGATTCCCCGCCTCTGAATCCCCAACTCTGATTCCCTGCCTCAGATTCCCCAGCTCTGATTCCCCGCCTTTGATTCCCCCCGTCTGATTCCCAGCCTCTGAATCCCCGTGTCTGATTTCCTGCCTCTGATTCCCCGCCTCTGATTCCCCATCTCTGATTCAACTCCTCTGATTCCCCACCTCTGATTCCCCCTCTCTGATTCCGCACATCCAATTCCCTGCCTCTGATTCCCCAACTCTGATTCCCCACCTCTGATTCCCCAGCTCTGATTCCCCGCCTCAGATTCCCCGCGTCTGATTCCCTGCCTCTGATTCCACGCCTCTGATTCCCTGCCTCTGATTCCCCATATCTGATTCCCCGCCTCTGATTCCCCAACTCTGATTCCCCGCTTCTGATTCCCCAGCTCTGAATCCCCACCTCTGATTCCCCGCGTCTGATTCCCTGCCACTGATTCCCCGCCTCTGATTCCCCATCTGTGATTCACAACCTCTGATGCCCCACCTCTGATTCCCCATATCTGATTCCCTGCCTCTGTTTCCCCGCCTCTGATTCCCCACCTCTGTTTCCCCATATCTGATTCCCCACCTCTGATTCCCCAACTCTAATACCCCGCCTCTGATTCCCCAGCTCTGATTCCCCACCTCTGATTCCCCGCATCTGATTCCCTGCCTCTGATTCCCCGCCTCTGATTCCAGGCCTCTGATTCCCAGCATCTGATTCCGGCCTCTGATTCCCGGCCTCTGATTCCCTGCTTCTGATTCTGATTCCCTGCCTCTGATTCCCCATCTCTGATTCCGCACATCTGATTCCCTGCCTCTGATTCCCCACCTCTGATTCCCCATATCTGATTCCCCGCCTCTGATTCCCCGCCTCTGATTCCCCGCCTCTGTTTCCCAATATCTAAGTCCCCACCTCTGATTCCCCAAATCTGATTCCCCACCTCTGATTCCCCAGCTCTGATTCCCCGCCTCTGATTCCCCGCATCTGATACCCTGCATCTGATTCCAAGCCTCTGATTCCCTGCCTCTGATTCCCAACCTCTGATTCCCCACCTCTGATTCCCCATATCTGATTCCCCGCCTCTGTTTCCCCGCCTCGGATTCCCCGCCTCTGTTTCCCCACATCTGATTCCCGGCCTCTGATTCCCCGCCTATGATTCCCCATATCTGATTCCCTGCCTCTGCTTCCCCAACTCTGATTCACCGCCTCTGATTCCCCAGCTCTGAATACCCGCCTCTGATTCCCTGCGTCTGATTCCCTGCCTCTGATTCCCCGCCTTGATTCCCCATCTCTGATTCACAACCTCTGATTCCCCACCTCTGATTCCCTATATTTGATTCCCCGCCTCTGTTTCCCCGCCTCTGATTCCCCGCCTCTGATTCCCCATATCTGATTCCCCGCCTCTGATTGCCCACCTCTGATTCCCAGCCTCTGATTCGCCAGCTCTGATTCCCCGCCTCTGATTCCCCGCATCTGATTCCCTGCCTCTGATTCCCCGCCTCTGATTCCCCATCTCTGATTCACCGCCTTTGATTCGCCACCTCTGATTCCCCATATCTGATTCCCCGCCTCTGTTTCCCCGCCTCTTATTCCCCGCCTCTGATTCTCCATATCTCATTCCCCGCCTCTGAATCCCCATCTCTGATTCCCGGACTCTGATTCCCCTCCTCTGATTCCCGGCCTCTTATTCCCAGCATCTGATACCCCGCTTCTGATTCCCTGCCTCTGATTCCCCATCTCTGATTCCGCACATCTGATTCCCTGCCTCTGATTCCCCACCTCTGATTCCCCATATCTGATTCCCCGCCTCTGTTTCCCCGCCTCTGATTCCCCGCCTCTGTTTCCCTATATCTAATTCCCCACCTCTGATGCCCCAACTCTGATTCCCCGCCTCTGATTCCCCAGCTATGATTCCCCGCCTCTGATTCCCTGCATCCGATTCCCCATATCTGATTCCCCGCCTCTGTTTCCCCGCCTCTGATTCCCCGCCTCTGTTTCCCCATATCTGATTCCCGCCTCTGATTCCCAACTATGATACCCCGCCTCTGATTCCCCAGCTCTGATTCCCCGCCTCTGAATCCCCAACTCTGATTCCCTGCCTCAGATTCCCCAGCTCTGATTCCCCGCCTTTGAATCCCCCTGTCTGATTCCCAGCCTCTGAATCCCCGTGTCTGATTTCCTGCCTCTGATTCCCCGCCTCTGATTCGCCATCTCTGATTCACCGCCTCTGATTCCCCACCTCTGATTCCCCATCTCTGATTCCGCACATCCAAATCCCTGCCTCTGATTCCCCAACTCTGATTCCCCACCTCTGATTCCCCAGCTCTGATTCCCCGCCTCAGATTCCCGCGTCTGATTCCCTGCCTCTGATTCCCCGCCTCTGATTCCCTGCCTCTGATTCCCCATATCTGATTCCCCGCCTCTGATTCCCCAACTCTGATTCCCCGCTTCTGATTCCCGGCCTCTGATTCCCCACCTCTGATTCCCCATATCTGATTCCCCGCCTCTGTTTCCCCGCCTCTGATTCCCCGCCTCTGTTTCCCTATATCTAATTCCCCACCTCTGATGCCCCAACTCTGATTCCCCGCCTCTGATTCCCCAGCTCTGATTCCCCAACTCTTATTCCCCACTTCTGATTCCCCAGCTCTGAATCCCCGCCTCTGATTCCCCGCGTCTGATTCCCTGCCTCTGATTCCCCGCCTCTGATTCCCCATCTGTGATTCACAACCTCTGATGCCCCACCTCTGATTCCCCATATCTGATTCCCCGCCTCTGTTTCCCCGCCTCTGATTCCCAGCCTCTGATTCCCCATATCTGATTCCCCGCCTCTGATTGCCCACCTCTGATTCCCCGCGTCTGATACCATGCCTCTGATTCCCCGCCTCTGATTCCCCATCTCTGATTCACCACCTCTGATTCCCGGCCTCTGATTCCCCATCTCTGATTCCGCACATCCGATTCCCTGCCTATGAATCCCCACCTCTGATTCCCCGCCTCTGATTCCCCATATCTGATTCCCTGCCTCTGTTTCCCCGCCTCTGATTCCCTACCTCTGTTTCCCCATATCTGATTCCCCGCCTCTGATTCCCCAACTCTAATACCCCGCCTCTGATTCCCCAGCTCTGATTCCCCGCCTCTGATTCCCCGCATCTGATTCCCTGCCTCTGATTCCCCGCCTCTGATTCCAGGCCTCTGATTCCCATCATCTGATTCCGGCCTCTGATTTCCGGCCTCTGATTCCCTGCTTCTGATTCTGATTCCCTGCCTCTGATTCCCCATCTCTGATTCCGCACATCTGATTCCCTGCCTCTGATTCCCCACCTCTGATTCCACGCCTCTGTTTCCCCGCCTCTGATTCCCCGCCTCTGTTTCCCAATATCTAAGTCCCCACCTCTGATTCCCCAAATCTGATTCCCCACCTCTGATTCCCCAGCTCTGATTCCCCGCCTCTGATTCCCAACCACTGATTCCCCACCTCTGATTCCCCATATCTGATTCCCCGCCTCTGTTTCCCCGCCTCGGATTCCCCGCCTCAGTTTCCCCATATCTGATTCCCGGCCTCTGATTCCCCGCCTCTGATTCCCCGCCTCTGATTCCCCGCCTCTGATTTCCTGCCTCTGATTCCCCATCTCCGATTCCCTGCCTCTGATTCCCAACCTCTGATTCCCCACCTCTGATTCCCCATATCTGATTCCCCGCCTCTGTTTCCCCGCCTCTGATTCCCCGCCTCTGATTCCCAACTCTGATTCCCCGCCTCTGATTCCCCAGCTCTGATTCCCCGTGTTTGATTCCCTGCCTCTGATTCCCTGCCCTGATTCCCCATCTCTGTTTCACCGCCTTTGATTCGCCACCTCTGATTCCACATATCTGATTCCCCGCCTCTGTTTCCCCGACTCTGATTCCCTTCCTCTGATTCCCAAACTCTGATTCCACACCTCTGATTCCCCATATCTGATTCCCCGCCTCTATTTCCCCATATCTGAATCCCCGCCTCTGATTCCCCAACTCTGATTCCCCGCCTCTGATTCCCCAGCTCTGATTCCCCGACTCTGATTCCCGGCGTCCGATTCCCTGCCTCTGATTCCCCGTGTCTGATTCCCTGCCTCTGATTCCCCGCCTCTGATTCCCCGCCTCTGATTCCCTGACACTGAATCCCTGCCCCTGATTCCCCACCTCTGATTCCCCATATCTGATTCCCCGCCTCTGTTTCCCCGCCTCTGATTCCCCGCCTCTGATTCCCCATATCTGATTCCCTGCCTCTGATTCCCCAACTCTGATTCCCCGCCTCTGATTCCCCAGCTCTGAATCCCCGCCTCTGATTCCCCGTGTCTGATTCTCTGCCTCTGATTCCCCGCCTTGATTCCCCATCTCTGATTCACAACCTCTGATTCCCCACCTCTGATTCCCTATATTTGATTCCCCGCCTCTGTTTCCCCGCCTCTGATTCCCCGCCTCTGATTCCCCATATCTGATTCCCCGCCTCTGATTGCCCACCTCTGATTCCCCGCCTCTGATTCACCAGCTCTGATTCCCCATATCTGATTCCCCGCCTCTGTTTCCACGACTCTGATTCCCTGCCTCTGATTCCCAACCTCTGATTCCACACCTCTGATTCCCCATATCTGATTCCCCGCCTCTATTTCCCCAACTCTGATTCCCCGCCTCTGATTCCCCAGCTCTGATTCCCCGACTCTGATTCCCGGCATCCGATTCCCTGCCTCTGATTCCCCGCCTCTGATTCCCCATCTCTGATTCCCCGCCTCTGATTCCCCGTGTCTGATTCCCTGCCTTTGATTCCCCGCCTCTGATTCCCCGCCTCTGATTCCCTGCCACTGATTCCCTGCCCCTGATTCCCCACCTCTGATTCCCCACATCTGATTCCCAGCCTCTGTTTCCCCGCCTCTGATTCCCCGCCTCTGATTCCCCATATCTGATTCCCTGCCTTTGATTCCCCAACTCTGATTCCCCGCCTCTGATTCCCCAGCTCTGAATCCCCGCCTCTGATTCCCCTCGTCTGATTCCCTGCCTCTGATTCCCCGCCTTGATTCCCCATCTCTGATTCACAACCTCTGATTCCCCACATCTGTTTCCCTATATTTGATTCCCCGCCTCTGTTTCCCCGCCTCTGATTCCCCGCCTCTGATTCCCCATATCTGATTCCCCGCCTCTGATTGCCCACCTCTGATTCCCAGCCTCTGATTCGCCTGCTCTGATTCCCCGCCTCTGATTCCCCGCATCTGATTCCCTGCCTCTGATTCCCCGCCTCTGATTCCCCATCTCTGATTCACCGTCTTTGATTCGCCACCTATGATTCCCCATATCTGATTCCCCACCTCTGATTCCCGGCCTCTTATTCCCAGCATCTGATTCCCGGCCTCTGATTCCCGGCCTCTGATTCCCCGCTTCTGATTCTGATTCCCTGCCTCTTATTCCCCATCTCTGAATCCGCACATCTGATTCCCTGCCTCTGATTCCCCACCTCTGATTCCCCATATCTGATTCCCCGCCTCTGTTTCCCCGCCTCTGATTCCCGGCCTCTTATTCCCAGCATCTGATTCCCGGCCTCTGATTCCCGGCCTCTGATTCCCCGCTTCTGATTCTGATTCCCTGCCTCTCATTCCCCATCTCTGATTCCGCACATCTGATTCCCCGCCTCTGTTTCCCCAACTCTGATTCCCCGCCTCTGATTCCCCAGCTCTGAATCCCCGCCTCTGATTTCCCGCGTCTGATTCCCTGCCTCTGATTCCCCGCCTTGATTCCCCATCTCTGATTCACAACCTCTGATTCCCCACCTCTGATTCCCTATATTTGATTCCCCGCCTCTGTTTCCCCGCCTCTGATTCCCCGCCTCTGATTCCCCATATCAGATTCCCCGCCTCTGATTGCCCACCTCTGATTCCCAGCCTCTGATTCGCCAGCTCTGATTCCCCGCCTCTGATTCCCCGCATCTGATTCCCTGCCTCTGATTCCCCGCCTCTGATTCCCCATCTCTGATTCACCGCCTTTGATTCGCCACCTCTGATTTCCCATATCTGATTCCCCGCCTCTGATTCCCCGCCTCTGATTCCCCATATCAGATTCCCCGCCTCTGATTGCCCACCTCTGATTCCCAGCCTCTGATTCGCCAGCTCTGATTCCCCGCCTCTGATTCCCGGCATCCGATTCCCTGCCTCTGATTCCCCGCCTCTGATTCCCCATCTCTGATTCCCCGCCTCTGATTCCCCGTGTCTGATTCCCTGCCTTTGATTCCCCGCCTCTGATTCCCCGCCTCTGAATCCCTGCCACTGATTCCCTGCCCCTGATTCCCCACCTCTGATTCCCCACATCTGATTCCCCGCCTCTGTTTCCCCGCCTCTGATTCCCCGCCTCTGATTCCCCATATCTGATTCCCTGCCTCTGATTCCCCAACTCTGATTCCCCGCCTCTGATTCCCCAGCTCTGAATCCCCGCCTCTGATTCCCCGCGTCTGATTCCCTGCCTCTGATTCCCCGCCTTGATTCCCCATCTCTGATTCACAACCTCTGATTCCCCACCTCTGATTCCCTATATTTGATTCCCCGCCTCTGTTTCCCCGCCTCTGATTCCCCGCCTCTGATTCCCCATATCTGATTCCCCGCCTCTGATTGCCCACCTCTGATTCCCAGCCTCTGATTCGCCAGCTCTGATTCCCCGCCTCTGATTCCCCGCATCTGATTCCCTGCCTCTGATTCCCCGCCTCTGATTCCCCTTCTCTGATTCACCGCCTTTGATTCGCCACCTCTGATTCCCCATATCTGATTCCCCACCTCTGATTCCCGGCCTCTTATTCCCAGCATCTGATTCCCGGCCTCTGATTCCCGGCCTCTGATTCCCCGCTTCTGATTCTGATTCCCTGCCTCTTATTCCCCATCTCTGATTCCGCACATCTGATTCCCTGCCTCTGATTCCCCACCTCTGATTCCCCATATCTGATTCCCCGCCTCTGTTTCCCCGCCTCTGATTCCCGGCCTCTTATTCCCAGCATCTGATTCCCGGCCTCTGATTCCCGGCCTCTGATTCCCCGCTTCTGATTCTGATTCCCTGCCTCTTATTCCCCATCTCTGATTCCGCACATCTGATTCCCTGCCTCTGATTCCCCACCTCTGATTCCCCATATCTGATTCCCCGCCTCTGTTTCCCCGCCTCTGATTCCCCGCCTCTGTTTCCCTATATCTAATTCCCCACCTCTGATGCCCCAACTCAGATTCCCCGCCTCTGATTCCCCAGCTCTGATTCCCCGCCTCTGATTCCCTGCATCCGATTCCCCATATCTGATTCCCCGCCTCTGTTTCACCGCCTCTGATTCCCCGCCTCTGTTTCCCCATATCTGATTCCCGCCTCTGATTCCCAACTATGAATCCCCTCCTCTGATTCCCCAGCTCTGATTCCCTGCCTCTGATTCCCCGCGTTCTATTCCCTGCCTCTGATTCCCCGCCTGTGATTCCCCATCACTGATTCACCACCTCTGATTCCCTACCTCTGATTCCCCATATCTAATTCCCCGCCTCTGTTTGCCCGCCTCTGATTCCCCGCCTCTGTTTCCCCATATCTGATTCCCCGCCTCTGAATCCCCAACTCTGATTCCCTGCCTCAGATTCCCCAGCTCTGATTCCCCGCCTTTGATTCCCCCCGTCTGATTCCCAGCCTCTGAATCCCCGTGTCTGATTTCCTGCCTCTGATTCCCCGCCTCTGATTCCCCATCTCTGATTCACCTCCTCTGATTCCCCACCTCTGATTCCCCCTCTCTGATTCCGCACATCCAATGCCCTGCCTCTGATTCCCCAACTCTGATTCCCCACCTCTGATTCCCCAGCTCTGATTCCCCGCCTCAGATTCCCCGCGTCTGATTCCCTGCCTCTGATTCCACGCCTCTGATTCCCTGCCTCTGATTCCCCATATCTGATTCCCCGCCTCTGATTCCCCAACTCTGATTACCCGCTTCTGATTCCCCAGCTCTGAATCCCCACCTCTGATTCCCCGCGTCTGATTCCCTGCCTCTGATTCCCCGCCTCTGATTCCCCATCTGTGATTCACAACCTCTGATGCCCCACCTCTGATTCCCCATATCTGATTCCCTGCCTCTGTTTCCCCGCCTCTGATTCCCCACCTCTGTTTCCCCATATCTGATTCCCCACCTCTGATTCCCCAACTCTAATACCCCGCCTCTGATTCCCCAGCTCTGATTCCCCACCTCTGATTCCCCGCATCTGATTCCCTGCCTCTGATTCCCCGCCTCTGATTCCAGGCCTCTGATTCCCAGCATCTGATTCCGGCCTCTGATTCCCGGCCTCTGATTCCCTGCTTCTGATTCTGATTCCCTGCCTCTGATTCCCCATCTCTGATTCCGCACATCTGATTCCCTGCCTCTGATTCCCCACCTCTGATTCCCCATATCTGATTCCCCGCCTCTGTTTCCCCGCCTCTGATTCCCCGCCTCTGTTTCCCAATATCTAAGTCCCCACCTCTGATTCGCCAAATCTGATTCCCCACCTCTGATTCCCCAGCTCTGATTCCCCGCCTCTGATTCCCCGCATCTGATACCCTGCATCTGATTCCAAGCCTCTGATTCCCTGCCTCTGATTCCCAACCTCTGATTCCCCACCTCTGATTCCCCATATCTGATTCCCCGCCTCTGTTTCCCCGCCTCGGATTCCCCGCCTCTGTTTCCCTATATCTAATTCCCCACCTCTGATGCCCCAACTCTGATTCCCCGCCTCTGATTCCCCAGCTCTGATTCCCCGCCTCTGATTCCCTGCATCCGATTCCCCATATCTGATTCCCCGCCTCTGTTTCCCCGCCTCTGATTCCCCGCCTCTGTTTCCCCATATCTGATTCCCGCCTCTGATTCCCAACTATGATTCCCCGCCTCTGATTCCCCAGCTCTGATTCCCCGCCTCTGAATCCCCAACTCTGATTCCCTGCCTCAGATTCCCCAGCTCTGATTCCCCGCCTTTGATTCCCCCCGTCTGATTCCCAGCCTCTGAATCCCCGTGTCTGATTTCCTGCCTCTGATTCCCCGCCTCTGATTCCCCATCTCTGATTCACCGCCTCTGATTCCCCACCTCTGATTCCCCATCTCTGATTCCGCACATCCAATTCCCTGCCTCTGATTCCCCAACTCTGATTCCCCACCTCTGATTCCCCAGCTCTGATTCCCCGCCTCAGATTCCCCGCGTCTGATTCCCTGCCTCTGATTCCCCGCCTCTGATTCCCTGCCTCTGATTCCCCATATCTGATTCCCCGCCTCTGATTCCCCAACTTTGATTCCCCGCTTCTAATTCCCTGCCTCTGATTCCCCACCTCTGATTCCCCATATCTGATTCCCCGCCTCTGTTTCCCCGCCTCTGATTCCCCGCCTCTGTTTCCCTATATCTAATTCCCCACCTCTGATGCCCCAACTCTGATTCCCCGCCTCTGATTCCCCAGCTCTGATTCCCCAACTCTGATTCCCCGCTTCTGATTCCCCAGCTCTGAATCCACGCCTCTGATTCCCCGCGTCTGATTCCCTGCCTCTGATTCCCCGCCTCTGATTCCCCATCTGTGATTCACAACCTCTGATGCCCCACCTCTGATTCCCCATATCTGATTCCCCGCCTCTGTTTCCCCGCCTCTGTTTCCCCGCCTCTGATTCGCTGCCTCTGATTCCCAACCTCTGATTCCACACCTCTGATTCCCCATATCTGATTCCCCGACTCTATTTCCCCATATCTGATTCCCCGCCTCTGATTCCCCAACTCTGATTCCCCGCCTCTGATTCCCCAGCTCTGATTCCCCGACTCTGATTCCCGGCATCCGATTCCCTGCCTCTGATTCCCCGCCTCTGATTCCCCATCTCTGATTCCCCGCCTCTGATTCCCCGTGTCTGATTCCCTGCCTTTGATTCCCCGCCTCTGATTCCCCGCCTCTGATTCCCTGCCACTGATTCCCTGCCCCTGATTCCCCACCTCTGATTCCCCACATCTGATTCCCCGCCTCTGTTTCCCTGCCTCTGATTCCCCGCCTCTGATTCCCCATATCTGATTCCCTGCCTCTGATTCCCCAACTCTGATTCCCCGCCTCTGATTCCCCAGCTCTGAATCCCCGCCTCTGATTCCCCGCGTCTGATTCCCTGCCTCTGATTCCCCGCCTTGATTCCCCATCTCTGATTCACAACCTCTGATTCCCCACCTCTGATTCCCTATATTTGATTCCCCGCCTCTGTTTCCCCGCCTCTGATTCCCAGCCTCTGATTCCCAATATCTGATTCCCCGCCTCTGATTGCCCACCTCTGATTCCCAGCCTCTGATTCGCCAGCTCTGATTCCCCGCCTCTGATTCCCCGCATCTGATTCCCTGCCTCTGATTCCCCGCCTCTGATTCCCCATCTCTGATTCACCGCCTTTGATTCGCCACCTCTGATTCCCCATATCTGATTCCCCACCTCTGATTCCCGGCCTCTTATTCCCAGCATCTGATTTCCGGCCTCTGATTCCCGGCCTCTGATTCCCCGCTTCTGATTCTGATTCCCTGCCTCTTATTCCCCATCTCTGATTCCGCACATCTGATTCCCTGCCTCTGATTCCCCACCTCTGATTCCCCATATCTGATTCCCCGCCTCTGTTTCCCCGCCTCTGATTCCCGGCCTCTTATTCCCAGCATCTGATTCCCGGCCTCTGATTCCCGGCCTCTGATTCCCCGCTTCTGATTCTGATTCCCTGCCTCTTATTCCCCATCTCTGATTCCGCACATCTGATTCCCTGCCTCTGATTCCCCACCTCTGATTCCCCATATCTGATTCCCCGCCTCTGTTTCCCCGCCTCTGATTCCCCGCCTCTGTTTCCCTATATCTAATTCCCCACCTCTGATGCCCCAACTCAGATTCCCCGCCTCTGATTCCCCAGCTCTGATTCCCCGCCTCTGATTCCCTGCATCCGATTCCCCATATCTGATTCCCCGCCTCTGTTTCACCGCCTCTGATTCCCCGCCTCTGTTTCCCCATATCTGATTCCCGCCTCTGATTCCCAACTATGAATCCCCTCCTCTGATTCCCCAGCTCTGATTCCCTGCCTCTGATTCCCCGCGTTCTATTCCCTGCCTCTGATTCCCCGCCTGTGATTCCCCATCACTGATTCACCACCTCTGATTCCCTACCTCTGATTCCCCATATCTAGTTCCCCGCCTCTGTTTGCCCGCCTCTGATTCCCCGCCTCTGTTTCCCCATATCTGATTCCCCGCCTCTGAATCCCCAACTCTGATTCCCTGCCTCAGATTCCCCAGCTCTGATTCCCCGCCTTTGATTCCCCCCGTCTGATTCCCAGCCTCTGAATCCCCGTGTCTGATTTCCTGCCTCTGATTCCCCGCCTCTGATTCCCCATCTCTGATTCAACTCCTCTGATTCCCCACCTCTGATTCCCCCTCTCTGATTCCGCACATCCAATTCCCTGCCTCTGATTCCCCAACTCTGATTCCCCACCTCTGATTCCCCAGCTCTGATTCCCCGCCTCAGATTCCCCGCGTCTGATTCCCTGCCTCTGATTCCACGCCTCTGATTCCCTGCCTCTGATTCCCCATATCTGATTCCCCGCCTCTGATTCCCCAACTCTGATTCCCCGCTTCTGATTCCCCAGCTCTGAATCCCCACCTCTGATTCCCCGCGTCTGATTCCCTGCCACTGATTCCCCGCCTCTGATTCCCCATCTGTGATTCACAACCTCTGATGCCCCACCTCTGATTCCCCATATCTGATTCCCTGCCTCTGTTTCCCCGCCTCTGATTCCCCACCTCTGTTTCCCCATATCTGATTCCCCACCTCTGATTCCCCAACTCTAATACCCCGCCTCTGATTCCCCAGCTCTGATTCCCCACCTCTGATTCCCCGCATCTGATTCCCTGCCTCTGATTCCCCGCCTCTGATTCCAGGCCTCTGATTCCCAGCATCTGATTCCGGCCTCTGATTCCCGGCCTCTGATTCCCTGCTTCTGATTCTGATTCCCTGCCTCTGATTCCCCATCTCTGATTCCGCACATCTGATTCCCTGCCTCTGATTCCCCACCTCTGATTCCCCATATCTGATTCCCCGCCTCTGATTCCCCGCCTCTGATTCCCCGCCTCTGTTTCCCAATATCTAAGTCCCCACCTCTGATTCCCCAAATCTGATTCCCCACCTCTGATTCCCCAGCTCTGATTCCCCGCCTCTGATTCCCCGCATCTGATACCCTGCATCTGATTCCAAGCCTCTGATTCCCTGCCTCTGATTCCCAACCTCTGATTCCCCACCTCTGATTCCCCATATCTGATTCCCCGCCTCTGTTTCCCCGCCTCGGATTCCCCGCCTCTGTTTCCCCACATCTGATTCCCGGCCTCTGATTCCCCGCCTATGATTCCCCATATCTGATTCCCTGCCTCTGCTTCCCCAACTCTGATTCACCGCCTCTGATTCCCCAGCTCTGAATACCCGCCTCTGATTCCCTGCGTCTGATTCCCTGCCTCTGATTCCCCGCCTTGATTCCCCATCTCTGATTCACAACCTCTGATTCCCCACCTCTGATTCCCTATATTTGATTCCCCGCCTCTGTTTCCCCGCCTCTGATTCCCCGCCTCTGATTCCCCATATCTGATTCCCCGCCTCTGATTGCCCACCTCTGATTCCCAGCCTCTGATTCGCCAGCTCTGATTCCCCGCCTCTGATTCCCCGCATCTGATTCCCTGCCTCTGATTCCCCGCCTCTGATTCCCCATCTCTGATTCACCGCCTTTGATTCGCCACCTCTGATTCCCCATATCTGATTCCCCGCCTCTGTTTCCCCGCCTCTTATTCCCCGCCTCTGATTCTCCATATCTCATTCCCCGCCTCTGAATCCCCATCTCTGATTCCCGGACTCTGATTCCCCTCCTCTGATTCCCGGCCTCTTATTCCCAGCATCTGATACCCCGCTTCTGATTCCCTGCCTCTGATTCCCCATCTCTGATTCCGCACATCTGATTCCCTGCCTCTGATTCCCCACCTCTGATTCCCCATATCTGATTCCCCGCCTCTGTTTCCCCGCCTCTGATTCCCCGCCTCTGTTTCCCTATATCTAATTCCCCACCTCTGATGCCCCAACTCTGATTCCCCGCCTCTGATTCCCCAGCTATGATTCCCCGCCTCTGATTCCCTGCATCCGATTCCCCATATCTGATTCCCCGCCTCTGTTTCCCCGCCTCTGATTCCCCGCCTCTGTTTCCCCATATCTGATTCCCGCCTCTGATTCCCAACTATGATACCCCGCCTCTGATTCCCCAGCTCTGATTCCCCGCCTCTGAATCCCCAACTCTGATTCCCTGCCTCAGATTCCCCAGCTCTGATTCCCCGCCTTTGAATCCCCCTGTCTGATTCCCAGCCTCTGAATCCCCGTGTCTGATTTCCTGCCTCTGATTCCCCGCCTCTGATTCGCCATCTCTGATTCACCGCCTCTGATTCCCCACCTCTGATTCCCCATCTCTGATTCCGCACATCCAAATCCCTGCCTCTGATTCCCCAACTCTGATTCCCCACCTCTGATTCCCCAGCTCTGATTCCCCGCCTCAGATTCCCGCGTCTGATTCCCTGCCTCTGATTCCCCGCCTCTGATTCCCTGCCTCTGATTCCCCATATCTGATTCCCCGCCTCTGATTCCCCAACTCTGATTCCCCGCTTCTGATTCCCGGCCTCTGATTCCCCACCTCTGATTCCCCATATCTGATTCCCCGCCTCTGTTTCCCCGCCTCTGATTCCCCGCCTCTGTTTCCCTATATCTAATTCCCCACCTCTGATGCCCCAACTCTGATTCCCCGCCTCTGATTCCCCAGCTCTGATTCCCCAACTCTGATTCCCCACTTCTGATTCCCCAGCTCTGAATCCCCGCCTCTGATTCCCCGCGTCTGATTCCCTGCCTCTGATTCCCCGCCTCTGATTCCCCATCTGTGATTCACAACCTCTGATGCCCCACCTCTGATTCCCCATATCTGATTCCCCGCCTCTGTTTCCCCGCCTCTGATTCCCAGCCTCTGATTCCCCATATCTGATTCCCCGCCTCTGATTGCCCACCTCTGATTCCCCGCGTCTGATACCATGCCTCTGATTCCCCGCCTCTGATTCCCCATCTCTGATTCACCACCTCTGATTCCCGGCCTCTGATTCCCCATCTCTGATTCCGCACATCCGATTCCCTGCCTATGAATCCCCACCTCTGATTCCCCGCCTCTGATTCCCCATATCTGATTCCCTGCCTCTGTTTCCCCGCCTCTGATTCCCTACCTCTGTTTCCCCATATCTGATTCCCCGCCTCTGATTCCCCAACTCTAATACCCCGCCTCTGATTCCCCAGCTCTGATTCCCCGCCTCTGATTCCCCGCATCTGATTCCCTGCCTCTGATTCCCCGCCTCTGATTCCAGGCCTCTGATTCCCATCATCTGATTCCGGCCTCTGATTTCCGGCCTCTGATTCCCTGCTTCTGATTCTGATTCCCTGCCTCTGATTCCCCATCTCTGATTCCGCACATCTGATTCCCTGCCTCTGATTCCCCACCTCTGATTCCACGCCTCTGTTTCCCCGCCTCTGATTCCCCGCCTCTGTTTCCCAATATCTAAGTCCCCACCTCTGATTCCCCAAATCTGATTCCCCACCTCTGATTCCCCAGCTCTGATTCCCAGCCTCTGATTCCCAACCTCTGATTCCCCACCTCTGATTCCCCATATCTGATTCCCCGCCTCTGTTTCCCCGCCTCGGATTCCCCGCCTCAGTTTCCCCATATCTGATTCCCGGCCTCTGATTCCCCGCCTCTGATTCCCCGCCTCTGATTCCCCGCCTCTGATTTCCTGCCTCTGATTCCCCATCTCCGATTCCCTGCCTCTGATTCCCAACCTCTGATTCCCCACCTCTGATTCCCCATATCTGATTCCCCGCCTCTGTTTCCCCGCCTCTGATTCCCCGCCTCTGATTCCCAACTCTGATTCCCCGCCTCTGATTCCCCAGCTCTGATTCCCCGTGTTTGATTCCCTGCCTCTGATTCCCTGCCCTGATTCCCCATCTCTGTTTCACCGCCTTTGATTCGCCACCTCTGATTCCACATATCTGATTCCCCGCCTCTGTTTCCCCGACTCTGATTCCCTTCCTCTGATTCCCAAACTCTGATTCCACACCTCTGATTCCCCATATCTGATTCCCCGCCTCTATTTCCCCATATCTGAATCCCCGCCTCTGATTCCCCAACTCTGATTCCCCGCCTCTGATTCCCCAGCTCTGATTCCCCGACTCTGATTCCCGGCGTCCGATTCCCTGCCTCTGATTCCCCGTGTCTGATTCCCTGCCTCTGATTCCCCGCCTCTGATTCCCCGCCTCTGATTCCCTGACACTGAATCCCTGCCCCTGATTCCCCACCTCTGATTCCCCATATCTGATTCCCCGCCTCTGTTTCCCCGCCTCTGATTCCCCGCCTCTGATTCCCCATATCTGATTCCCTGCCTCTGATTCCCCAACTCTGATTCCCCGCCTCTGATTCCCCAGCTCTGAATCCCCGCCTCTGATTCCCCGTGTCTGATTCTCTGCCTCTGATTCCCCGCCTTGATTCCCCATCTCTGATTCACAACCTCTGATTCCCCACCTCTGATTCCCTATATTTGATTCCCCGCCTCTGTTTCCCCGCCTCTGATTCCCCGCCTCTGATTCCCCATATCTGATTCCCCGCCTCTGATTGCCCACCTCTGATTCCCCGCCTCTGATTCACCAGCTCTGATTCCCCATATCTGATTCCCCGCCTCTGTTTCCACGACTCTGATTCCCTGCCTCTGATTCCCAACCTCTGATTCCACACCTCTGATTCCCCATATCTGATTCCCCGCCTCTATTTCCCCAACTCTGATTCCCCGCCTCTGATTCCCCAGCTCTGATTCCCCGACTCTGATTCCCGGCATCCGATTCCCTGCCTCTGATTCCCCGCCTCTGATTCCCCATCTCTGATTCCCCGCCTCTGATTCCCCGTGTCTGATTCCCTGCCTTTGATTCCCCGCCTCTGATTCCCCGCCTCTGATTCCCTGCCACTGATTCCCTGCCCCTGATTCCCCACCTCTGATTCCCCACATCTGATTCCCAGCCTCTGTTTCCCCGCCTCTGATTCCCCGCCTCTGATTCCCCATATCTGATTCCCTGCCTCTGATTCCCCAACTCTGATTCCCCGCCTCTGATTCCCCAGCTCTGAATCCCCGCCTCTGATTCCCCTCGTCTGATTCCCTGCCTCTGATTCCCCGCCTTGATTCCCCATCTCTGATTCACAACCTCTGATTCCCCACATCTGTTTCCCTATATTTGATTCCCCGCCTCTGTTTCCCCGCCTCTGATTCCCCGCCTCTGATTCCCCATATCTGATTCCCCGCCTCTGATTGCCCACCTCTGATTCCCAGCCTCTGATTCGCCTGCTCTGATTCCCCGCCTCTGATTCCCCGCATCTGATTCCCTGCCTCTGATTCCCCGCCTCTGATTCCCCATCTCTGATTCACCGTCTTTGATTCGCCACCTATGATTCCCCATATCTGATTCCCCACCTCTGATTCCCGGCCTCTTATTCCCAGCATCTGATTCCCGGCCTCTGATTCCCGGCCTCTGATTCCCCGCTTCTGATTCTGATTCCCTGCCTCTTATTCCCCATCTCTGAATCCGCACATCTGATTCCCTGCCTCTGATTCCCCACCTCTGATTCCCCATATCTGATTCCCCGCCTCTGTTTCCCCGCCTCTGATTCCCGGCCTCTTATTCCCAGCATCTGATTCCCGGCCTCTGATTCCCGGCCTCTGATTCCCCGCTTCTGATTCTGATTCCCTGCCTCTCATTCCCCATCTCTGATTCCGCACATCTGATTCCCCGCCTCTGTTTCCCCAACTCTGATTCCCCGCCTCTGATTCCCCAGCTCTGAATCCCCGCCTCTGATTCCCCGCGTCTGATTCCCTGCCTCTGATTCCCCGCCTTGATTCCCCATCTCTGATTCACAACCTCTGATTCCCCACCTCTGATTCCCTATATTTGATTCCCCGCCTCTGTTTCCCCGCCTCTGATTCCCCGCCTCTGATTCCCCATATCAGATTCCCCGCCTCTGATTGCCCACCTCTGATTCCCAGCCTCTGATTCGCCAGCTCTGATTCCCCGCCTCTGATTCCCCGCATCTGATTCCCTGCCTCTGATTCCCCGCCTCTGATTCCCCATCTCTGATTCACCGCCTTTGATTCGCCACCTCTGATTTCCCATATCTGATTCCCCGCCTCTGTTTCCCCGCCTCTGATTCCCCGCCTCTGATTCTCAATATCTCATTCCCCGCCTCTGAATCCCCATCTCTGATTCCCGGACTCTGATTCCCCTCCTCTGATTCCCGGCCTCTTATTCCCAGCATCTGATTCCCGGCCTCTGATTCCCGGCCTCTGATTCCCCTCTTCTGATTCCCTGCCTCTGATTCCCCATCTCTGATTCCGCACATCTGATTCCCTGCCTCTGATTCCCCACCTCTGATTCCCCATATCTGATTCCCCGCCTCTGTTTCCCCGCCTCTGATTCCCCGCCTCTGTTTCCCTATATCTAATTCCCCACCTCTGATGCCCCAACTCTGATTCCCCGCCTCTGATTCCCCAGCTCTGATTCCCCGCCTCTGATTCCCTGCATCCGATTCCCCATATCTGATTCCTCGCCTCTGTTTCCCCGCCTCTGATTCCCCGCCTCTGTTTCCCCATATCTGATTCCCGCCTCTGATTCCCAACTATGATTCCCCGCCTCTGATTCCCCAGCTCTGATTCCCTGCCTCTGATTCCCCGCGTTCTATTCCCTGCCTCTGATTCCCCGCCTGTGATTCCCCATCACTGATTCACCACCTCTGATTCCCTACCTCTGATTCCCCATATCTAATTCCCCGCCTCTGTTTGCCCGCCTCTGATTCCCCGCCTCTGTTTCCCCATATCTGATTCCCCGCCTCTGAATCCCCAACTCTGATTCCCTGCCTCAGATTCCCCAGCTCTGATTCCCCGCCTTTGATTCCCCCCGTCTGATTCCCAGCCTCTGAATCCCCGTGTCTGATTTCCTGCCTCTGATTCCCCGCCTCTGATTCCCCATCTCTGATTCACCGCCTCTGATTCCCCTCCTCTGATTCCCCATCTCTGATTCCGCACATCCAATTCCCTGCCTCTGATTCCCCAACTCTGATTCCCCACCTCTGATTCCCCAGCTCTGAATCCCCGCCTCAGATTCCCCGCGTCTGATTCCCTGCCTCTGATTCCCCGCCTCTGATTCCCTGCCTCTGATTCCCCATATCTGATTCCCCGCCTCTGATTCCCCAACTCTGATTCCCCGCTTCTGATTCCCCAGCTCTGAATCCCCGCCTCTGATTCCCCGCGTCTGATTCCCTGCCTCTGATTCCCCGCCTCTGATTCCCCATCTCTGATTCAGAACCTCTGATGCCCCACCTCTGATTCCCCATATCTGATTCCCCGCCTCTGTTTCCCCGCCTCTGATTCCCCGCCTCTGATTCCCCATATCTGATTCCCCGCCTCTGATTGCCCACCTCTGATTCCCCGCGTCTGATACCATGCCTCTGATTCCCCGCCTCTGATTCCCCATATCTGATTCCCCGCCTCTGATTGCCCACCTCTGATTCCCCGCGTCTGATACCCTGCCTCTGATTCACCACCTCTGATTCCCGGCCTATGATTCCCCACCTCTGATTCCCCGCCTCTGATTCCCCATATCTGATTCCCTGCCTCTGATTCCCCGCCTCTGATTCCAGGCCTCTGATTCCCATCATCTGATTCCGGCCTCTGATTCCCGGCCTCTGATTCCCTGCTTCTGATTCTGATTCCCTGCCTCTGATTCCCCATCTCTGATTCCGCACATCTGATTCCCTGCCTCTGATTCCCCACCTCTGATTCCCCATATCTGATTCCCCGCCTCTGTTTCCCCGCCTCTGATTCCCCGCCTCTGTTTCCCAATATCTAAGTCCCCACCTCTGATTCCCCAAATCTGATTCCCCACCTCTGATTCCCCAGCTCTGATTCCCCGCCTCTGATTCCCCGCATCTGATTCCCTGCATCTGATTCCAAGCCTCTGATTCCCTGCCTCTGATTCCCAACCTCTGATTCCCCACCTCTGATTCCCCATATCTGATTCCCCGCCTCTGTTTCCCCGCCTGGGATTCCCCACCTCAGTTTCCCCATATCTGATTCCCGGCCTCTGATTCCCAACCTCTGATTCCCCACCTCTGATTCCCCATATCTGATTCCCCGCCTGTGATTCCCCGCCTCTGATTCCCCAACTCTGATTCCCCACCTCTGATTCCCCAGCTCTGATTCCCTGCCTCAGATTCCCCGCGTCTGATTCCCTGCCTCTGATTCCCCGCCTCTGATTCCCTGCCTCTGATTCCCCATATCTGATTCCCCGCCTCTGATTCCCCAACTCTGATTCCCCGCTTCTGATTCCCCAGCTCTGAATCCCCGCCTCTGATTCTCGCGTCTGATTCCCTGCCTCTAATTCCCCGCCTCTGATTCCCCATCTGTGATTCACAACCTCTGATGCCCCACCTCTGATTCCCCATATCTGATTCCCTGCCTCTGTTTCCCCGCCTCTGATTCCCCACCTCTGTTTCCCCATATCTGATTCCCCACCTCTGATTCCCCAACTCTAATACCCCGCCTCTGATTCCCCAGCTCTGATTCCCCACCTCTGATTCCCCGCCTCTGATTCCCTGCCTCTGATTCCCCGCCTCTGATTCCAGGCCTCTGATTCCCAGCATCTGATTCCGGCCTCTGATTCCCGGCCTCTGATTCCCTGCTTCTGATTCTAATTCCCTGCCTCTGATTCCCCATCTCTGATTCCGCACATCTGATTCCCTGCCTCTGATTCCCCACCTCTGATTCCCCATATCTGATTCCCCGCCTCTGTTTCCCCGCCTCTGATTCCCCGCCTCTGTTTCCCAATATCTAAGTCCCCACCTCTGATTCCCCAAATCTGATTCCCCACCTCTGATTCCCCAGCTCTGATTCCCCGCCTCGGATTCCCCGCATCTGATACCCTGCATCTGATTCCAAGCCTCTGATTCCCTGCCTCTGATTCCCAACCTCTGATTCCCCACCTCTGATTCCCCATATCTGATTCCCCGCCTCTGTTTCCCCGCCTCGGATTCCCCGCCTCTGTTTCCCCACATCTGATTCCCGGCCTCTGATTCCCCGCCTCTGATTCCCCATATCTGATTCCCTGCCTCTGATTCCCCAACTCTGATTCCCCGCCTCTGATTCCCCAGCTCTGAATCCCCGCCTCTGATTCCCCGCGTCTGATTCCCTGCCTCTGATTCCCCGCCTTGATTCCCCATCTCTGATTCACAACCTCTGATTCCCCACCTCTGATTCCCTATATTTGATTCCCCGCCTCTGTTTCCCCGCCTCTGATTCCCCGCCTCTGATTCCCCATATCAGATTCCCCGCCTCTGATTGCCCACCTCTGATTCCCAGCCTCTGATTCGCCAGCTCTGATTCCCCGCCTCTGATTCCCCGCATCTGATTCCCTGCCTCTGATTCCCCGCCTCTGATTCCCCATCTCTGATTCACCGCCTTTGATTCGCCACCTCTGATTCCCCATATCTGATTCCCCGCCTCTGTTTCCCCGCCTCTGATTCCCCGCCTCTGATTCTCAATATCTCATTCCCCGCCTCTGAATCCCCATCTCTGATTCCCGGACTCTGATTCCCCTCCTCTGATTCCCGGCCTCTTATTCCCAGCATCTGATTCCCGGCCTCTGATTCCCGGCCTCTGATTCCCCTCTTCTGATTCCCTGCCTCTGATTCCCCATCTCTGATTCCGCACATCTGATTCCCTGCCTCTGATTCCCCACCTCTGATTCCCCATATCTGATTCCCCGCCTCTGTTTCCCCGCCTCTGATTCCCCGCCTCTGTTTCCCTATATCTAATTCCCCACCTCTGATGCCCCAACTCTGATTCCCCGCCTCTGATTCCCCAGCTCTGATTCCCCGCCTCTGATTCCCTGCATCCGATTCCCCATATCTGATTCCCCGCCTCTGTTTCCCCGCCTCTGATTCCCCGCCTCTGTTTCCCCATATCTGATTCCCGCCTCTGATTCCCAACTATGATTCCCCGCCTCTGATTCCCCAGCTCTGATTCCCTGCCTCTGATTCCCCGCGTTCTATTCCCTGCCTCTGATTCCCCGCCTGTGATTCCCCATCACTGATTCACCACCTCTGATTCCCTACCTCTGATTCCCCATATCTAATTCCCCGCCTCTGTTTGCCCGCCTCTGATTCCCCGCCTCTGTTTCCCCATATCTGATTCCCCGCCTCTGAATCCCCAACTCTGATTCCCTGCCTCAGATTCCCCAGCTCTGATTCCCCGCCTTTGATTCCCCCCGTCTGATTCCCAGCCTCTGAATCCCCGTGTCTGATTTCCTGCCTCTGATTCCCCGCCTCTGATTCCCCATCTCTGATTCACCGCCTCTGATTCCCCTCCTCTGATTCCCCATCTCTGATTCCGCACATCCAATTCCCTGCCTCTGATTCCCCAACTCTGATTCCCCACCTCTGATTCCCCAGCTCTGATTCCCCGCCTCAGATTCCCCGCGTCTGATTCCCTGCCTCTGATTCCCCGCCTCTGATTCCCTGCCTCTGATTCCCCATATCTGATTCCCCGGCTCTGATTCCCCAACTCTGATTCCCCGCTTCTGATTCCCCAGCTCTGAATCCCCGCCTCTGATTCCCCGCGTCTGATTCCCTGCCTCTGATTCCCCGCCTCTGATTCCCCATCTCTGATTCAGAACCTCTGATGCCCCACCTCTGATTCCCCATATCTGATTCCCCGCCTCTGTTTCCCCGCCTCTGATTCCCCGCCTCTGATTCCCCATATCTGATTCCCCACCTCTGATTGCCCACCTCTGATTCCCCGCGTCTGATACCCTGCCTCTGATTCCCCGCCTCTGATTCCCCATCTCTGATTCACCACCTCTGATTCTTGGCCTATGATTCCCCACCTCTGATTCCCCGCCTCTGATTCCCCATATCTGATTCCCTGCCTCTGATTCCCCGCCTCTGATTCCAGGCCTCTGATTCCCATCATCTGATTCCGGCCTCTGATTCCCGGCCTCTGATTCCCTGCTTCTGATTCTGATTCCCTGCCTCTGATTCCCCATCTCTGATTCCGCACATCTGATTCCCTGCCTCTGATTCCCCACCTCTGATTCCCCATATCTGATTCCCCGCCTCTGTTTCCCCGCCTCTGATTCCCCGCCTCTGTTTCCCAATATCTAAGTCCCCACCTCTGATTCCCCAAATCTGATTCTCCACCTCTGATTCCCCAGCTCTGATTCCCCGCCTCTGATTCCCCGCATCTGATTCCCTGCATCTGATTCCAAGCCTCTGATTCCCTGCCTCTGATTCCCAACCTCTGATTCCCCACCTCTGATTCCCCATATCTGATTCCCCGCCTCTGTTTCCCCGCCTCGGATTCCCCACCTCAGTTTCCCCATATCTGATTCCCGGCCTCTGATTCCCAACCTCTGATTCCCCACCTCTGATTCCCCATATCTGATTCCCCGCCTGTGATTCCCCGCCTCTGATTCCCCATCTCTGATTCACCGCCTTTGATTCGCCACCTCTGATTCCCCATATCTGATTCCCCGCCTCTGTTTCCCCGCCTCTGATTCCCCGCCTCTGATTCTCCATATCTCATTCCCCGCCTCTGAATCCCCATCTCTGATTCCCGGACTCTGATTCCCCTCCTCTGATTCCCGGCCTCTTATTCCCAGCATCTGATTCCCGGCCTCTGATTCCCGGCCTCTGATTCCCCGCTTCTGATTCCCTGCTTCTGATTCCCCATCTCTGATTCCGCACATCTGATTCCCTGCCTCTGATTCCCCACCTCTGATTCCCCATATCTGATTCCCGGACTCTGATTCCCCTCCTCTGATTCCCGGCCTCTTATTCCCAGCATCTGATTCCCGGCCTCTGATTCCCGGCCTCTGATTCCCCGCCTCTGTTTCCCCGACTCTGATTCCCTTCCTCTGATTCCCAACCTCTGATTCCCCGCCTCTGATTCCCCATCTCTGATTCCCCGCCTCTGATTCCCCGTGTCTGATTCCCTGCCTCTGATTCCCCGCCTCTGATTCCCCGCCTCTGATTCCCTGACACTGAATCCCTGCCCCTGATTCCCCACCTCTGATTCCCCGTGTCTGATTCCCTGCCTCTGATTCCCCGCCTCTGATTCCCCGCCTCTGATTCCCTGACACTGAATCCCTGCCCCTGATTCCCCACCTCTGATTCCCCATATCTGATTCCCCGCCTCTATTTCCCCGCCTCTGATTCCCCGCCTCTGATTCCCCATATCTTATTCCCTGCCTCTGATTCCCCAACTCTGATTCCCCGCCTCTGATTCCCCAGCTCTGAATCCCCGCCTCTGATTCCCCGTGTCTGATTCCCTGCCTCTGATTCCCCGCATTGATTCCCCATCTCTGATTCACAACCTCTGATTCCCCACCTCTGATTCCCTATATTTGATTCCCCGCCTCTGTTTCCCCGCCTCTGATTCCCAGCCTCTGATTCCCCATATCTGATTCCCCGCCTCTGATTGCCCACCTCTGATTCCCCGCCTCTGATTCGCCAGCTCTGATTCCCCGCCTCTGATTCCCCGCATCTGATTCCCTGCCTCTAATTCCCCGCCTCTGATTCCCCATCTCTGATTCACCGCCTTTGATTCGCCACCTCTGATTCCCCATATCTGATTCCCCACCTCTGTTTCCCGGCCTCTGATTCCCCGCCTCTGATTCTCCATATCTCATTCCCCGCCTCTGAATCCCCATCTCTGATTCCCGGACTCTGATTCCCCAACTCTGATTCCCGGCCTCTTATTCCCAGCATCTGATTCCCGGCCTCTGATTCCCGGCCTCTGATTCCCCGCTTCTTATTCTGATTCCCTGCCTCTGATTCCCCATCTCTGATTCAGCACATCTGAATCCCTGCCTCTGATTCCCCACCTCTGATTCCTCATATCTGATTCCCCGCCTCTGTTTCCCCGCCTCTGATTCCCCGCCTCTGTTTCCCTATATCTAATTCCCCACCTCTGATGCCCCAACTCTGATTCCCCGCCTCTGATTCCCCAGCTCTGATTCCCCGCCTCTGATTCCCCGCATCCGATTCCCCATATCTGATTCCCCGCCTCTGTTTCCCCGCCTCTGATTCCCCGCCTCTGTTTCCCCATATCTGATTCCCCGCCTCTGATTCCCAACTATGATTCCCCGCCTCTGATTCCCCAGCTCTGATTCCCTGCGTCTGATTCCCTGCGTTCTATTCCCTGCCTCTGATTCCCCACCTGTGATTCCCCATCACTGATTCACCACCTCTGATTCCCCGCCTCTGATTCCCCATCTCTGATTCCTCTGATTCCCCACATCTGATTCCCCATCTCTGATTCCGCACATCCGATTCCCTGCCTCTGATTCCCCAACTCTGATTCCCCACCTCTGATTCCCCAGCTCTGATTCCCCGCCTCAGATTCCCCGCGTCTGATTCCCTGCCTCTGATTCCCCGCCTCTGATTCCCTGCCTCTGATTCCCCATATCTGATTCCCCGCCTCTGATTCCCCAACTCTGATTCCCCGCTTCTGATTCCCCAGCTCTGAATCCCCGCCTCTGATTCCCCGCGTCTGATTCCCTGCCTCTTATTCCCCGCCTCTGATTCCCCATCTGTGATTCACAACCTCTGATGCCCCACCTCTGATTCCCCATATCTGATTCCCCGCCTCTGTTTCCCCGCCTCTGATTCCCCGCCTCTGATTCCCCATATCTGATTCCCCGCCTCTGATTGCCCACCTCTGATTCCCCGCGTCTGATACCCTGCCTCTGATTCCCCGCCTCTGATTCCCCATCTCTGATTCACCACCTCTGATTCCCGGCCTCTGATTCCCCATCTCTGATTCCGCACATCCGATTCCCTGCCTATGATTCCCCACCTCTGATTCCCCGCCTCTGATTCCCCATATCTGATTCCCTGCCTCTGTTCCCCGCCTCTGATTTCCTACCTCTGTTTCCCCATATCTGATTCCCCGCCTCTGATTCCCCAACTCTAATACCCCGCCTCTGATTCCCCAGCTCTGATTCCCCGCCTCTGATTACCCGCATCTGAATCCCTGCCTCTGATTCCCCGCCTCTGATTCCAGGCTTCTGATTCCCATCATCTGATTTCGGCCTCTGATTCCCGGCCTCTGATTCCCTGCTTCTGATTCTGATTCCCTGCCTCTGATTCCCCATCTCTGATTCCGCACATCTGATTCCCTGCCTCTGATTCCCCACCTCTGATTCCCAATATCTGATTCCCCGCCTCTGTTTCCCCGCCTCTGATTCCCCGCCTCTGTTTCCCAATATCTAAGTCCCCACCTCTGATTCCCCAAATCTGATTCCCCACCTCTGATTCCCCAGCTCTGATTCCCCGCCTCTGATTCCCCGCATCTGATTCCCTGCATCTGATTCCAAGCCTCTGATTCCCTGCCTATGATTCCCAACCTCTGATTCCCCAACTCTGATTCCCCATATCTGATTCCCCGCCTCTGTTTCCCCGCCTCGGATTCCCCGCCTCAGTTTCCCCATATCTGATTCCCGGCCTCTGATTCCCCGCCTCTGATTCCCCGCCTCTGATTCCCTGCCTCTGATTCCCCATCTCCGATTCCCTGCCTCTGATTCCCAACCTCTGATTCCCCACCTCTGATTCCCCATATCTGATTCCCCGCCTCTGTTTCCCCGCCTCTGATTCCCCGCCTCTGATTCCCAACTCTGATTCCCCGCCTCTGATTCCCCAGCTCTGATTCCCCGTGTTTGATTCCCTGCCTCTGATTCCCTGCCTGATTCCCCATCTCTGTTTCACCGCCTTTGATTCGCCACCTCTGATTCTACATATCTGATTCCCTGCCTCTGATTCCCCGCCTCTGATTCCAGGCCTCTGATTCCCATCATCTGATTCCGGCCTCTGATTCCCGGCCTCTGATTCCCTGCTTCTGATTCTGATTCCCTGCCTCTGATTCCCCATCTCTGATTCCGCACATCTTATTCCCTGCCTCTGATTCCCCACCTCTGATTCCCCATATCTGATTCCCCGCCTCTGTTTCCCCGCCTCTGATTCCCCGCCTCTGTTTCCCAATATCTAAGTCCCCACCTCTGATTCCCCAAATCTGATTCCCCACCTCTGATTCCCCAGCTCTGATTCCCCGCCTCTGATTCCCCGCATCTGATTCCCTGCATCTGATTCCAAGCCTCTGATTCCCTGCCTCTGATTCCCAACCTCTGATTCCCCACCTCTGATTCCCCATATCTGATTCCCCGCCTCTGTTTCCCCGCCTCGGATTCCCCACCTCAGTTTCCCCATATCTGATTCCCGGCCTCTGATTCCCAACCTCTGATTCCCCACCTCTGATTCCCCATATCTGATTCACCGCCTTTGATTCGCCATCTCTGATTCCCCATATCTGATTCCCCGCCTCTGTTTCCCCGCCTCTGATTCCCCGCCTCTGATTCTCCATATCTCATTCCCCGCCTCTGAATCCCCATCTCTGATTCCCGGACTCTGATTCCCCTCCTCTGATTCCCGGCCTCTTATTCCCAGCATCTGATTCCCGGCCTCTGATTCCCGGCCTCTGATTCCCCGCTTCTGATTCCCTGCCTCTGATTCCCCATCTCTGATTCCGCACATCTGATTCCCTGCCTCTGATTCCCCACCTCTGATTCCCCATATCTGATTCCCGGACTCTGATTCCCCTCCTCTGATTCCCGGCCTCTTATTCCCAGCATCTGATTCCCGGCCTCTGATTCCCGGCCTCTGATTCCCCGCCTCTGTTTCCCCGACTCTGATTCCCTTCCTCTGATTCCCAACCTCTGATTCCCCGCCTCTGATTCCCCATCTCTGATTCCCCGCCTCTGATTCCCCGTGTCTGATTCCCTGCCTCTGATTCCCCGCCTCTGATTCCCCGCCTCTGATTCCCTGACACTGAATCCCTGCCCCTGATTCCCCACCTCTGATTCCCCGTGTCTGATTCCCTGCCTCTGATTCCCCGCCTCTGATACCCCGCCTCTGATTCCCTGACACTGAATCCCTGCCCCTGATTCCCCACCTCTGATTCCCCATATCTGATTCCCCGCCTCTGTTTCCCCGCCTCTGATTCCCCGCCTCTGATTCCCCATATCTTATTCCCTGCCTCTGATTCCCCAACTCTGATTCCCCGCCTCTGATTCCCCAGCTCTGAATCCCCGCCTCTGATTCCCCGTGTCTGATTCCCTGCCTTTGATTCCCCGCCTTGATTCCCCATCTCTGATTCACAACCTCTGATTCCCCACCTCTGATTCCCTATATTTGATTCCCCGCCTCTGTTTCCCCGCCTCTGATTCCCCGCCTCTGATTCCCCATATCTGATTCCCCGCCTCTGATTGCCCACCTCTGATTCCCCGCCTCTGATTCGCCAGCTCTGATTCCCCGCCTCTGATTCCCCGCATCTGATTCCCTGCCTCTGATTCCCCGCCTCTGATTCCCCATTTCTGATTCACCACCTTTGATTCGCCACCTCTGATTCCCCATATCTGATTCCCCACCTCTGTTTCCCGGCCTCTGATTCCCCGCCTCTGATTCTCCATATCTCATTCCCCGCCTCTGAATCCCCATCTCTGATTCCCGGACTCTGATTCCCCAACTCTGATTCCCGGCCTCTTATTCCCAGCATCTGATTCCCGGCCTCTGATTCCCGGCCTCTGATTCCCCGCTTCTTATTCTGATTCCCTGCCTCTGATTCCCCATCTCTGATTCAGCACATCTGAATCCCTGCCTCTGATTCCCCACCTCTGATTCCTCATATCTGATTCCCCGCCTCTGTTTCCCCGCCTCTGATTCCCCGCCTCTGTTTCCCTATATCTAATTCCCCACCTCTGATGCCCCAACTCTGATTCCCCGCCTCTGATTCCCCAGCTCTGATTCCCCGCCTCTGATTCCCCGCATCCGATTCCCCATATCTGATTCCCCGCCTCTGTTTCCCCGCCTCTGATTCCCCGCCTCTGTTTCCCCATATCTGATTCCCCGCCTCTGATTCCCAACTATGATTCCCCGCCTCTGATTCCCCAGCTCTGATTCCCTGCGTCTGATTCCCTGCGTTCTATTCCCTGCCTCTGATTCCCCACCTGTGATTCCCCATCACTGATTCACCACCTCTGATTCCCCACCTCTGATTCCCCATATCTAATTCCCCGCCTCTGTTTGCCCGCCTCTGATTCCCCGCCTCTGTTTCCCCATATCTGATTCCCCGTCTCTGAATCCCCAACTCTGATTCCCTGCCTCTGATTCCCCAGCTCTGATTCCCCACCTTTGATTCCCCCCGTCTGATTCCCAGCCTCTGAATCCCCGTGTCTGATTTCCTGCCTCTGATTCCCCGCCTCTGATTCCCCATCTCTGATTCCTCTGATTCCCCACATCTGATTCCCCATCTCTGATTCCGCACATCCGATTCCCTGCCTCTGATTCCCCAACTCTGATTCCCCACCTCTGATTCCCCAGCTCTGATTCCCCGCCTCAGATTCCCCACGTCTGATTCCCTGCCTCTGATTCCCCGCCTCTGATTCCCCATCTCTGATTCCCCACCTCTGATTCCCCGTGTCTGATTCCCTGCCTCTGATTCCCCGCCTCTGAATCCCAGCCTCTGATTTCCCATATCTGATTCCCCGCCTCTGATTCCCTGCCTCTGATTCCCCAGCTCTGATTCCCCGCCTTTGATTCCCCCCATCTGATTCCCAGCCTCTGAATCCCCGCGTCTGATTCCCAGCCTCTGATTCCCCGCCTTGATTCCCCATCTCTGATTCCCCACCTCTGATTCCCCATATCTGATTCCCTGCCTCTGTTTCCCCGCCTCTGATTCCCCACCTCTGTTTCCCCATATCTGATTCCCCGCCTCTGATTCCCCAACTCTAATACCCCGCCTCTGATTCCCCAGCTCTGATTCCCCGCCTCTGATTCCCCGCATCTGATTTCCTGCCTCTGATTCCCCGCCTCTGATTCCAGGCCTCTGATTCCCAGCATCTGATTCCGGCCTCTCATTCCCGGCCTCTGATTCCCTGCTTCTGATTCTGATTCCCTGCCTCTGATTCCCCATCTCTGATTCCGCACATCTGATTCCCAACCTCGGATTCCCCACCTCTGATTCCCCATATCTGATTCCCCGCCTCTGTTTCCCCGCCTCTGATTCCCCGCCTCTGATTCCCAACTCTGATTCCCCGCCTCTGATTCCCCAGCTCTGATTCCCCGTGTTTGATTCCCTGCCTCTGATTCCCTGCCCTGATTCCCCATCTCTGTTTCACCGCCTTTGATTCGCCACCTCTGATTCCCCATATCTGATTCCCCGACTCTGATTCCCTGCCTCTGATTCCCAACCTCTGATTCCACACCTCTGATTCCCCATATCTGATTCCCCGCCTCTATTTCCCCATATCTGATTCCCCGCCTCTGATTCCCCAGCTCTGATTCCCCGACTCTGATTCCCGGAGTCCGATTCCCTGCCTCTGATTCCCCGCCTCTGATTCCCCATCTCTGATTCCCCGCCTCCGATTCCCCATGTCTGATTCCCTGCTTCTGATTCCCCGCCTCTGATTCCCCGCCTCTGATTCCCTGCCACTGATTCCCTGCCCCTGATTCCCCAATTCTGATTCCCCATATCTGATTCCCCGCCTCTGTTTCCCCGCCTCTGATTCCCCGCCTCTGAATCCCCATATCTGATTCCCTGCCTCTGATTCCCCAACTCTGATTCACCGCCTCTGATTCCCCAGCTCTGAATCCCCGCCTCTGATTCCCCGCGTCTGATTCCCTGCCTCTGATTCCCCGCCTTGATTCCCCATCTCTGATTCACAACCTCTGATTCCCCACCTCTGATTCCCTATATTTGATTCCCCGACTCTGTTTCCCCGCCTCTGATTCGCAACCTCTAATTCCCCACCTCTGATTCCCCATATCTGATTCCCCGCCTCTGTTACCCTGCCTCTGATTCCCGGCCTCTGCTTCCCCATATCTGATTCCCCTCCTCTGATTCCCCAACTCTGATTCCCCGCCTCTGATTCCCCAGCTCTGAATCCCCGCCTTTTATTCCCGGCCTCTGATTCCCTGCCACTGATTCCCCGCCCCTGATTCCCCACCTCTGATTCCCCATATCTGATTCCCCGCCTCTGTTTCCCCAGCTCTGATTCTCCACCTCTGATTCCCCAGCTCTGATTCCCTGCCACTGATTCCCCGCCCCTGATTCCCCATCTCTGATTTCCCATATCTGATTCCCCGCCTCTGTTTCCCCAGCTCTGATTCCCTGCCTCTGATTCCCTGCCCTGATTCCCCATCTCTGTTTCACCGCCTTTGATTCGCCACCTCTGATTCCCCATATCTGATTCCCCGCCTCTGTTTCCCCGCCTCTGATTCCCTGCCTCTGATTCCCAACCTCTGATTCCACACCTCTGATTCCCCATATCTGATTCCCCGCCTCTATTTCCCCATATCTGATTCCCCGCCTCTGATTCCCCAACTCTGATTCCCCGCCTCTGATTCCCCAGCTCTGATTCCCCACCTCTGATTCCCGGCGTCCGATTCCCTGCCTCTGATTCCCCGCATCTGATTCCCCATCTCTGATTCTCCATATCTGATTCCCCGCCTCTGAATCCCCATCTCTGATTCCCGGACTCTGATTCCCCTCCTCTGATTCCCGGCCTCTTATACCCAGCATCTGATTCCCGGCCTCTGATTCCCGGCCTCTGATTCCCCGCTTCTGATTCTGATTCCCTGCCTCTGATTCCCCATCTCTGATTCCGCACATCTGATTCCCTGCCTCTGATTCCCCACCTCTGATTCCCCATATCTGATTCCCCGCCTCTGTTTCCCCGCCTCTGATTCCCCGCCTCTGTTTCCCTATATCTAATTCCCCACCTCTGATGCCCCAACTCTGATTCCCCGCCTCTGATTCCCCAGCTCTGATTCCCCGCCTCTGATTCCCCGCCTCTGATTCCCTGCCTCTGATTCCCCATCTCCGATTCCCTGCCTTTTATTCCAAACCTCTGATTCCCCACGTCTGATTCCCCATATCTGATTCCCCGCCTCTGTTTCCCCGCCTCTGATTCCCCGCCTCTGATTCCCAACTCTGATTCCCCGCCTCTGATTCCCCAGCTCTGATTCCCCGTGTTTCATTCCCTGCCTCTGATTCCCTGCCCTGATTCCCCATCTCTGTTTCACCGCCTTTGATTCGCCACCTCTGATTCCACATATCTGATTCCCCGCCTCTGTTTCCCCGACTCTGATTCCCTTCCTCTGATTCCCAACCTCTGATTCCACACCTCTGATTCCCCATATCTGATTCCCCGCCTCTATTTCCCCATATCTGAATCCCCGCCTCTGATTCCCCAACTCTGATTCCCCGCCTCTGATTCCCCAGCTCTGATTCCCCGACTCTGATTCCCGGCGTCCGATTCCCTGCCTCTGATTCCCCGCCTCTGATTCCCCATCTCTGATTCCCCGCCTCTGATTCCCCGTGTCTGATTCCCTGCCTCTGATTCCCCGCCTCTGATTCCCCGCCTCTGATTCCCTGACACTGAATCCCTGCCCCTGATTCCCCACCTCTGATTCCCCATATCTGATTCCCCGCCTCTGTTTCCCCGCCTCTGACTCCCCGCCTCTGATTCCCCATATCTGATTCCCTGCCTCTGATTCCCCAACTCTGATTCCCCGCCTCTGATTCCCCAGCTCTGAATCCCCGCCTCTGATTCCCCGTGTCTGATTCCCTGCCTCTGATTCCCCGCCTTGATTCCCCATCTCTGATTCACAACCTCTGATTCCCCACCTCTGATTCCCTATATTTGATTCCCCGCCTCTGATTCCCCGCCTCTGATTCCCCATATCTGATTCCCCGCCTCTGATTGCCCACCTCTGATTCCCCGCCTCTGATTCGCCAGCTCTGATTCCCCGCCGCTGATTCCCCGCATCTGATTCCCTGCCTCTGATTCCCCGCCTCTGATTCCCCATCTCTGATTCACCGCCTTTGATTCGCCACCTCTGATTCCCCATATCTGATTCCCCACCTCTGTTTCCCGGCCTCTGATTCCCCGCATCTGATTCTCCATATCTCATTCCCCGCCTCTGAATCCCCATCTCTGATTCCTGGACTCTGATTCCCCACCTCTGATTCCCGGCCTCTTATTCCCAGCATCTGATTCCCGGCCTCTGATTCCCGGCCTCTGATTCCCCGCTTCTGATTCTGATTCCCTGCCTCTGATTCCCCATCTCTGATTCAGCACATCTGAATCCCTGCCTCTGATTCCCCACCTCTGATTCCTCATATCTGATTCCCCGCCTCTGTTTCCCCGCCTCTGATTCCCCGCCTCTGTTTCCCTATATCTAATTCCCCACCTCTGATGCCCCAACTCTGATTCCCCGCCTCTGATTCCCCAGCTCTGATTCCCCGCCTCTGATTCCCCGCATCCGATTCCCCATATCTGATTCCCCGCCTCTGTTTCCCCGCCTCTGATTCCCCGCCTCTGTTTCCCCATATCTGATTCCCCGCCTCTGATTCCCAACTATGATTCCCCGCCTCTGATTCCCCAGCTCTGATTCCCTGCGTCTGATTCCCTGCGTTCTATTCCCTGCCTCTGATTCCCAACCTGTGATTCCCCATCACTGATTCACCACCTCTGATTCCCCACCTCTGATTCCCCATATCTAATTCCCCGCCTCTGTTTGCCCGCCTCTGATTCCCCGCCTCTGTTTCCCCATATCTGATTCCCCGTCTCTGAATCCCCAACTCTGATTCTCTGCCTCTGATACCCCAGCTCTGATTCCCCGCCTTTGATTCCCCCCGTCTGATTCCCAGCCTCTGAATCCCCGTGTCTGATTTCCTGCCTCTGATTCCCCGCCTCTGTTTCCCCATCTCTGATTCCTCTGATTCCCCACATCTGATTCCCCATCTCTGATTCCGCACATCCGATTCCCTGCCTCTGATTCCCCAACTCTGATTCCCCACCTCTGATTCCCCAGCTCTGATTCCCCGCCTCAGATTCCCCGCGTCTGATTCCCTGCCTCTGATTCCCCGCCTCTGATTCCCCATCTCTGATTCCCCACCTCTGATTCCCCGTGTCTGATTCCCTGCCTCTGATTCCCCGCCTCTGAATCCCAGCCTCTGATTCCCAATATCTGATTCCCCGCCTCTGATTCCCTGCCTCTGATTCCCCAGCTCTGATTCCCCGCCTTTGATTCCCCCCGTCTGATTCCCAGCCTCTGAATCCCCGTGTCTGATTTCCTGCCTCTGATTCCCCGCCTCTGATTCCCCATCTCTGATTCACCGCCTCTGATTCCCCATCTCTGATTCCCCACCTCTGATTCCCCGTGTCTGATTCCCTGCCTCTGATTCCCCGCCTCTGAATCCCAGCCTCTGATTCCCCATATCTGATTCCCCGCCTCTGATTCCCTGCCTCTGATTCCCCAGCTCTGATTCCCCGCCTTTGATTCCCCCCGTCTGATTCCCAGCCTCTGAATCCCCGTGTCTGATTTCCTGCCTCTGATTCCCCGCCTCTGATTCCCCATTTCTGATTCACCGCCTCTGATTCCCCATCTCTGATTCCCCACCTCTGATTCCCCATATCTGATTCCCTGCCTCTGTTTCCCCGCCTCTGATTCCCCACCTCTGTTTCCCCATATCTGATTCCCCGCCTCTGATTCCCCAACTCTAATACCCCGCCTCTGATTCCCCAGCTCTGATTCCCCGCCTCTGATTCCCCGCATCTGATTCCCTGCCTCTGATTCCCCGCCTCTGATTCCAGGCCTCTGATTCCCAGCATCTGATTCCGGCCTCTGATTCCCGGCCTCTGATTCCCTGCTTCTGATTCTGATTCCCTGCCTCTGATTCCCCATCTCTGATTCCGCACATCTGATTCCCAACCTCGGATTCCCCACCTGTGATTCCCCATATCTGATTCCCCGCCTCTGTTTCCCCGCCTCTGATTCCCCGCCTCTGATTCCCAACTCTTATTCCCCGCCTCTGATTCCCCAGCTCTGATTCCCCGTGTTTGATTCCCTGCCTCTGATTCCCTGCCCTGATTCCCCATCTCTGTTTCACCGCCTTTGATTCGCCACCTCTGATTCCCCATATCTGATTCCCCGCGTCTGATTCCCTGCCTCTGATTCCCCGCCTCTGGTTCCCCATCTGTGATTCACAACCTCTGATGCCCCACCTCTGATTCCCCATATCTGATTCCCCGCCTCTGTTTCCCCGCCTCTGATTCCCCGCCTCTGATTCCCCATATCTGATTCCCCGCCTCTGACTGCCCACCTCTGATTCCCCGCGTCTGATACCCTGCCTCTGATTCCCCGCCTCTGATTCCCCATCTCTGATTCACCACCTCTGATTCCCGGCCTCTGATTCCCCATCTCTGATTCCGCACATCCGATTCCCTGCCTATGATTCCCCACCTCTGATTCCCCGCCTCTGATTCCCCATATCTGATTCCCTGCCTCTGTTTCCCCGCCTCTGATTTCCTACCTCTGTTTCCCCATATCTGATTCCCCGCCTCTGATTCCCCAACTCTAATACCCCGCCTCTGATTCCCCAGCTCTGATTCCCCGCCTCTGATTCCCCGCATCTGAATCCCTGCCTCTGATTCCCCGCCTCTGATTCCAGGCCTCTGATTCCCATCATCTGATTCCGGCCTCTGATTCCCGGCCTCTGATTCCCTGCTTCTGATTCTGATTCCCTGCCTCTGATTCCCCATCTCTGATTCCGCACATCTGATTCCCTGCCTCTGATTCCCCACCTCTGATTCCCCATATCTGATTCCCCGCCTCTGTTTCCCCGCCTCTGATTCCCCGCCTCTGTTTCCCAATATCTAAGTCCCCACCTCTGATTCCCCAAATCTGATTCCCCACCTCTGATTCCCCAGCTCTGATTCCCCGCCTCTGATTCCAAGCCTCTGATTCCCTGCCTCTGATTCCCAACCTCTGATTCCCCAACTCTGATTCCCCATATCTGATTCCCCGCCTCTGTTTCCCCGCCTCGGATTCCCCGCCTCAGTTTCCCCATATCTGATTCCCGGCCTCTGATTCCCCGCCTCTGATTCCCCGCCTCTGATTCCCTGCCTCTGATTCCCCATCTCCGATTCCCTGCCTCTGATTCCCAACCTCTGATTCCCCACCTCTGATTCCCCATATCTGATTCCCCGCCTCTGTTTCCCCGCCTCTGATTCCCCGCCTCTGATTCCCAACTCTGATTCCCCGCCTCTGATTCCCCAGCTCTGATTCCCCGTGTTTGATTCCCTGCCTCTGATTCCCTGCCCTGATTCCCCATCTCTGTTTCGCCGCCTTTGATTCGCCACCTCTGATTCCACATATCTGATTCCCCGCCTCTGTTTCCCCGACTCTGATTCCCTTCCTCTGATTCCCAACCTCTGATTCCCCGCCTCTGATTCCCCGCCTCTGATTCCCCGTGTCTGATTCCCTGCCTCTGATTCCCCGCCTCTGATTCCCCGCCTCTGATTCCCTGACACTGAATCCCTGCCCCTGATTCCCCACCTCTGATTCCCCGTGTCTGATTCCCTGCCTCTGATTCCCCGCCTCTGATTCCCCGCCTCTGATTCCCTGACACTGAATCCCTGCCCCTGATTCCCCACCTCTGATTCCCCATATCTGATTCCCCGCCTCTGCTTCCCCGCCTCTGATTCCCCGCCTCTGATTCCCCATATCTTATTCCCTGCCTCTGATTCCCCAACTCTGATTCCCCGCCTCTGATTCCCCAGCTCTGAATCCCCGCCCCTGATTCCCCGTGTCTGATTCCCTGCCTCTGATTCCCCGCCTTGATTCCCCATCTCTGATTCACAACCTCTGATTCCCCACCTCTGATTCCCTATATTTGATTCCCCGCCTCTGTTTCCCAGCCTCTGATTCCCCGCCTCTGATTCCCCATATCTGATTCCCCGCCTCTGATTGCCCACCTCTGATTCCCCGCCTCTGATTCGCCAGCTCTGATTCCCCGCCTCTGATTCCCCGCATCTGATTCCCTGCCTCTGATTCCCCGCCTCTGATTCCCCATCTCTGATTCACCGCCTTTGATTCGCCACCTCTGATTCCCCATATCTGATTCCCCACCTCTGTTTCCCGGCCTCTGATTCCCCGCCTCTGATTCTCGATATCTGATTCCCCGCCTGTGATTCCCCGCCTCTGATTCCCCATCTCTGATTCACCGCCTTTGATTCGCCACCTCTGATTCCCCATATCTGATTCCCCGCCTCTGTTTCTCCGCCTCTGATTCCCAGCCTCTGATTCTCCATATCTCATTCCCCGCCTCTGAATCCCCATCTCTGATTCCCGGACTCTGATTCCCCTCCTCTGATTCCCGGCCTCTTATTCCCAGCATCTGATTCCCGGCCTCTGATTCCCGGCCTCTGATTCCCCGCTTCTGATTCCCTGCCTCTGATTCCCCATCTCTGATTCCGCACATCTGATTCCCTGCCTCTGATTCCCCACCTCTGATTCCCCATACCTGATTCCCGGACTCTGATTCCCCTCCTCTGATTCCCGGCCTCTTATTCCCAGCATCTGATTCCCGGCCTCTGATTCCCGGCCTCTGATTCCCCGCCTCTGTTTCCCCGACTCTGATTCCCTTCCTCTGATTCCCAACCTCTGATTCCCCGCCTCTGATTCCCCATCTCTGATTCCCCGCCTCTGATTCCCCGTGTCTGATTCCCTGCCTCTGATTCCCCGCCTCTGATTCCCCGCCTCTGATTCCCTGACACTGAATCCCTGCCCCTGATTCCCCACCTCTGATTCCCCGTGTCTGATTCCCTGCCTCTGATTCCCCGCCTCTGATTCCCCGCCTCTGATTCCCTGACACTGAATCCCTGCCCCTGATTCCCCACCTCTGATTCCCCATATCTGATTCCCCGCCACTGTTTCCCCGCCTCTGATTCCCCGCCTCTGATTCCCCATATCTTATTCCCTGCCTCTGATTCCCCAACTCTGATTCCCCGCCTCTGATTCCCCAGCTCTGAATCTCCGCCTCTGATTCCCCGTGTCTGATTCCCTGCCTCTGATTCCCCGCATTGATTCCCCATCTCTGATTCACAACCTCTGATTCCCCACCTCTGATTCCCTATATTTGATTCCCCGCCTCTGATTCCCCGCCTCTGATTCCCCATATCTGATTCCCCGCCTCTGATTCGCCAGCTCTGATTCCCCGCCTCTGATTCCCCGCATCTGATTCCCTGCCTCTGATTCCCCGCCTCTGATTCCCCATCTCTGATTCACCGCCTTTGATTCGCCACCTCTGATTCCCCATATCTGATTCCCCACCTCTGTTTCCCGGCCTCTGATTCCCCGCCTCTGATTCTCCATATCTCATTCCCCGCCTCTGAATCCCCATCTCTGATTCCCGGACTCTGATTCCCCAACTCTGATTCCCGGCCTCTTATTCCCAGCATCTGATTCCCGGCCTCTGATTCCCGGCCTCTGATTCCCCGCTTCTTATTCTGATTCCCTGCCTCTGATTCCCCATCTCTGATTCAGCACATCTGAATCCCTGCCTCTGATTCCCCACCTCTGATTCCTCATATCTGATTCCCCGCCTCTGTTTCCTCGCCTCTGATTCCCCGCCTCTGTTTCCCTATATCTAATTCCCCACCTCTGATGCCCCAACTCTGATTCCCCGCCTCTGATTCCCCAGCTCTGATTCCCCGCCTCTGATTCCCCGCATCCGATTCCCCATATCTGATTCCCCGCCTCTGTTTCCCCGCCTCTGATTCCCCGCCTCTGTTTCCCCATATCTGATTCCCCGCCTCTGATTCCCAACTATGATTCCCCGCCTCTGATTCCCCAGCTCTGATTCCCTGCGTCTGATTCCCTGTGTTCTATTCCCTGCCTCTGATTCCCCACCTGTGATTCCCCATCACTGATTCACCACCTCTGATTCCCCACCTCTGATTCCCCATATCTAATTCCCCGCCTCTGTTTGCCCGCCTCTGATTCCCCGCCTCTGTTTCCCCATATCTGATTCCCCGTCTCTGAATCCCCAACTCTGATTCCCTGCCTCTGATTCCCCAGCTCTGATTCCCCGCCTTTGATTCCCCCCGTCTGATTCCCAGCCTCTGAATCCCCGTGTCTGATTTCCTGCCTCTGATTCCCCGCCTCTGATTCCCCATCTCTGATTCCTCTGATTCCCCACATCTGATTCCCCATCTCTGATTCCCCACCTCTGATTCCCCAGCTCTGATTCCCCGCCTCAGATTCCCCGCGTCTGATTCCCTGCCTCTGATTCCCCGCCTCTGATTCCCTGCCTCTGATTCCCCATATCTGATTCCCCGCCTCTGATTCCCCAACTCTGATTCCCCGCTTCTGATTCCCCAGCTCTGAATCCCCGCCTCTGATTCCCCGCGTCTGATTCCCTGCCTCTGATTCCCCGCCTCTGATTCCCCATCTGTGATTCACAACCTCTGATGCCCCACCTCTGATTCCCCATATCTGATTCCCCGCCTCTGTTTCCCGGCCTCTGATTCCCCGCCTCTGATTCCCCATATCTGATTCCCCATCTCTGATTCACCACCTCTGATTCCCGGCCTCTGATTCCCCATCTCTGATTCCGCACATCCGATTCCCTGCCTATGATTCCCCACCTCTGATTCCCCGCCTCTGATTCCATATATCTGATTCCCTGCCTCTGTTTCCCCGCCTCTGATTTCCTACCTCTGTTTCCCCATATCTGATTCCCCGCCTCTGATTCCCCAACTCTAATACCCCGCCTCTGATTCCCCAGCTCTGATTCCCCGCCTCTGATTCCCCGCATCTGAATCCCTGCCTCTGATTCCCCGCCTCTGATTCCAGGCTTCTGATTCCCATCATCTGATTCCGGCCTCTGATTCCCGGCCTCTGATTCCCTGCTTCTGATTCTGATTCCCTGCCTCTGATTCCCCATCTCTGATTCCGCACATCTGATTCCCTGCCTCTGATTCCCCACCTCTGATTCCCCATATCTGATTCCCCGCCTCTGTTTCCCCGCCTCTGATTCCCCGCCTCTGTTTCCCAATATCTAAGTCCCCACCTCTGATTCCCCAAATCTGATTCCCCACCTCTGATTCCCCAGCTCTGATTCCCCGCCTCTGATTCCCCGCATCTGATTCCCCATCTCTGATTCACCGCCTCTGATTCCCCATCTCTGATTCCCCACCTCTGATTCCCCGTGTCTGATTCCCTGCCTCTGATTCCCCGCCTCTGAATCCCAGCCTCTGATTCCCCATATCTGATTCCCCGCCTCTGATTCCCCGCCTCTGTTTCCCCATATCTGATTCCCCGTCTCTGAATCCCCAACTCTGATTCCTGCCTCTGATTCCCCAGCTCTGATTCCCCGCCTTTGATTCCCCCCGTCTGATTCCCAGCCTCTGAATCCCCGTGTCTGATTTCCTGCCTCTGATTCCCCGCCTCTGATTCCCCATCTCTGATTCCTCTGATTCCCCACATCTGATTCCCCATCTCTGATTCCGCACATCCGATTCCCTGCCTCTGATTCCCCAACTCTGATTCCCCACCTCTGATTCCCCAGCTCTGATTCCCCGCCTCAGATTCCCCGCGTCTGATTCCCTGCCTCTGATTCCCCGCCTCTGATTCCCCATCTCTGATTCCCCACCTCTGATTCCCCGTGTCTGATTCCCTGCCTCTGATTCCCCGCCTCTGAATCCCAGCCTCTGATTCCCCATATCTGATTCCCCGCCTCTGATTCCCTGCCTCTGATTCCCCAGCTCTGATTCCCCGCCTTTGATTCCCCCCGTCTGATTCCCAGCCTCTGAATCCCCGTGTCTGATTTCCTGCCTCTGATTCCCCGCCTCTGATTCCCCATCTCTGATTCACCGCCTCTGATTCCCCATCTCTGATTCCCCACCTCTGATTCCCCGTGTCTGATTCCCTGCCTCTGATTCCCCGCCTCTGAATCCCAGCCTCTGATTCCCCATATCTGATTCCCCGCCTCTGATTCCCTGCCTCTGATTCCCCAGCTCTGATTCCCCGCCTTTGATTCCCCCCGTCTGATTCCCAGCCTCTGAATCCCCGTGTCTGATTTCCTGCCTCTGATTCCCCGCCTCTGATTCCCCATCTCTGATTCACCGCCTCTGATTCCCCATCTCTGATTCCCCACCTCTGATTCCCCATATCTGATTCCCTGCCTCTGTTTCCCCGCCTCTGATTCCCCACCTCTGTTTCCCCATATCTGATTCCCCGCCTCTGATTCCCCAACTCTAATACCCCGCCTCTGATTCCCCAGCTCTGATTCCCCGCCTCTGATTCCCCGCATCTGATTCCCTGCCTCTGATTCCCCGCCTCTGATTCCAGGCCTCTGATTCCCAGCATCTGATTCCGGCCTCTGATTCCCGGCCTCTGATTCCCTGCTTCTGATTCTGATTCCCTGCCTCTGATTCCCCATCTCTGATTCCGCACATCTGATTCCCAACCTCGGATTCCCCACCTCTGATTCCCCATATCTGATTCCCCGCCTCTGTTTCCCCGCCTCTGATTCCCCGCCTCTGATTCCCCATATCTGATTCCCCGCCTCTGTTTCCCCGCCTCTGATTCCCCGCCTCTGATTCCCTGCCTCTGATTCCCCATCTCCGATTCCCTGCCTCTGATTCCCAACCTCTGATTCCCCACCTCTGATTCCCCATATCTGATTCCCCGCCTCTGTTTCCCCGCCTCTGATTCCCCGCCTCTGATTCCCAACTCTGATTCCCCGCCTCTGATTCCCCAGCTCTGATTCCCCGTGTTTGATTCCCTGCCTCTGATTCCCTGCCCTGATTCCCCATCTCTGTTTCGCCGCCTTTGATTCGCCACCTCTGATTCCACATATCTGATTCCCCGCCTCTGTTTCCCCGACTCTGATTCCCTTCCTCTGATTGCCAACCTCTGATTCCCCGCCTCTGATTCCCCGCCTCTGATTCCCCGTGTCTGATTCCCTGCCTCTGATTCCCCGCCTCTGATTCCCCGCCTCTGATTCCCTGACACTGAATCCCTGCCCCTGATTCCCCACCTCTGATTCCCCGTGTCTGATTCCCTGCCTCTGATTCCCCGCCTCTGATTCCCCGCCTCTGATTCCCTGACACTGAATCCCTGCCCCTGATTCCCCACCTCTGATTCCCCATATCTGATTCCCCGCCTCTGCTTCCCCGCCTCTGATTCCCCGCCTCTGATTCCCCATATCTTATTCCCTGCCTCTGATTCCCCAACTCTGATTCCCCGCCTCTGATTCCCCAGCTCTGAATCCCCGCCCCTGATTCCCCGTGTCTGATTCCCTGCCTCTGATTCCCCGCCTTGATTCCCCATCTCTGATTCACAACCTCTGATTCCCCACCTCTGATTCCCTATATTTGATTCCCCGCCTCTGTTTCCCAGCCTCTGATTCCCCGCCTCTGATTCCCCATATCTGATTCCCCGCCTCTGATTGCCCACCTCTGATTCCCCGCCTCTGATTCGCCAGCTCTGATTCCCCGCCTCTGATTCCCCGCATCTGATTCCCTGCCTCTGATTCCCCGCCTCTGATTCCCCATCTCTGATTCACCGCCTTTGATTCGCCACCTCTGATTCCCCATATCTGATTCCCCACCTCTGTTTCCCGGCCTCTGATTCCCCGCCTCTGATTCTCGATATCTGATTCCCCGCCTGTGATTCCCCGCCTCTGATTCCCCATCTCTGATTCACCGCCTTTGATTCGCCACCTCTGATTCCCCATATCTGATTCCCCGCCTCTGTTTCTCCGCCTCTGATTCCCAGCCTCTGATTCTCCATATCTCATTCCCCGCCTCTGAATCCCCATCTCTGATTCCCGGACTCTGATTCCCCTCCTCTGATTCCCGGCCTCTTATTCCCAGCATCTGATTCCCGGCCTCTGATTCCCGGCCTCTGATTCCCCGCTTCTGATTCCCTGCCTCTGATTCCCCATCTCTGATTCCGCACATCTGATTCCCTGCCTCTGATTCCCCACCTCTGATTCCCCATACCTGATTCCCGGACTCTGATTCCCCTCCTCTGATTCCCGGCCTCTTATTCCCAGCATCTGATTCCCGGCCTCTGATTCCCGGCCTCTGATTCCCCGCCTCTGTTTCCCCGACTCTGATTCCCTTCCTCTGATTCCCAACCTCTGATTCCCCGCCTCTGATTCCCCATCTCTGATTCCCCGCCTCTGATTCCCCGTGTCTGATTCCCTGCCTCTGATTCCCCGCCTCTGATTCCCCGCCTCTGATTCCCTGACACTGAATCCCTGCCCCTGATTCCCCACCTCTGATTCCCCGTGTCTGATTCCCTGCCTCTGATTCCCCGCCTCTGATTCCCCGCCTCTGATTCCCTGACACTGAATCCCTGCCCCTGATTCCCCACCTCTGATTCCCCATATCTGATTCCCCGCCACTGTTTCCCCGCCTCTGATTCCCCGCCTCTGATTCCCCATATCTTATTCCCTGCCTCTGATTCCCCAACTCTGATTCCCCGCCTCTGATTCCCCAGCTCTGAATCTCCGCCTCTGATTCCCCGTGTCTGATTCCCTGCCTCTGATTCCCCGCATTGATTCCCCATCTCTGATTCACAACCTCTGATTCCCCACCTCTGATTCCCTATATTTGATTCCCCGCCTCTGATTCCCCGCCTCTGATTCCCCATATCTGATTCCCCGCCTCTGATTCGCCAGCTCTGATTCCCCGCCTCTGATTCCCCGCATCTGATTCCCTGCCTCTGATTCCCCGCCTCTGATTCCCCATCTCTGATTCACCGCCTTTGATTCGCCACCTCTGATTCCCCATATCTGATTCCCCACCTCTGTTTCCCGGCCTCTGATTCCCCGCCTCTGATTCTCCATATCTCATTCCCCGCCTCTGAATCCCCATCTCTGATTCCCGGACTCTGATTCCCCAACTCTGATTCCCGGCCTCTTATTCCCAGCATCTGATTCCCGGCCTCTGATTCCCGGCCTCTGATTCCCCGCTTCTTATTCTGATTCCCTGCCTCTGATTCCCCATCTCTGATTCAGCACATCTGAATCCCTGCCTCTGATTCCCCACCTCTGATTCCTCATATCTGATTCCCCGCCTCTGTTTCCTCGCCTCTGATTCCCCGCCTCTGTTTCCCTATATCTAATTCCCCACCTCTGATGCCCCAACTCTGATTCCCCGCCTCTGATTCCCCAGCTCTGATTCCCCGCCTCTGATTCCCCGCATCCGATTCCCCATATCTGATTCCCCGCCTCTGTTTCCCCGCCTCTGATTCCCCGCCTCTGTTTCCCCATATCTGATTCCCCGCCTCTGATTCCCAACTATGATTCCCCGCCTCTGATTCCCCAGCTCTGATTCCCTGCGTCTGATTCCCTGTGTTCTATTCCCTGCCTCTGATTCCCCACCTGTGATTCCCCATCACTGATTCACCACCTCTGATTCCCCACCTCTGATTCCCCATATCTAATTCCCCGCCTCTGTTTGCCCGCCTCTGATTCCCCGCCTCTGTTTCCCCATATCTGATTCCCCGTCTCTGAATCCCCAACTCTGATTCCCTGCCTCTGATTCCCCAGCTCTGATTCCCCACCTTTGATTCCCCCCGTCTGATTCCCAGCCTCTGAATCCCCGTGTCTGATTTCCTGCCTCTGATTCCCCGCCTCTGATTCCCCATCTCTGATTCCTCTGATTCCCCACATCTGATTCCCCATCTCTGATTCCGCACATCCGATTCCCTGCCTCTGATTCCCCAACTCTGATTCCCCACCTCTGATTCCCCAGCTCTGATTCCCCGCCTCAGATTCCCCGCGTCTGATTCCCTGCCTCTGATTCCCCGCCTCTGATTCCCTGCCTCTGATTCCCCATATCTGATTCCCCGCCTCTGATTCCCCAACTCTGATTCCCCGCTTCTGATTCCCCAGCTCTGAATCCCCGCCTCTGATTCCCCGCGTCTGATTCCCTGCCTCTGATTCCCCGCCTCTGATTCCCCATCTGTGATTCACAACCTCTGATGCCCCACCTCTGATTCCCGGCCTCTGATTCCCCGCCTCTGATTCCCCATATCTGATTCCCCATCTCTGATTCACCACCTCTGATTCCCGGCCTCTGATTCCCCATCTCTGATTCCGCACATCCGATTCCCTGCCTATGATTCCCCACCTCTGATTCCCCGCCTCTGATTCCATATATCTGATTCCCTGCCTCTGTTTCCCCGCCTCTGATTTCCTACCTCTGTTTCCCCATATCTGATTCCCCGCCTCTGATTCCCCAACTCTAATACCCCGCCTCTGATTCCCCAGCTCTGATTCCCCGCCTCTGATTCCCCGCATCTGAATCCCTGCCTCTGATTCCCCGCCTCTGATTCCAGGCTTCTGATTCCCATCATCTGATTCCGGCCTCTGATTCCCGGCCTCTGATTCCCTGCTTCTGATTCTGATTCCCTGCCTCTGATTCCCCATCTCTGATTCCGCACATCTGATTCCCTGCCTCTGATTCCCCACCTCTGATTCCCCATATCTGATTCCCCGCCTCTGTTTCCCCGCCTCTGATTCCCCGCCTCTGTTTCCCAATATCTAAGTCCCCACCTCTGATTCCCCAAATCTGATTCCCCACCTCTGATTCCCCAGCTCTGATTCCCCGCCTCTGATTCCCCGCATCTGATTCCCCATCTCTGATTCACCGCCTCTGATTCCCCATCTCTGATTCCCCACCTCTGATTCCCCGTGTCTGATTCCCTGCCTCTGATTCCCCGCCTCTGAATCCCAGCCTCTGATTCCCCATATCTGATTCCCCGCCTCTGATTCCCCGCCTCTGTTTCCCCATATCTGATTCCCCGTCTCTGAATCCCCAACTCTGATTCCTGCCTCTGATTCCCCAGCTCTGATTCCCCGCCTTTGATTCCCCCCGTCTGATTCCCAGCCTCTGAATCCCCGTGTCTGATTTCCTGCCTCTGATTCCCCGCCTCTGATTCCCCATCTCTGATTCCTCTGATTCCCCACATCTGATTCCCCATCTCTGATTCCGCACATCCGATTCCCTGCCTCTGATTCCCCAACTCTGATTCCCCACCTCTGATTCCCCAGCTCTGATTCCCCGCCTCAGATTCCCCGCGTCTGATTCCCTGCCTCTGATTCCCCGCCTCTGATTCCCCATCTCTGATTCCCCACCTCTGATTCCCCGTGTCTGATTCCCTGCCTCTGATTCCCCGCCTCTGAATCCCAGCCTCTGATTCCCCATATCTGATTCCCCGCCTCTGATTCCCTGCCTCTGATTCCCCAGCTCTGATTCCCCGCCTTTGATTCCCCCCGTCTGATTCCCAGCCTCTGAATCCCCGTGTCTGATTTCCTGCCTCTGATTCCCCGCCTCTGATTCCCCATCTCTGATTCACCGCCTCTGATTCCCCATCTCTGATTCCCCACCTCTGATTCCCCGTGTCTGATTCCCTGCCTCTGATTCCCCGCCTCTGAATCCCAGCCTCTGATTCCCCATATCTGATTCCCCGCCTCTGATTCCCTGCCTCTGATTCCCCAGCTCTGATTCCCCGCCTTTGATTCCCCCCGTCTGATTCCCAGCCTCTGAATCCCCGTGTCTGATTTCCTGCCTCTGATTCCCCGCCTCTGATTCCCCATCTCTGATTCACCGCCTCTGATTCCCCATCTCTGATTCCCCACCTCTGATTCCCCATATCTGATTCCCTGCCTCTGTTTCCCCGCCTCTGATTCCCCACCTCTGTTTCCCCATATCTGATTCCCCGCCTCTGATTCCCCAACTCTAATACCCCGCCTCTGATTCCCCAGCTCTGATTCCCCGCCTCTGATTCCCCGCATCTGATTCCCTGCCTCTGATTCCCCGCCTCTGATTCCAGGCCTCTGATTCCCAGCATCTGATTCCGGCCTCTGATTCCCGGCCTCTGATTCCCTGCTTCTGATTCTGATTCCCTGCCTCTGATTCCCCATCTCTGATTCCGCACATCTGATTCCCAACCTCGGATTCCCCACCTCTGATTCCCCATATCTGATTCCCCGCCTCTGTTTCCCCGCCTCTGATTCCCCGCCTCTGATTCCCCATATCTGATTCCCCGCCTCTGTTTCCCCGCCTCTGATTCCCCGCCTCTGATTCCCCATATCTTATTCCCTGCCTCTGATTCCCCAACTCTGATTCCCCGCCTCTGATTCCCCAGCTCTGAATCTCCGCCTCTGATTCCCCGTGTCTGATTCCCTGCCTCTGATTCCCCGCATTGATTCCCCATCTCTGATTCACAACCTCTGATTCCCCACCTCTGATTCCCTATATTTGATTCCCCGCCTCTGATTCCCCGCCTCTGATTCCCCATATCTGATTCCCCGCCTCTGATTCGCCAGCTCTGATTCCCCGCCTCTGATTCCCCGCATCTGATTCCCTGCCTCTGATTCCCCGCCTCTGATTCCCCATCTCTGATTCACCGCCTTTGATTCGCCACCTCTGATTCCCCATATCTGATTCCCCACCTCTGTTTCCCGGCCTCTGATTCCCCGCCTCTGATTCTCCATATCTCATTCCCCGCCTCTGAATCCCCATCTCTGATTCCCGGACTCTGATTCCCCAACTCTGATTCCCGGCCTCTTATTCCCAGCATCTGATTCCCGGCCTCTGATTCCCGGCCTCTGATTCCCCGCTTCTTATTCTGATTCCCTGCCTCTGATTCCCCATCTCTGATTCAGCACATCTGAATCCCTGCCTCTGATTCCCCACCTCTGATTCCTCATATCTGATTCCCCGCCTCTGTTTCCTCGCCTCTGATTCCCCGCCTCTGTTTCCCTATATCTAATTCCCCACCTCTGATGCCCCAACTCTGATTCCCCGCCTCTGATTCCCCAGCTCTGATTCCCCGCCTCTGATTCCCCGCATCCGATTCCCCATATCTGATTCCCCGCCTCTGTTTCCCCGCCTCTGATTCCCCGCCTCTGTTTCCCCATATCTGATTCCCCGCCTCTGATTCCCAACTATGATTCCCCGCCTCTGATTCCCCAGCTCTGATTCCCTGCGTCTGATTCCCTGTGTTCTATTCCCTGCCTCTGATTCCCCACCTGTGATTCCCCATCACTGATTCACCACCTCTGATTCCCCACCTCTGATTCCCCATATCTAATTCCCCGCCTCTGTTTGCCCGCCTCTGATTCCCCGCCTCTGTTTCCCCATATCTGATTCCCCGTCTCTGAATCCCCAACTCTGATTCCCTGCCTCTGATTCCCCAGCTCTGATTCCCCGCCTTTGATTCCCCCCGTCTGATTCCCAGCCTCTGAATCCCCGTGTCTGATTTCCTGCCTCTGATTCCCCGCCTCTGATTCCCCATCTCTGATTCCTCTGATTCCCCACATCTGATTCCCCATCTCTGATTCCGCACATCCGATTCCCTGCCTCTGATTCCCCAACTCTGATTCCCCACCTCTGATTCCCCAGCTCTGATTCCCCGCCTCAGATTCCCCGCGTCTGATTCCCTGCCTCTGATTCCCCGCCTCTGATTCCCTGCCTCTGATTCCCCATATCTGATTCCCCGCCTCTGATTCCCCAACTCTGATTCCCCGCTTCTGATTCCCCAGCTCTGAATCCCCGCCTCTGATTCCCCGCGTCTGATTCCCTGCCTCTGATTCCCCGCCTCTGATTCCCCATCTGTTATTCACAACCTCTGATGCCCCACCTCTGATTCCCCATATCTGATTCCCCGCCTCTGTTTCCCGGCCTCTGATTCCCCGCCTCTGATTCCCCATATCTGATTCCCCATCTCTGATTCACCACCTCTGATTCCCGGCCTCTGATTCCCCATCTCTGATTCCGCACATCCGATTCCCTGCCTATGATTCCCCACCTCTGATTCCCCGCCTCTGATTCCCCATATCTGATTCCCTGCCTCTGATTCCCCGCCTCTGATTCCCAACTCTGATTCCCCGCCTCTGATTCCCCAGCTCTGATTCCCCGTGTTTGATTCCCTGCCTCTGATTCCCTGCCCTGATTCCCCATCTCTGTTTCGCCGCCTTTGATTCGCCACCTCTGATTCCACATATCTGATTCCCCGCCTCTGTTTCCCCGACTCTGATTCCCTTCCTCTGATTCCCAACCTCTGATTCCCCGCCTCTGATTCCCCGCCTCTGATTCCCCGTGTCTGATTCCCTGCCTCTGATTCCCCGCCTCTGATTCCCCGCCTCTGATTCCCTGACACTGAATCCCTGCCCCTGATTCCCCACCTCTGATTCCCCGTGTCTGATTCCCTGCCTCTGATTCCCCGCCTCTGATTCCCCGCCTCAGATTCCCTGACACTGAATCCCTGCCCCTGATTCCCCACCTTTGATTCCCCATATCTGATTCCCCGCCTCTGCTTCCCCGCCTCTGATTCCCCGCCTCTGATTCCCCATATCTTATTCCCTGCCTCTGATTCCCCAACTCTGATTCCCCGCCTCTGATTCCCCAGCTCTGAATCCCCGCCCCTGATTCCCCGTGTCTGATTCCCTGCCTCTGATTCCCCGCCTTGATTCCCCATCTCTGATTCACAACCTCTGATTCCCCACCTCTGATTCCCTATATTTGATTCCCCGCCTCTGTTTCCCAGCCTCTGATTCCCCGCCTCTGATTCCCCATATCTGATTCCCCGCCTCTGATTGCCCACCTCTGATTCCCCGCCTCTGATTCGCCAGCTCTGATTCCCCGCCTCTGATTCCCCGCATCTGATTCCCTGCCTCTGATTCCCCGCCTCTGATTCCCCATCTCTGATTCACCGCCTTTGATTCGCCACCTCTGATTCCCCATATCTGATTCCCCACCTCTGTTTCCCGGCCTCTGATTCCCCGCCTCTGATTCTCGATATCTGATTCCCCGCCTGTGATTCCCCGCCTCTGATTCCCCATCTCTGATTCACCGCCTTTGATTCGCCACCTCTGATTCCCCATATCTGATTCCCCGCCTCTGTTTCTCCGCCTCTGATTCCCAGCCTCTGATTCTCCATATCTCATTCCCCGCCTCTGAATCCCCATCTCTGATTCCCGGACTCTGATTCCCCTCCTCTGATTCCCGGCCTCTTATTCCCAGCATCTGATTCCCGGCCTCTGATTCCCGGCCTCTGATTCCCCGCTTCTGATTCCCTGCCTCTGATTCCCCATCTCTGATTCCGCACATCTGATTCCCTGCCTCTGATTCCCCACCTCTGATTCCCCATACCTGATTCCCGGACTCTGATTCCCCTCCTCTGATTCCCGGCCTCTTATTCCCAGCATCTGATTCCCGGCCTCTGATTCCCGGCCTCTGATTCCCCGCCTCTGTTTCCCCGACTCTGATTCCCTTCCTCTGATTCCCAACCTCTGATTCCCCGCCTCTGATTCCCCATCTCTGATTCCCCGCCTCTGATTCCCCGTGTCTGATTCCCTGCCTCTGATTCCCCGCCTCTGATTCCCCGCCTCTGATTCCCTGACACTGAATCCCTGCCCCTGATTCCCCACCTCTGATTCCCCGTGTCTGATTCCCTGCCTCTGATTCCCCGCCTCTGATTCCCCGCCTCTGATTCCCTGACACTGAATCCCTGCCCCTGATTCCCCACCTCTGATTCCCCATATCTGATTCCCCGCCACTGTTTCCCCGCCTCTGATTCCCCGCCTCTGATTCCCCATATCTTATTCCCTGCCTCTGATTCCCCAACTCTGATTCCCCGCCTCTGATTCCCCAGCTCTGAATCTCCGCCTCTGATTCCCCGTGTCTGATTCCCTGCCTCTGATTCCCCGCATTGATTCCCCATCTCTGATTCACAACCTCTGATTCCCCACCTCTGATTCCCTATATTTGATTCCCCGCCTCTGATTCCCCGCCTCTGATTCCCCATATCTGATTCCCCGCCTCTGATTCGCCAGCTCTGATTCCCCGCCTCTGATTCCCCGCATCTGATTCCCTGCCTCTGATTCCCCGCCTCTGATTCCCCATCTCTGATTCACCGCCTTTGATTCGCCACCTCTGATTCCCCATATCTGATTCCCCACCTCTGTTTCCCGGCCTCTGATTCCCCGCCTCTGATTCTCCATATCTCATTCCCCGCCTCTGAATCCCCATCTCTGATTCCCGGACTCTGATTCCCCAACTCTGATTCCCGGCCTCTTATTCCCAGCATCTGATTCCCGGCCTCTGATTCCCGGCCTCTGATTCCCCGCTTCTTATTCTGATTCCCTGCCTCTGATTCCCCATCTCTGATTCAGCACATCTGAATCCCTGCCTCTGATTCCCCACCTCTGATTCCTCATATCTGATTCCCCGCCTCTGTTTCCTCGCCTCTGATTCCCCGCCTCTGTTTCCCTATATCTAATTCCCCACCTCTGATGCCCCAACTCTGATTCCCCGCCTCTGATTCCCCAGCTCTGATTCCCCGCCTCTGATTCCCCGCATCCGATTCCCCATATCTGATTCCCCGCCTCTGTTTCCCCGCCTCTGATTCCCCGCCTCTGTTTCCCCATATCTGATTCCCCGCCTCTGATTCCCAACTATGATTCCCCGCCTCTGATTCCCCAGCTCTGATTCCCTGCGTCTGATTCCCTGTGTTCTATTCCCTGCCTCTGATTCCCCACCTGTGATTCCCCATCACTGATTTACCACCTCTGATTCCCCACCTCTGATTCCCCATATCTAATTCCCCGCCTCTGTTTGCCCGCCTCTGATTCCCCGCCTCTGTTTCCCCATATCTGATTCCCCGTCTCTGAATCCCCAACTCTGATTCCCTGCCTCTGATTCCCCAGCTCTGATTCCCCGCCTTTGATTCCCCCCGTCTGATTCCCAGCCTCTGAATCCCCGTGTGTGATTTCCTGCCTCTGATTCCCCGCCTCTGATTCCCCATCTCTGATTCCTCTGATTCCCCACATCTGATTCCCCATCTCTGATTCCGCACATCCGATTCCCTGCCTCTGATTCCCCAACTCTGATTCCCCACCTCTGATTCCCCAGCTCTGATTCCCCGCCTCAGATTCCCCGCGTCTGATTCCCTGCCTCTGATTCCCCGCCTCTGATTCCCTGCCTCTGATTCCCCATATCTGATTCCCCGCCTCTGATTCCCCAACTCTGATTCCCCGCTTCTGATTCCCCAGCTCTGAATCCCCGCCTCTGATTCCCCGCGTCTGATTCCCTGCCTCTGATTCCCCGCCTCTGATTCCCCATCTGTGATTCACAACCTCTGATGCCCCACCTCTGATTCCCCATATCTGATTCCCCGCCTCTGTTTCCCGGCCTCTGATTCCCCGCCTCTGATTCCCCATATCTGATTCCCCATCTCTGATTCACCACCTCTGATTCCCGGCCTCTGATTCCCCATCTCTGATTCCGCACATCCGATTCCCTGCCTATGATTCCCCACCTCTGATTCCCCGCCTCTGATTCCATATATCTGATTCCCTGCCTCTGTTTCCCCGCCTCTGATTTCCTACCTCTGTTTCCCCATATCTGATTCCCCGCCTCTGATTCCCCAACTCTAATACCCCGCCTCTGATTCCCCAGCTCTGATTCCCCGCCTCTGATTCCCCGCATCTGAATCCCTGCCTCTGATTCCCCGCCTCTGATTCCAGGCTTCTGATTCCCATCATCTGATTCCGGCCTCTGATTCCCGGCCTCTGATTCCCTGCTTCTGATTCTGATTCCCTGCCTCTGATTCCCCATCTCTGATTCCGCACATCTGATTCCCTGCCTCTGATTCCCCACCTCTGATTCCCCATATCTGATTCCCCGCCTCTGTTTCCCCGCCTCTGATTCCCCGCCTCTGTTTCCCAATATCTAAGTCCCCACCTCTGATTCCCCAAATCTGATTCCCCACCTCTGATTCCCCAGCTCTGATTCCCCGCCTCTGATTCCCCGCATCTGATTCCCCATCTCTGATTCACCGCCTCTGATTCCCCATCTCTGATTCCCCACCTCTGATTCCCCGTGTCTGATTCCCTGCCTCTGATTCCCCGCCTCTGAATCCCAGCCTCTGATTCCCCATATCTGATTCCCCGCCTCTGATTCCCCGCCTCTGTTTCCCCATATCTGATTCCCCGTCTCTGAATCCCCAACTCTGATTCCTGCCTCTGATTCCCCAGCTCTGATTCCCCGCCTTTGATTCCCCCCGTCTGATTCCCAGCCTCTGAATCCCCGTGTCTGATTTCCTGCCTCTGATTCCCCGCCTCTGATTCCCCATCTCTGATTCCTCTGATTCCCCACATCTGATTCCCCATCTCTGATTCCGCACATCCGATTCCCTGCCTCTGATTCCCCAACTCTGATTCCCCACCTCTGATTCCCCAGCTCTGATTCCCCGCCTCAGATTCCCCGCGTCTGATTCCCTGCCTCTGATTCCCCGCCTCTGATTCCCCATCTCTGATTCCCCACCTCTGATTCCCCGTGTCTGATTCCCTGCCTCTGATTCCCCACCTCTGAATCCCAGCCTCTGATTCCCCATATCTGATTCCCCGCCTCTGATTCCCTGCCTCTGATTCCCCAGCTCTGATTCCCCGCCTTTGATTCCCCCCGTCTGATTCCCAGCCTCTGAATCCCCGTGTCTGATTTCCTGCCTCTGATTCCCCGCCTCTGATTCCCCATCTCTGATTCACCGCCTCTGATTCCCCATCTCTGATTCCCCACCTCTGATTCCCCGTGTCTGATTCCCTGCCTCTGATTCCCCGCCTCTGAATCCCAGCCTCTGATTCCCCATATCTGATTCCCCGCCTCTGATTCCCTGCCTCTGATTCCCCAGCTCTGATTCCCCGCCTTTGATTCCCCCCGTCTGATTCCCAGCCTCTGAATCCCCGTGTCTGATTTCCTGCCTCTGATTCCCCGCCTCTGATTCCCCATCTCTGATTCACCGCCTCTGATTCCCCATCTCTGATTCCCCACCTCTGATTCCCCATATCTGATTCCCTGCCTCTGTTTCCCCGCCTCTGATTCCCCACCTCTGTTTCCCCATATCTGATTCCCCGCCTCTGATTCCCCAACTCTAATACCCCGCCTCTGATTCCCCAGCTCTGATTCCCCGCCTCTGATTCCCCGCATCTGATTCCCTGCCTCTGATTCCCCGCCTCTGATTCCAGGCCTCTGATTCCCAGCATCTGATTCCGGCCTCTGATTCCCGGCCTCTGATTCCCTGCTTCTGATTCTGATTCCCTGCCTCTGATTCCCCATCTCTGATTCCGCACATCTGATTCCCAACCTCGGATTCCCCACCTCTGATTCCCCATATCTGATTCCCCGCCTCTGTTTCCCCGCCTCTGATTCCCCGCCTCTGATTCCCCATATCTGATTCCCCGCCTCTGTTTCCCCGCCTCTGATTCCCCGCCTCTGATTCCCCATATCTTATTCCCTGCCTCTGATTCCCCAACTCTGATTCCCCGCCTCTGATTCCCCAGCTCTGAATCTCCGCCTCTGATTCCCCGTGTCTGATTCCCTGCCTCTGATTCCCCGCATTGATTCCCCATCTCTGATTCACAACCTCTGATTCCCCACCTCTGATTCCCAGCCTCTGATTCCCCGTGTTTGATCCCCTGCCTCTGATTACCTTCCTCTGATTCCCGGCCACTGATACCCCGCTTCTGATTCTGATTCCCTGCCTCTGATTCCCCATCTCTGATTCACCACATCTAATTCCCTGCCTCTGGTTCCACGCCCCTGATTCCCCACCTCTGAATCCCCATATCTGAATCCCCGCCTCTGTTTCCACGCCTCTGATTCCCTGCCTCTGATTCCCAACCTCTGATTCCCCACCCCTGATTCCCCATATCTGATTCCCCGCCTCTGTTTCTCTGCCTCTGATACCCCCGCCCCTGTTTCCCCATATCTGATTCCCCGCCTCTGATTCCCCAACTCTGATTCCCCGCCTCTGATTCCCCAGCTCTGATTCCCCGCCTCTAATTCCCCGTGTTTGATTCCCTGCCTCTGATTCCCCGCCTCTGATTCCCCATCTCTGATTCACCGCCTTTAATTCGCCACCTCTGATTCCCCATATCTGATTCCCCACCTCTGTTACCCCGCCTCTGATACCCCGCCTCTGATTCCCCATATATCATTCCCCGCCTCTGAATCCCCATCTCTGATTCCCGGACTCTGATTCCCCACCTCTGATTCCCGGCCTCTTATTCCCGGCATCTGAATCCCGGCCTCTGATTCCCGGCCTCTGATTCCCCGCTTCTGATTCTGATTCCCTGCCTCTGATTCCCCATCTCTGATTCCGCACATCTGATTCCCTGCCTCTGATTCCCCACCTCTGATTCCCCATATCTGATTCCTCGCCTCTGTTTCCCCGCCTCTGATTCCCCGCCTCTGTTTCCCCATATCTAATTCCCCACCTCAGATGCCCCAACTCTGATACCCCACCTCTGATTCCCCAGCTCTGATTCCCCGCCTCTGATTCCCCGCATCCGATTCCCCTTATCTGATTCCCCGCCTCTGTTTCCCCGCCTTTGATTCCCCGCCTCTGTTTCCCCATATCTGATTCCCCGCCTCTGATTCCCAACTATGATTCCCCGCCTCTGATTCCCCAGCTCTGATTCCCCGCCTCTGATTCCCCGCGTTCTATTCCCTGCCTCTGATTCCCCGCCTGTGATTCCCCATCTCTGATTCACCACCTCTGATTCCCCACCTCTGATTCCCCATATCTAATTCCCCGCCTCTGTTTGCCCGCCTCTGATTCCCCGCCTCTGTTTCCCCATATCTGATTCCCCGTGTCTGATTCCCTGCCTCTGATTCCCTGCCTCTGATTCCCCGCCTCTGATTCCCTGCCACTGATTCCCTGCCCCTGATACCCCACCTCTGATTCCCCATATCTGATTCCCTGCCTCTGTTTCCCCGCCTCTGATTCCCCGCCTCTGATTCCCCATATCTGATTCCCCGCCTCTGATTCCCCAACTCTGATTCCCCGCCTCTGATTCCCCAGCTCTGAATCCCCGCCTCTGATTCCCCGCGTCTGTTTCCCCGCCTCTGATTCCCCGCCTCTGTTTCCCCATATCTAAGTCCCCGACTCTGATTCCCCAACTCTGATTCCCCACCTCTGATTCCCCAGCTCTGATTCCCCGCCTCTGATTCCCCGCATCTGATTCCCTGCATCTGATTCCCAGCCTCTGATTCCCTGCCTCTGATTCCCAACCTCTGATTCCCCACCTCTGATTCCCCATATCTGATTCCCCGCCTCTGTTTCCCCGCCTCTGATTCCCCGCCTCTGTTTCCCCATATCTGATTCCCGGCCTCTGATTCTCCGCCTCTGATTCCCCGCCTCTGATTCCCTGCCTCTGATTCCCCATCTCCGATTCCGCACATCGGATTCCCTGCCTCTGATTCCCCGCCTCTGATTCCCGGCCTCTGATTCCCTGCTTCTGATTCCCAACCTCTGATTCCCCACCTCTGATTCCACATATCTGATTCCCCGCCTCTGTTTCCCCGCCTCTGATTCCCCGCCACTGATTCCCCAACTCTGAATCCCCGCCTCTGATTCCCCAGCTCTGATTCCCCGCCTCTGATTCCCCTCATCTGATTCCCTGCCTCTGATTCCCCGCCTCTGATTCCAGGCCTCTGATTCCCAGCATCTGATTCCGGCCTTTGATTCCCGGCCTCTGATTCCCTGCTTCTGATTCTGATTTCCTGCCTCGGATTCCCCATCTCTGATTCCGCACACTGATTCCTTGCCTCTGATTCCCCACCTCTGATTCCCCATATCTGATTCCCCACCAGGGTTTCCCCGCCTCTGATTCCCCGCCTCTGTTTCCCAATATCTAAGTCCCCGCCTCTGATTCCCCAAATCTGATTCCCCACCTCTGATTCCCCAGCTCTGATTCCCCGCCTCTGATTCCCCGCATCTGATTCCCTGCATCTGATTCCAAGCCTCTGATTCCCTGCCTCTGATTCCCAACCTCTGATTCCCCACCTCTGATTCCCCATATCTGATTCCCCGCCTCTATTTCCCCGCCTCGGATTCCCCGCCTCTGTTTCCCCATATCTGATTCCCTGCCTCTGATTTCCTGCCTCTGATTCCCCGCCTCTGATTCCCCGCCTCTGATTCCCCATCTCCGATTCCGCACATCTGATTCCCTTCCTCTGATTCCCCGCCTCTGATTTTCCGCCTCTGATTCCCTGCCTCTGATTCCCAACCTCGGATTCCCCACCTCTGATTCCCCATATCTGATTCCCCGCCTCTGTTTCCCCGCCTCTGATTCCCCGCCTCTGATTCCCAACTCTGATTCCCCGCCTCTGATTCCCCAGCTCTGATTCCCCGTGTTTGATTCCCTGCCTCTGATTCCCTGCCCTGATTCCCCATTTCTGTTTCACCGCCTTTGATTCGCCACCTCTGATTCCCCATATCTGATTCCCCGCCTCTGTTTCCCCGACTCTGATTCCCTGCCTCTGATTCCCAACCTCTGATTCCACACCTCTGATTCCCCATATCTGATTCCCCGCCTCTATTTCCCCATATCTGATTCCCCGCCTCTGATTCCCCAACTCTGATTCCCCGCCTCTGATTCCCCAGCTCTGATTCCCCGACTCTGATTCCCGGCATCCGATTCCCTGCCTCTGATTCCCCGCCTCTGATTCCCCATCTCTGATTCCCTGCCTCTGATTCCCCGTGTCTGATTCCCTGCCTTTGATTCCCCGCCTCTGATTCCCCGCCTCTGATTCCCTGCCACTGATTCCCTGCCCCTGATTCCCCACCTCTGATTCCCCACATCTGATTCCCCGCCTCTGTTTCCCCGCCTCTGATTCCCCGCCTCTGATTCCCCATATCTGATTCCCTGCCTCTGATTCCCCAACTCTGATTCCCCGCCTCTGATTCCCCAGCTCTGAATCCCCGCCTCTGATTCACCGCGTCTGATTCCCTGCCTCTGATTCCCCGCCTCTGATTCCCCATCTCTGATTCACCGCCTTTGATTCGCCACCTCTGATTCCCCATATCTGATTCCCCACCTCTGATTCCCGGCCTCTTATTCCCAGCATCTGATTCCCGGCCTCTGATTCCCGGCCTCTGATTCCCCGCTTCTGATTCTGATTCCCTGCCTCTTATTCCCCATCTCTGATTCCGCACATCTGATTCCCTGCCTCTGATTCCCCACATCTGATTCCCCATATCTGATTCCCCGCCTCTGTTTCCCCGCCTCTGATTCCCCGCCTCTGTTTCCCTTTATCTAATTCCCCACCTCTGATGCCCCAACTCTGATTCCCCGCCTCTGATTCCCCAGCTCTGATTCCCCGCCTCTGATTCCCTGCATCCGATTCCCCATATCTGATTCCCCGCCTCTGTTTCACCGCCTCTGATTCCCCGCCTCTGTTTCCCCATATCTGATTCCCGCCTCTGATTCCCAACTATGAATCCCCTCCTCTGATTCCCCAGCTCTGATTCCCTGCCTCTGATTCCCCGCGTTCTATTTCCTGCCTCTGATTCCCCGCCTCTGATTCTCCATATCTCATTCCCCGCCTCTGAATCCCCATCTCTGATTCCCGGACTCTGATTCCCTACCTCTGATTCCCGGCCTCTTATTCCCAGCATCTGATTCCCGGCTTCTGATTCCCGGCCTCTGATTCCCCGCTTCTGATTCTGATTCCCTGCCTCTGATTCCCCATCTCTGATTCCGCACATCTGATTCCCTGCCTCTGATTCCCCACCTCTGATTCCCCATATCTGATTCCCCGCCTCTGTTTCCCCGCCTCTGATTCCCCGCCTCTGTTTCCCTATATCTAATTCCCCACCTCTGATGCCCCAACTCTGATTCCCCGCCTCTGATTCCCCAGCTCTGATTCCCCGCCTCTGATTCCCCGCATCCGATTCCCCATATCTGATTCCCCGCCTCTGTTTCCCCGCCTCTGATTCCCCGCCTCTGTTTCCCCATATCTGATTCCCCGCCTCTGATTCCCAACTATGATTCCCCGCCTCTGATTCCCCAGCTCTGATTCCCTGCCTCTGATTCCCTGCGTTCTATTCCCTGCCTCTGATTCCCCGTCTGTGATTCCCCATCACTGATTCACCACCTCTGATTCCCCACATCTGATTCCCCATATCTAATTCCCCGCCTCTGTTTGCCCGCCTCTGATTCCCCGCCTCTGTTTCCCCATATCTGATTCCCCGTCTCTGAATCCCCAACTCTGATTCCCTGCCTCTGATTCCCCAGCTCTGATTCCCCGCCTTTGAATCCCCCCGTCTGATTCCCAGCCTCTGAATCCCCGTGTCTGATTTCCTGCCTCTGATTCCCCGCCTCTGATTCCCCATCTCTGATTCACCGCCTCTGATTCCCCACCTCTGATTCCCCATCTCTGATTCCGCACATCCGATTCCCTGCCTCTGATTCCCCAACTCTGATTCCCCGCCTCTGATTCCCCATCTCTGATTCCCCACCTCTGATTCCCCGTGTCTGATTCCCTGCCTCTGATTCCCCGCCTCTGAATACCAGCCTCTGATTCCCCATATCTGATTCCCCGCCTCTGATTCCCTGCCTCTGATTCCCCAGCTCTGATTCCCCGCGTTTGATTCCCCCCGTCTGATTCCCAGCCTCTGAATCCCCGTGTCTGATTTCCTGCCTCTGATTCCCCGCCTCTGATTCCCCATCTCTGATTCACCGCCTCTGATTCCCCATCTCTGATTCCCCGTGTCTGATTCCCCGTGTCTGATTCCCTGCCTCTGATTCCACGCCTCTGATTCCCCATATCTGATTCCCTGCCACTGATTCCCCGCCTCTGATTCCCCATCTCTGATTCACCACCTCTGATTCCCGGCCTCTGATTGCCCACCTCTGATTCCCCGCCTCTGATTCGCCAGCTATGATTCCCCCCCTCTGATTCCCCGCGTCTGATTCCCCGCCTCTGATTCCCCAACTCTAATACCCCGCCTCTGATTCCCCAGCTCTGATTCCCCTCCTCTGATTCCCCGCATCTGAATCCCTGCCTCTGATTCCCCGCCTCTGATTCCAGGCCTCTGATTCCCAACCTCTGATTCCCCACCACTGATTCCCAATATCTGATTCCCCGCCTCTGTTTCACCGCCTCTGATTCCCCGCCTCTGTTTCCCCATATCTGATTCCCCGCCTCTGATTCCCCAACTCTGATTCCCCGCCTGTGATTCCCCAGCTCTGATTCCCCGCCTCTGATTCCCCATATCTGATTCCCATCCTCTGATTGCCCACCTCTGATTCCCCGCCTCTGATTCGCCAGCTATGATTCCCCGCCTCTGATTCCCCGCATCTGATTCCCTGCCTCTGATTCCCCGCCTCTGATTCCCCATCTCTGATTCCCCGCCTGTGATTCCCCAGCTCTGATTCCCCGCCTCTGATTCCCCAGCTCTGATTCCCAGCCTCTGATTCCCCGTGTTTGATCCCCTGCCTCTGATTACCTTCCTCTGATTCCCGGCCAATGATACCCCACTTCTGATTGTGATTCCCTGCCTCTGATTCCCCATCTCTGATTCACCACATCTAATTCCCTGCCTCTGATTCCCAACCTCTGATTCCCCACCCCTGATTCCCCATATCTGATTCCCCGCCTCTGTTTCTCTGCCTCTGATTCACCGCCCCTGTTTCCCCATATCTGATTCCCCGCCTCTGATTCCCCAACTCTGATTCCCCGCCTCTGATTCCCCAGCTCTGATTCCCCGCCTCTGATTCCCCGTGTTTGATTCCCTGCCTCTGATTCCCCGCCTCTGATTCCCCATCTCTGATTCACCGCCTTTGATTCGCCACCTCTGATTCCCCATATCTGATTCCCCACCTCTGTTACCCCGCCTCTGATTCCCCGCCTCTGATTCCCCATATATCATTCCCCGCCTCTGAATCCCCATCTCTGATTCCCGGACTCTGATTCCCCACCTCTGATTCCCGGCCTCTTATTCCCGGCATCTGAATCCCGGCCTCTGATTCCCGGCCTCTGATTCCCCGCTTCTGATTCTGATTCCCTGCCTCTGATTCCCCATCTCTGATTCCGCACATCTGATTCCCTGCCTCTGATTCCCCACCTCTGATTCCCCATATCTGATTCCTCGCCTCTGTTTCCCCGCCTCTGATTCCCCGCCTCTGTTTCCCCATATCTAATTCCCCACCTCAGATGCCCCAACTCTGATACCCCGCCTCTGATTCCCCAGCTCTGATTCCCCGCCTCTGATTCCCCGCATCCGATTCCCCGTATCTGATTCCCCGCCTCTGTTTCCCCGCCTTTGATTCCCCGCCTCTGTTTCCCCATATCTGATTCCCCGCCTCTGATTCCCAACTATGATTCCCCGCCTCTGATTCCCCAGCTCTGATTCCCCGCCTCTGATTCCCCGCCTCTGTTTCCCCATATCTGATTCCCGCCTCTGATTCCCAACTATGAATCCCCTCCTCTGATTCCCCAGCTCTGATTCCCTGCCTCTGATTCCCCGCGTTCTATTCCCTGCCTCTGATTCCCCGCCTCTGATTCTCCATATCTCATTCCCCGCCTCTGAATCCCCATCTCTGATTCCCGGACTCTGATTCCCCACCTCTGATTCCCGGCCTCTTATTCCCAGCATCTGATTCCCGGCCTCTGATTCCCGGCCTCTGATTCCCCGCTTCTGATTCTGATTCCCTGCCTCTGATTCCCCATCTCTGATTCCGCACATCTGATTCCCTGCCTCTGATTCCCCACCTCTGATTCCCCATATCTGATTCCCCGCCTAGGTTTCCCCGCCTCTGATTCCCCGCCTCTGTTTCCCTATATCTAATTCCCCACCTCTGATGCCCCAACTCTGATTCCCCGCCTCTGATTCCCAAGCTCTGTTTCCCCGCCTCTGATTCCCCGCCTCTGTTTCCCCATATCTGATTCCCCGCCTCTGATTCCCAACTATGATTCCCCGCCTCTGATTCCCCAGCTCTGATTCCCTGCCTCTGATTCCCTGCGTTCTATTCCCTGCCTCTGATTCCCCGCCTGTGATTCCCCATCACTGATTCACCACCTCTGATTCCCCACATCTGATTCCCCATATCTAATTCCCCGCCTCTGTTTGCCCGCCTCTGATTCCCCGCCTCTGTTTCCCCATATCTGATTCCCCGTCTCCGAATCCCCAACTCTTATACCCTGCCTCTGATTCCCCAGCTCTGATTCCCCGCCTTTGAATCCCCCCGTCTGATTCCCAGCCTCTGAATCCCCGTGTCTGATTTCCTGCCTCTGATTCCCCGCCTCTGATTCCCCATCTCTGATTCACCGCCTCTGATTCCCCACCTCTGATTCCCCATCTCTGATTCCGCACATCCGATTCCCTGCCTCTGATTCCCCAACTCTGATTCCCCGCCTCTGATTCCCCATCTCTGATTCCCCACCTCTGATTCCCCGTGTCTGATTCCCTGCCTCTGATTCCCCGCCTCTGAATACCAGCCTCTGATTCCCCATATCTGATTCCCCGCCTCTGATTCCCTGCCTCTGATTCCCCAGCTCTGATTCCCCGCCTTTGATTCCCCCCGTCTGATTCCCAGCCTCTGAATCCCCGTGTCTGATTTCCTGCCTCTGATTCCCCGCCTCTGATTCCCCATCTCTGATTCACCGCCTCTGATTCCCCATCTCTGATTCCCCACCTCTGATTCCCCGTGTCTGATTCCCCGTGTCTGATTCCCTGCCTCTGATTCCACGCCTCTGATTCCCCATATCTGATTCCCTGCCACTGAATCCCCGCCTCTGATTCCCCATCTCTGATTCACCACCTCTGATTCCCGGCCTCTGATTGCCCACCTCTGATTCCCCGCCTCTGATTCGCCAGCTATGATTCCCCCCCTCTGATTCCCCGCGTCTGATTCCCCGCCTCTGATTCCCCAACTCTAATACCCCGCCTCTGATTCCCCAGCTCTGATTCCCCTCCTCTGATTCCCCGCATCTGAATCCCTGCCTCTGATTCCCCGCCTCTGATTCCAGGCCTCTGATTCCCAACCTCTGATTCCCCACCTCTGATTCCCCATATCTGATTCCCCGCCTCTGTTTCCCCGCCTCGGATTCCCCGCCTCTGTTTCCCCATATCTGATTCCCGGCCTCTGATTCCCTGCCTCTGATTCCCCGCCTCTGATTCCCTGCCTCTGATTCCCCATCTCCGATTCCGCACATCTGATTCCCTTCCTCTGATTCCCCGCCTCTGATTTTCCGCCTCTGATTCCCTGCCTCTGATTCCCTACCTCGGATTCCCCACCTCTGATTCCCCATATCTGATTCCCCGCCTCTGTTTCCCCGCCTCTGATTCCCCGCCTCTGATTCCCAACTCTGATTCCCCGCCTCTGATTCCCCAGCTCTGATTCCCCGTGTTTGATTCCCTGCCTCTGATTCCCTGCCCTGATTCCCCATCTCTGTTTCACCGCCTTTGATTCGCCACCTCTGATTCCCCATATCTGATTCCCCGCCTCTGTTTCCCCGACTCTGATTCCCTGCCTCTGATTCCCAACCTCTGATTCCACACCTCTGATTCCCCATATCTGATTCCCCGCCTCTATTTCCCCATATCTGATTCCCCGCCTCTGATTCCCCAACTCTGATTCCCCGCCTCTGATTCCCCAGCTCTGATTCCCCGACTCTGATTCCCGGCATCCGATTCCCTGGCTCTGATTCCCCGCCTCTGAGTCCCCATCTCTGATTCCCTGCCTCTGATTCCCCGTGTCTGATTCCTGCCTTTGATTCCCCGCCTCTGATTCCCCGCCTCTGATTCCCTGCCACTGATTCCCTGCCCCTGATTCCCCACCTCTGATTCCCCACATCTGATTCCCCGCCTCTGTTTCCCCGCCTCTGATTCCCCGCCTCTGAAACCCCATATCTGATTCCCTGCCTCTGATTCCCCAACTCTGATTCCCCGCCTCTGATTCCCCAGCTCTGAATCCCCGCCTCTGATTCACCGCGTCTGATTCCCTGCCTCTGATTCCCCGCCTTGATTCCCCATCTCTGATTCACAACCTCTGATTCCCCACCTCTGATTCCCTATATTTGATTCCCCGCCTCTGTTTCCCCGCCTCTGATTCCCCGCCTCTGATTCCCCATATCTGATTCCCCGCCTCTGATTGCCCACCTCTGATTCCCAGCCTCTGATTCGCCAGCTCTGATTCCCCGCCTCTGATTCCCCGCATCTGATTCCCTGCCTCTGATTCCCCGCCTCTGATTCCCCATCTCTGATTCACCGACTTTGATTCGCCACCTCTGATTCCCCATATCTGATTCCCCACCTCTGATTCCCGGCCTCTTATTCCCAGCATCTGATTCCCGGCCTCTGATTCCCGGCCTCTGATTCCCCGCTTCTGATTCTGATTCCCTGCCTCTTATTCCCCATCTCTGATTCCGCACATCTGATTCCCTGCCTCTGATTCCCCACCTCTGATTCCCCATATCTGATTCCCCGCCTCTGTTTCCCCGCCTCTGATTCCCCGCCTCTGTTTCCCTATATCTAATTCCCCACCTCTGATGCCCCAACTCTGATTCCCCGCCTCTGATTCCCCAGCTCTGATTCCCCGCCTCTGATTCCCTGCATCCGATTCCCCATATCTGATTCCCCGCCTCTGTTTCACCGCCTCTGATTCCCCGCATCTGTTTCCCCATATCTGATTCCCGCCTCTGATTCCCAACTATGAATCCCCTCCTCTGATTCCCCAGCTCTGATTCCCTGCCTCTGATTCCCCGCGTTCTATTCCCTGCCTCTGATTCCCCGCCTGTGATTCCCCATCACTGATTCACCACCTCTGATTCCCTACCTCTGATTCCCCATATCTAATTCCCCGCCTCTGTTTGCCCGCCTCTGATTCCCCGCCTCTGTTTCCCCATATCTGATTCCCCGCCTCTGAATCCCCAACTCTGATTCCCTGCCTCAGATTCCCCAGCTCTGATTCCCCGCCTTTGATTCCCCCCGTCTGATTCCCAGCCTCTGAATCCCCGTGTCTGATTTCCTGCCTCTGATTCCCCGCCTCTGATTCCCCATCTCTGATTCACCGCCTCTGATTCCCCACCTCTGATTCCCCCTCTCTGATTCCGCACATCCAATTCCCTGCCTCTGATTCCCCAACTCTGATTCCCCACCTCTGATTCCCCAGCTCTGATTCCCCGCCTCAGATTCCCCGCGTCTGATTCCCTGCCTCTGATTCCCCGCCTCTGATTCCCTGCCTCTTATTCCCGATATCTGATTCCCCGCCTCTGATTCCCCAACTCTGATTCCCCGCTTCTGATTCCCCAGCTCTGAATCCCCGCCTCTGATTCCCCGCGTCTGATTCCCTGCCTCTGATTCCCCGCCTCTGATTACCCATCTGTGATTCACGACCTCTGATGCCCCACCTCTGATTCCCCATATCTGATTCCCTGCCGCTGTTTCCCCGCCTCTGATTCCCCACCTCTGTTTCCCCATATCTGATTCCCCTCCTCTGATTCCCCAACTCTAATACCCCGCCTCTGATTCCCCAGCTCTGATTCCCCGCCTCTGATTCCCCGCATCTGATTCCCTGCCTCTGATTCCCCGCCTCTGATTCCAGGCCTCTGATTCCCAGCATCTGATTCCGGCCTCTGATTCCCGGCCTCTGATTCCCTGCTTCTGATTCTGATTCCCTGCCTCTGATTCCCCATCTCTGATTCCGCACATCTGATTCCCTGCCTCTGATTCCCCACCTCTGATTCCCCATATCTGATTCCCCGCCTCTGTTTCCCCGCCTCTGATTCCCCGCCTCTGTTTCCCAATATCTAAGTCCCCACCTCTGATTCCCCAAATCTGATTCCCCACCTCTGATTCCCCAGCTCTGATTCCCCGCCTCTGATTCCCCGCATCTGATACCCTGCATCTGATTCCAAGCCTCTGATTCCCTGCTTCTGATTCCCAACCTCTGATTCCCCACCTCTGATTCCCCATATCTGATTCCCCGCCTCTGTTTCCCCGCCTCGGATTCCCCGCCTCTGTTTCCCCATATCTGATTCCCGGCCTCTGATTCCCCGCCTCTGATTCCCCATATCTGATTCCCTGCCTCTGATTCCCCAACTCTGATTCCCCGCCTCTGATTCCCCAGCTCTGAATCCCCGCCTCTGATTCCCCGCGTCTGATTCCCTGCCTCTGATTCCCCGCCTTGATTCCCCATCTCTGATTCACAACCTCTGATTCCCCACCTCTGATTCCCTATATTTGATTCCCCGCCTCTGTTTCCCCGCCTCTGATTCCCCGCCTCTGATTCCCCATATCTGATTCCCCGCCTCTGATTGCCCACCTCTGATTCCCAGCCTCTGATTCGCCAGCTCTGATTCCCCGCCTCTGATTCCCCGCATCTGATTCCCTGCCTCTGATTCCCCGCCTCTGATTCCCCATCTCTGATTCACCGCCTTTGATTCGCCACCTCTGATTCCCCATATCTGATTCCCCACCTCTGTTTCCACGCCTCTGATTCCCCGCCTCTGATTCTCCATATCTCATTCCCCGCCTCTGAATCCCCATCTCTGATTCCCGGACTCTGATTCCCCTCCTCTGATTCCCGGCCTCTTATTCCCAGCATCTGATTCCCGGCCTCTGATTCCCGGCCTCTGATTCCCCGCTTCTGATTCCCTGCCTCTGATTCCCCATCTCTGATTCCGCACATCTGATTCCCTGCCTCTGATTCCCCACCTCTGATTCCCCATATCTGATTCCCCGCCTCTGTTTCCCCGCCTCTGATTCCCCGCCTCTGTTTCCCTATATCTAATTCCCCACCTCTGATGCCCCAACTCTGATTCCCCGCCTCTGATACCCCAGCTCTGATTCCCCGCCTCTGATTCCCTGCATCCGATTCCCCATATCTGATTCCCCGCCTCTGTTTCCCCGCCTCTGATTCCCCGCCTCTGTTTCCCCATATCTGATTCCCGCCTCTGATTCCCAACTATGATTCCCCGCCTCTGATTCCCCAGCTCTGATTCCCTGCCTCTGATTCCCTGCGTTCTATTCCCTGCCTCTGATTCCCCGCCTTTGATTCCCCATCACTGATTCACCACCTCTGATTCCCTACCTCTGATTCCCCATATCTAATTCCCCGCCTCTGTTTGCCCGCCTCTGATTCCCCGCCTCTGTTTCCCCATATCTGATTCCCCGCCTCTGAATCCCCAACTCTGATTCCCTGCCTCAGATTCCCCAGCTCTGATTCCCCGCCTTTGATTCCCCACCTCTGATTCCCCATCTCTGATTCCGCACATCCAATTCCCTGCCTCTGATTCCCCAACTCTGATTCCCCACCTCTGATTCCCCAGCTCTGATTCCCCGCCTCAGATTCCCCGCGTCTGATACCCTGCCTCTGATTCCCCGCCTCTGAATCCCCGTGTCTGATTTCCTGCCTCTGATTCCCCGCCTCTGATTACCCATCTCTGATTGACCGCCTCTGATTCCCCACCTCTGATTCCCCATCTCTGATTCCGCACATCCAATTCCCTGCCTCTGATTTCCCAACTCTGATTCCCCACCTCTGATTCCCCAGCTCTGATTCCCCGCCTCAGATTCCCCGCGTCTGATTCCCTGCCTCTGATTCCCCGCCTCTGATTCCCTTCCTCTGATTCCCCATATCTGATTCCCCGCCTCTGATTCCCCAACTCTGATTCCCCGCTTCTGATTCCCCAGCTCTGAATCCCCGCCTCTGATTCCCCGCGTCTGATTCCCTGCCTCTGATTCCCCGCCTCTGATTCCCCATCTGTGATTCACAACCTCTGATGCCCCACCTCTGATTCCCCATATCTGATTCCCCGCCTCTGTTTCCCCGCCTCTGATTCCCCGCCTCTGATTCCCCATATCTGATTCCCCGCCTCTGATTGCCCACCTCTGATTCCCCGCGTCTGATACCCTGCCTCTGATTCCCCGCCTCTGATTCCCCATCTCTGATTCACCACCTCTGATTCCCGGCCTCTGATTCCCCATCTCTGATTCCGCACATCCGATTCCCTGCCTATGATTCCCCACCTCTAATTCCCCGCCTCTGATTCCCCATATCTGATTCCCTGCCTCTGTTTCCCCGCCTCTGATTCCCTACCTCTGTTTCCCCATATCTGATTCCCCGCCTCTGATTCCCCAACTCTAATACCCCGCCTCTGATTCCCCAGCTCTGATTCCCCGCCTCTGATTCCCCGCATCTGATTCCCTGCCTCTGATTCCCCGCCTCTGATTCCAGTCCTCTGATTCCCATCATCTGATTCCGGCCTCTGATTCCCTGCCTCTGATTCCCCATCTCTGATTCCGCACATCTGATTCCCTGCCTCTGATTCCCCACCTCTGATTCCCCATATCTGATTCCCCGCCTCTGTTTCCCCGCCTCTGATTCCCCGCCTCTGTTTCCCAATATCTAAGTACCCACCTCTGATTCCCCAAATCTGATTCCCCACCTCTGATTCCCCAGCTCTGATTCCCCACCTCTGATTCCCCGCATCTGATTCCCTGCATCTGATTCCAAGCCTCTGATTCCCTGCCTCTGATTCCCAACCTCTGATTCCCCACCTCTGATTCCCCATATCTGATTCCCCGCCTCTGTTTCCCCGCCTCGGATTCCCCGCCTCAGTTTCCCCATATCTGATTCCCGGCCTCTGATTCCCCGCCTCTGATTCCCCGCCTCTGATTCGCTGCCTCTGATGCCCCATCTCCGATTCCCTGCCTCTGATTCCCAACCTCTGATTCCCCACCTCTTGATTCCCCATATCTGATTCCCCGCCTCTGTTTCCCCGCCTCTGATTCCCCGCCTCTGATTCCCAACTCTGATTCCCCGCCTCTGATTCCCCAGCTCTGATTCCCCGTGTTTGATTCCCTGCCTCTGATTCCCTGCCCTGTTTCCCCATCTCTGTTTAACCGCCTTTGATTCGCCTCCTCTGATTCCACATATCTGATTCCCCGCCTCTGTTTCCCCGACTCTGATTCCCTTCCTCTGATTCCCAACCTCTGATTCCACACCTCTGATTCCCCATATCTGATTCCCCGCCTCTATTACCCCATATCTGAATCCCCGCCTCTAATTCCCCAACTCTGATTCCCCGCCTCTGATTCCGCCGCTCTGATTCCCCGCCTCTGATTCCCCGTGTCTGATTCCCTGCCTCTGATTCCCCGCCTCTGATTCCCCGCCTCTGATTCCCTGACACTGAATCCCTGCCCCTGATTCCCCACCTCTGATTCCCCATATCTGATTCCCCGCCTCTGTTTCCCCGCCTCTGATTCCCCGCCTCTGATTCCCCATATCTGATTCCCTGCCTCTGATTCCCCAACTCTGATTCCCCGCCTCTGATTCCCCAGCTCTGAATCCCCGCCTCTGATTCCCCGTGTTTGATTCCCTGCCTCTGATTCCCTGCCCTGATTCCCCATCTCTGTTTCACCGCCTTTGATTCGCCACCTCTGATTCCCCATATCTGATTCCCCGCCTCTGTTTCCCCGACTCTGATTCCCTGCCTCTGATTCCCAACCTCTGATTCCACACCTCTGATTCCCCATATCTGATTCCCCGCCTCTATTTCCCCATATCTGATTCCCCGCCTCTGATTCCCCAACTCTGATTCCCCGCCTCTGATTCCCCAGCTCTGATTCCCCGACTCTGATTCCCGGCATCCGATTCCCTGCCTCTGATTCCCCGCCTCTGATTCCCCATCTCTGATTCCCTGCCTCTGATTCCCCGTGTCTGATTCCCTGCCTTTGATTCCCCGCCTCTGATTCCCTGCCTCTGATTCCCTGCCACTGATTCCCTGCCCCTGATTCCCCACCTCTGATTCCCCACATCTGATTCCCCCCCTCTGTTTCCCCGCCTCTGATTCCCCGCCTCTGATTCCCCATATCTGATTCCCTGCCTCTGATTCCCCAACTCTGATTCCCCGCCTCTGATTCCCCAGCTCTGAATCCCCGCCTCTGATTCACCGCGTCTGATTCCCTGCCTCTGATTCCCCGCCTTGATTCCCCATCTCTGATTCACAACCTCTGATTCCCCACCTCTGATTCCCTATATTTGATTCCCCGCCTCTGTTTCCCCGCCTCTGATTCCCCGCCTCTGATTCCCCATATCTGATTCCCCGCCTCTGATTGCCCACCTCTGATTCCCAGCCTCTGATTCGCCAGCTCTGATTCCCCGCCTCTGATTCCCCGCATCTGATTCCCTGCCTCTGATTCCCCGCCTCTGATTCCCCATCTCTGATTCACCGCCTTTGATTCGCCACCTCTGATTCCCCATATCTGATTCCCCACCTCTGATTCCCGGCCTCTTATTCCCAGCATCTGATTCCCGGCCTCTGATTCCCGGCCTCTGATTCCCCGCTTCTGATTCTGATTCCCTGCCTCTTATTCCCCATCTCTGATTCCGCACATCTGATTCCCTGCCTCTGATTCCCCACCTCTGATTCCCCATATCTGATTCCCCGCCTCTGTTTCCCCGCCTCTGATTCCCCGCCTCTGTTTCCCTATATCTAATTCCCCACCTCTGATGCCCCAACTCTGATTCCCCGCCTCTGATTCCCCAGCTCTGATTCCCCGCCTCTGATTCCCTGCATCCGATTCCCCATATCTGATTCCCCGCCTCTGTTTCACCGCCTCTGATTCCCCGCCTCTGTTTCCCCATATCTGATTCCCGCCTCTGATTCCCAACTATGAATCCCCTCCTCTGATCCCCCAGCTCTGATTCCCTGCCTCTGATTCCCCGCGTTCTATTCCCTGCCTCTGATTCCCCGCCTGTGACTCCCCATCACTGATTCACCACCTCTGATTCCCTACCTCTGATTCCCCATATCTAATTCCCCGCCTCTGTTTGCCCGCCTCTGATTCCCCGCCTCTGTTTCCCCATATCTGATTCCCCGCCTCTGAATCCCCAACTCTGATTCCCTGCCTCAGATTCCCCAGCTCTGATTCCCCGCCTTTGATTCCCCCCGTCTGATTCCCAGCCTCTGAATCCCCGTGTCTGATTTCCTGCCTCTGATTCCCCGCCTCTGATTCCCCATCTCTGATTCACCGCCTCTGATTCCCCACCTCTGATTCCCCCTCTCTGATTCCGCACATCCAATTCCCTGCCTCTGATTCCCCAACTCTGATTCCCCACCTCTGATTCCCCAGCTCTGATTCCCCGCCTCTGATTCCCTGCCTCTTATTCCCGATATCTGATTCCCCGCCTCTGATTCCCCAACTCTGATTCCCCGCTTCTGATTCCCCAGCTCTGAATCCCCGCCTCTGATTCCCCGCGTCTGATTCCCTGCCTCTGATTCCCCGCCTCTGATTACCCATCTGTGATTCACGACCTCTGATGCCCCACCTCTGATTCCCCATATCTGATTCCCTGCCGCTGTTTCCCCGCCTCTGATTCCCCACCTCTGTTTCCCCATATCTGATTCCCCGCCTCTGATTCCCCAACTCTAATACCCCGCCTCTGATTCCCCAGCTCTGATTCCCCGCCTCTGATTCCCCGCATCTGATTCCCTGCCTCTGATTCCCCGCCTCTGATTCCAGGCCTCTGATTCCCAGCATCTGATTCCGGCCTCTGATTCCCGGCCTCTGATTCCCTGCTTCTGATTCTGATTCCCTGCCTCTGATTCCCCATCTCTGATTCCGCACATCTGATTCCCTGTCTCTGATTCCCCACCTCTGATTCCCCATATCTGATTCCCCGCCTCTGTTTCCCCGCCTCTGATTCCCCGCCTCTGTTTCCCAATATCTAAGTCCCCATCTCTGATTCCCCAAATCTGATTCCCCACCTCTGATTCCCCAGCTCTGATTCCCCGCCTCTGATTCCCCGCATCTGATACCCTGCATCTGATTCCAAGCCTCTGATTCCCTGCCTCTGATTCCCAACCTCTGATTCCCCACCTCTGATTCCCCAGATCTGATTCCCCGCCTCTGTTTCCCCGCCTCGGATTCCCCGCCTCTGTTTCCCCATATCTGATTCCCGGCCTCTGATTCCCCGCCTCTGATTCCCCAGCTCTGATTCCCTGCCTCTGATTCCCTGCGTTCTATTCCCTGCCTCTGATTCCCCGCCTTTGATTCCCCATCACTGATTCACCACCTCTGATTCCCTACCTCTGATTCCCCATATCTAATTCCCCGCTCTGTTTGCCCGCCTCTGATTCCCCGCCTCTGTTTCCCCATATCTGATTCCCCGCCTCTGAATCCCCAACTCTGATTCCCTGCCTCAGATTCCCCAGCTCTGATTCCCCGACTTTGATTCCCCACCTCTGATTCCACATCTCTGATTCCGCACATCCAATTCCCTGCCTCTGATTCCCCAACTCTGATTCCCCACCTCTGATTCCCCAGCTCTGATTCCCCGCCTCAGATTCCCCGCCTCAGATTCCCCGCGTCTGATTCCCTGCCTCTGATTCCCCGCCTCTGAATCCCCGTGTCTGATTTCCTGCCTCTGATTCCCCGCCTCTGATTCCCCATCTCTGATTCACCGCCTCTGATTCCCCACCTCTGATTCCCCATCTCTGATTCCGCACATCCAATTCCCTGCCTCTGATTCCCCAACTCTGATTCCCCACCTCTGATTCCCCAGCTCTGATTCCCCGCCTCAGATTCCCCGCGTCTGATTCCCTGCCTCTGATTCCCCGCCTCTGATTCCCTTCCTCTGATTCCCCATATCTGATTCCCCGCCTCTGATTCCCCAACTCTGATTCCCCGCTTCTGATTCCCCAGCTCTGAATCCCCGCCTCTGATTCCCCGCGTCTGATTCCCTGCCTCTGATTCCCCGCCTCTGATTCCCCATCTGTGATTCACAACCTCTGATGCCCCACCTCTGATTCCCCATATCTGATTCCCCGCCTCTGTTTCCCCGCCTCTGATTCCCCGCCTCTGATTCCCCATATCTGATTCCCCGCCTCTGATTGCCCACCTCTGATTCCCCGCGTCTGATACCCTGCCTCTGATTCCCCGCCTCTGATTCCCCATCTCTGATTCACCACCTCTGATTCCCGGCCTCTGATTCCCCATCTCTGATTCCGCACATCCGATTCCCTGCCTATGATTCCCCACCTCTGATTCCCCGCCTCTGATTCCCCATATCTGATTCCCTTCCTCTGTTTCCCCGCCTCTGATTCCCTACCTCTGTTTCCCCATATCTGATTCCCCGCCTCTGATTCCCCAACTCTAATACCCCGCCTCTGATTCCCCAGCTCTGATTCCCCGCCTCTGATTCCCCGCATCTGATTCCCTGCCTCTGATTCCCCGCCTCTGATTCCAGTCCTCTGATTCCCATCATCTGATTCCGGCCTCTGATTCCCTGCCTCTGATTCCCCATCTCTGATTCCGCACATCTGATTCCCTGCCTCTGATTCCCCACCTCTGATTCCCCATATCTGATTCCCCGCCTCTGTTTCCACGCCTCTGATTCCCCGCCTCTGTTTCCCAATATCTAAGTACCCACCTCTGATTCCCCAAATCTGATTCCCCACCTCTGATTCCCCAGCTCTGATTCCCCGCCTCTGATTCCCCGCATCTGATTCCCTTCATCTGATTCCAAGCCTCTGATTCCCTGCCTCTGATTCCCAACCTCTGATTCCCCACCTCTGATTCCCCATATCTGATTCCCCGCCTCTGTTTCCCCGCCTCGGATTCCCCGCCTCAGTTTCCCCATATCTGATTCCCGGCCTCTGATTCCCCGCCTCTGATTCCCCGCCTCTGATTCGCTGCCTCTGATTCCCCATCTCCGATTCCCTGCCTCCGATTCCCAACCTCTGATTCCCCACCTCTTGATTCCCCATATCTGATTCCCCGCCTCTGTTTCCCCGCCTCTGATTCCCCGCCTCTGATTCCCAACTCTGATTCCCCGCCTCTGATTCCCCAGCTCTGATTCCCCGTGTTTGATTCCCTGCCTCTGATTCCCTGCCCTGATTCCCCATCTCTGTTTCACCGCCTTTGATTCGCCACCTCTGATTCCACATATCTGATTCCCCGCCTCTGTTTCCCCGACTCTGATTCCCTTCCTCTGATTCCCAACCTCTGATTCCACACCTCTGATTCCCCATATCTGATTCCCCGCCTCTATTACCCCATATCTGAATCCCCGCCTCTGATTCCCCAACTCTGATTCCCCGCCTCTGATTCCCCAGCTCTGATTCCCCGCCTCTGATTCCTCGTGTCTGATTCCCTGCCTCTGATTCCCCGCCTCTGATTCCCCGCCTCTGATTCCCTGACACTGAATCCCTGCCCCTGATTCCCCACCTCTGATTCCCCATATCTGATTCCCCGCCTCTGTTTCCCCGCCTCTGATTCCCCGCCTCTGATTCCCCATATCTGATTCCCTGCCTCTGATTCCCCAACTCTGATTCCCCGCCTCTGATTCCCCAGCTCTGAATCCCCGCCTCTGATTCCCCGTGTTTGATTCCCTGCCTCTGATTCCCTGCCCTGATTCCCCATCTCTGTTTCACCGCCTTTGATTCGCCACCTCTGATTCCCCATATCTGATTCCCCGCCTCTGTTTCCCCGACTCTGATTCCCTGCCTCTCCCAACCTCTGATTCCACACCTCTGATTCCCCACCTCAGATTCCCCATCTCTGATTCCGCACATCCAATTCCCTGCCTCTGATTCCCCAACTCTGATTCCCCACCTCTGATTCCCCAGCTCTGATTCCCCGCCTCAGATTCCCCGCGTCTGATTCCCTGCCTCTGATTCCCCGCCTCTGATTCCCCATCTCTGATTCCCTGCCTCTGATTCCCCGTGTCTGATTCCCTGCCTTTGATTCCCCGCCTCTGATTCCCCGCCTCTGATTCCCTGCCACTGATTCCCTGCCCCTGATTCCCCACCTCTGATTCCCCACATCTGATTCCCCGCCTCTGTTTCCCCGCCTCTGATTCCCCGCCTCTGATTCCCCATATCTGATTCCCTGCCTGTGATTCCCCAACTCTGATTCCCCGCCTCTGATTCCCCAGCTCTGAATCCCCGCCTCTGATTCACCGCGTCTGATTCCCTGCCTCTGATTCCCCGCCTTGATTCCCCATCTCTGATTCACAACCTCTGATTCCCCACCTCTGATTCCCTATATTTGATTCCCCGCCTCTGTTTCCCCGCCTCTGATTCCCGCCTCTGATTCCCCATATCTGATTCCCCGCCTCTGATTGCCCACCTCTGATTCCCAGCCTCTGATTCGCCAGCTCTGATTCCCCGCCTCTGATTCCCCGCATCTGATTCCCTGCCTCTGATTCCCCGCCTCTGATTCCCCATCTCTGATTCACCGCCTTTGATTCGCCACCTCTGATTCCCCATATCTGATTCCCCACCTCTGATTCCCGGCCTCTTATTCCCAGCACATGATTCCCTGCCTCTTATTCCCCATCTCTGATTCCGCGCATCTGATTCCCTGCCTCTGATTCCCCACCTCTGATTCCCCATATCTGATTCCCCGCCTCTGTTTCCCCGCCTCTGATTCCCCGCCTTTGTTTCCCTATATCTAATTCCCCACCTCTGATGCCCCAACTCTGATTCCCCGCCTCTGATTCCCCAGCTCTGATTCCCCGCCTCTGATTCCCTGCATCCGATTCCCCATGTCTGATTCCCCGCCTCTGTTTCACCGCCTCTGATTCCCCGCCTCTGTTTCCCCATATCTGATTCCCGCCTCTGATTCCCAACTATGAATCCCCTCCTCTGATTCCCCAGCTCTGATTCCCTGCCTCTGATTCCCCGCGTTCTATTCCCTGCCTCTGATTCCCCGCCTGTGATTCCCCATCACTGATTCACCACCTCTGATTCCCTACCTCTGATTCCCCATATCTAATTCCCCGCCTCTGTTTGCCCGCCTCTGATTCCCCGCCTCTGTTTCCCCATATCTGATTCCCCGCCTCTGAATCCCCAACTCTGATTCCCTGCCTCAGATTCCCCAGCTCTGATTCCCCGCCTTTGATTCCCCCCATCTGATTCCCAGCCTCTGAATCCCCGTGTCTGATTTCCTGCCTCTGATTCCCCGCCTCTGATTCCCCATCTCTGATTCACCGCCTCTGATTCCCCACCTCTGATTCCCCCTCTCTGATTCCGCACATCTAATTCCCTGCCTCTGATTCCCCAACTCTGATTCCCCACCTCTGATTCCCCAGCTCTGATTCCCCGCCTCAGATTCCCCGCGTCTGATTCCCTGCCTCTGATTCCCCGCCTCTGATTCCCTGCCTCTTATTCCCGATATCTGATTCCCCGCCTCTGATTCCCCAACTCTGATTCCCCGCTTCTGATTCCCCAGCTCTGAATCCCCGCCTCTGATTCCCCGCGTCTGATTCCCTGCCTCTGATTCCCCGCCTCTGATTACCCATCTGTGATTCACGACCTCTGATGCCCCACCTCTGATTCCCCATATCTGATTCCCTGCCGCTGTTTCCCCGCCTCTGATTCCCCACCTCTGTTTCCCCATATCTGATTCCCCGCCTCTGATTCCCCAACTCTAATACCCCGCCTCTGATTCCCCAGCTCTGATTCCCCGCCTCTGATTCCCCGCATCTGATTCCCTGCCTCTGATTCCCCGCCTCTGATTCCAGGCCTCTGATTCCCAGCATCTGATTCCGGCCTCTGATTCCCGGCCTCTGATTCCCTGCCTCTGATTCTGATTCCCTGCCTCTGATTCCCCATCTCTGATTCCGCACATCTGATTCCCTGCCTCTGATTCCCCACCTCTGATTCCCCATATCTGATTCCCCGCCTCTGTTTCCCCGCCTCTGATTCCCCGCCTCTGTTTCCCAATATCTAAGTCCCCACCTCTGATTCCCCAAATCTGATTCCCCACCTCTGATTCCCCAGCTCTGATTCCCCGCCTCTGATTCCCCGCATCTGATACCCTGCATCTGATTCCAAGCCTCTGATTCCCTGCCTCTGATTCCCAACCTCTGATTCCCCACCTCTGATTCCCCATATCTGATTCCCCGCCTCTGTTTCCCCGCCTCGGATTCCCCGCCTCTGTTTCCCCATATCTGATTCCCGGCCTCTGATTCCCCGCCTCTGATTCCCCATATCTGATTCCCTGCCTCTGATTCCCCAACTCTGATTCCCCGCCTCTGATTCCCCAGCTCTGAATCCCCGCCTCTGATTCCCCGCGTCTGATTCCCTGCCTCTGATTCCCCGCCTTGATTCCCCATCTCTGATTCACAACCTCTGATTCCCCACCTCTGATTCCCTATATTTGATTCCCCGCCTCTGTTTCCCCGCCTCTGATTCCCCGCCTCTGATTCCCCATATCTGATTCCCCGCCTCTGATTGCCCACCTCTGATTCCCAGCCTCTGATTCGCCAGCTCTGATTCCCCGCCTCTGATTCCCCGCATCTGATTCCCTGCCTCTGATTCCCCGCCTCTGATTCCCCATCTCTGATTCACCGCCTTTGATTCGCCACCTCTGATTCCCCATATCTGATTCCCCACCTCTGTTTCCCCGCCTCTGATTCCCCGCCTCTGATTCTCCATATCTCATTCCCCGCCTCTGAATCCCCATCTCTGATTCCCGGCCTCTTATTCCCAGCATCTGATTCCCGGCCTCTGATTCCCGGCCTCTGATTCCCCGCTTCTGATTCCCTGCCTCTGATTCCCCATCTCTGATTCCGCACATCTGATTCCCTGCCTCTGATTCCCCACCTCTGATTCCCCATATCTGATTCCCCGCCTCTGTTTCCCCGCCTCTGATTCCCCGCCTCTGTTTCCCTATATCTAATTCCCCACCTCTGATGCCCCAACTCTGATTCCCCGCCTCTGATACCCCAGCTCTGATTCCCCGCCTCTGATTCCCTGCATCCGATTCCCCATATCTGATTCCCCGCCTCTGTTTCCCCGCCTCTGATTCCCCGCCTCTGTTTCCCCATATCTGATTCCCGCCTCTGATTCCAAACTATGATTCCCCGCCTCTGATTCCCCAGCTCTGATTCCCTGCCTCTGATTCCCTGCGTTCTATTCCCTGCCTCTGATTCCCCGCCTTTGATTCCCCATCACTGATTCACCACCTCTGATTCCCTACCTCTGATTCCCCATATCTAATTCCCCGCCTCTGTTTGCCCGCCTCTGATTCCCCGCCTCTGTTTCCCCATATCTGATTCCCCGCCTCTGAATCCCCAACTCTGATTCCCTGCCTCAGATTCCCCAGCTCTGATTCCCCGCCTTTGATTCCCCACCTCTGATTCCCCATCTCTGATTCCGCACATCCAATTCCCTGCCTCTGATTCCCCAACTCTGATTCCCCACCTCTGATTCCCCAGCTCTGATTCCCCGCTTCAGATTCCCCGCGTCTGATTCCCTGCCTCTGATTCCCCGCCTCTGAATCCCCGTGTCTGATTTCCTGCCTCTGATTCCCCGCCTCTGATTCCCCATCTCTGATTCACCGCCTCTGATTCCCCACCTCTGATTCCCCATCTCTGATTCCGCACATCCAATTCCCTGCCTCTGATTCCCCAACTCTGATTCCCCACCTCTGATTCCCCAGCTCTGATTCCCCGCCTCAGATTCCCCGCGTCTGATTCCCTGCCTCTGATTCCCCGCCTCTGATTCCCCATATCTGATTCCCCGCCTCTGATTCCCCAACTCTGATTCCCCGCTTCTGATTCCCCAGCTCTGAATCCCCGCCTCTGATTCCCCGCGTCTGATTCCCTGCCTCTGATTCCCCGCCTCTGATTCCCCATCTGTGATTCACAACCTCTGATGCCCCACCTCTGATTCCCCATATCTGATTCCCCGCCTCTGTTTCCCCGCCTCTGATTCCCCGCCTCTGATTCCCCATATCTGATTCCCCGCCTCTGATTGCCCACCTCTCATTCCCCGCGTCTGATACCCTGCCTCTGATTCCCCGCCTCTGATTCCCCATCTCTGATTCACCACCTCTGATTCCCGGCCTCTGATTCCCCATCTCTGATTCCGCACATCCGATTCCCTGCCTATGATTCCCCCCCTCTGATTCCCCGCCTCTGATTCCCCATATCTGATTCCCTGCCTCTGTTTCCCCGCCTCTGATTCCCTACCTCTGTTTCCCCATATCTGATTCCCCGCCTCTGATTCCCCAACTCTAATACCCCGCCTCTGATTCCCCAGCTCTGATTCCCTGCCTCTGATTCCCCGCATCTGATTCCCTGCCTCTGATTCCCCGCCTCTGATTCCAGTCCTCTGATTCCCATCATCTGATTCCGGCCTCTGATTCCCTGCCTCTGATTCCCCATCTCTGATTCCGCACATCTGATTCCCTGCCTCTGATTCCCCACCTCTGATTCCCCATATCTGATTCCCCGCCTCTGTTTCCCCGCCTCTGATTCCCCGCCTCTGTTTCCCAATATCTAAGTACCCACCTCTGATTCCCCAAATCTGATTCCCCACCTCTGATTCCCCAGCTCTGATTCCCCGCCTCTGATTCCCCGCATCTGATTCCCTGCATCTGATTCCAAGCCTCTGATTCCCTGCCTCTGTTTCCCGGCCTCTGATTCTCCATATCTCATTCCCCGCCTCTGAATCCCCATCTCTGATTCCCGGACTCTGATTCCCCACCTCTGATTCCCGGCCTCTTATTCCCAGCATCTGATTCCCGGCCTCTGATTCCCGGCCTCTGATTCCCCGCTTCTGATTCTGATTCCCTGCCTCTGATTCCCCATTTCTGATTCCGCACATCTGATTCCCTGCCTCTGATTCCCCACCTCTGATTCCCCATATCTGATTCCCCGCCTCTGTTTCCCCGCCTCTGATTCCCCGCCTCTGTTTCCCTATATCTAATTCCCCACCTCTGATGCCCCAACTCTGATTCCCCGCCTCTGATTCCCCAGCTCTGATTCCCCGCCTCTGATTCCCCGCATCCGATTCCCCATATCTGATTCCCCGCCTCTGTTTCCCCGCCTCTGATTCCCCGCCTCTGTTTCCCCATATCTGATTCCCCGCCTCTGATTCCCAACTATGATTCCCCGCCTCTGATTCCCCAGCTCTGATTCCCTGCGTCTGATTCCCTGCGTTCTATTCCCTGCCTCTGATTCCCCGCCTGTGATTCCCCATCACTGATTCACCACCTCTGAATCCCCACCTCTGATTCCCCATATCTAATTCCCCGCCTCTGTTTGCCCGCCTCTGATTCCCCGCCTCTGTTACCCCATATCTGATTCCCCGTCTCTGAATCCCCAACTCTGATTCCCTGCCTCTGATTCCCCAGCTCTGATTCCCCGCCTTTGATTCCCCCCGTCTGATTCCCACCCTCTGAATCCCCGTGTCTGATTTCCTGCCTCTGATTCCCCGCCTCTGATTCCCCATCCCTGTTCCTCTGATTCCCCACATCTGATTCCCCATCTCTGATTCCGCACATCCGATTCCCTGCCTCTGATTCCCCAACTCTGATTCCCCACCTCTGATTCCCCAGCTCTGATTCCCCGCCTCAGATTCCCCGCGTCTGATTCCCTGCCTCTGATTCCCCGCCTCTGATTCCCCATCTCTGATTCCCCACCTCTGATTCCCCGTGTCTGATTCCCTGCCTCTGATTCCCCGCCTCTGAATCCCAGCCTCTGATTCCCCATATCTGATTCCCCGCCTCTGATTCACTGCCTCTGATTCCCCAGCTCTGATTCCCCGCCTTTGATTCCCCCCGTCTGATTCCCAGCCTCTGAATCCCCGTGTCTGATTTCCTGCCACTGATTCCCCGCCTCTGATTCCCCATCTCTGATTCACCGCCTCTGATTCCCCATCTCTGATTCCCCACCTCTGATTCCCCATATCTGATTCCCTGCCTCTGTTTCCCCGCCTCTGATTCCCCACCTCTGTTTCCCCATATCTGATTCCCCGCCTCTGATTTTCCAACTCTAATACCCCGCCTCTGATTCCCCAGCTCTGATTCCCCGCCTCTGATTCCCCGCATCTGATTCCCTGCCTCTGATTCCCCGCCTCTGATTCCAGGCCTCTGATTCCCAGCATCTGATTCCGGCCTCTGATTCCCGGCCTCTGATTCCCTGCTTCTGATTCTGATTCCCTGCCTCTGATTCCCCATCTCTGATTCCACACATCTGATTCCTTGCCTCTGATTCCCCACCTCTGATTCCCCATATCTGATTCCCCGCCTGGGTTTCCCCGCCTCTGATTCCCCGCCTCTGTTTCCCAATATCTAAGTCCCCGCCTCTGATTCCCCAAATCTGATTCCCCACCTCTGATTCCCCAGCTCTGATTCCCCGCCTCTGATTCCCCGCATCTGATTCCCTGCATCTGATTCCAAGCCTCTGATTCCCTGCCTCTGATTCCCAACCTCTGATTCCCCACCTCTGATTCCCCATATCTGATTCCCCGCCTCTGTTTCCCCGCCTCGGATTCCCCGCCTCTGTTTCCCCATATCTGATTCCCGGCCTCTGATTCCCCGCCTCTGATTCCCCGCCTCTGATTCCCTGCCTCTGATTCCCCATCTCCGATTCCCCTCGTCTAATACCCCGCCTCTGATTCTCCGCCACTGATTCACCGCATCTGATTCCACGCCTCTGATTCCCCGCCTCTGATTCCCCGCCTCTGATTCCCCGCCTCTGATTCCCCGCCTCTGATTCCCCGCCTATGTTTACCCGCCTCTGATTCCCCGCCTCTGATTCCACGCCTCTGATTCCCCGCCTCTGATTCCCCGCCTCTAATTCCCCGCCTCTGATACTGCACCTCTGATGTCCCGCATCTGATTCCCTGCATCTGATTCCCCGCCTCAGATTCCCCGCCTCTGATTTCCCGGCTCTGATTCCCCGCCTCTGATTCCCCACCTATGTTTACCCGCCTCTGTTTACTCGCCTGTTTTCCCGCCTCTGGTTCCCCAACACAGATTCCCTGCCTCAGATTCCCTGCCTCTGATTCCCTGCCTCTGATTCCCTGCCTCTGATTCCCTGCACCTGATTGCCCGCCTCTGATTCCCCGCCTCTGATTCCCCGCCTCTGATTCCCCACCTCTGATTCCCCACTTCTGATTCCCCGCCTCTGATTCACCGCCTCTGTTTCCCCGCCTCTGATTCCCCGCCTCTGATTCCCCACTTCTGATTGCCCGCCTCTGATTCCCTGCCTCTGATTCCCCACATCTGATTCCCCACTTCTGATTCCCCGCCTCTGATTCCCCGCCTCTGATTCCACGCCTCTGATTCCCCGCCTCTGATTCCCCGCCTCTGATTCCCCGCCTCTGATTCCCCTCATCTAATACCCCACCTCTGATTCCCCGCCTCTGATTCCCCGCATCTGATTCCCCGCCTCTGATTCCCCGTCTCTGATTCACCGCCTCTGATTCCCCGCCTCTGATTCCCTGCCTCTGATTCCCCGCCTATGTTTACCCGCCTCTGTTTACCCGCCTGTTTCCCCGCCTCTGATTCCCCACCTCAGATTCCCTACCTCAGATTCCGTGACTCTGATTCCCTGCCTCTGATTCCCTGCCTCTGATTCCCTGCATCTGAATGCCCATCTCTGATTCTCAACCTCTGATACCCCGCCTCTGATTCCCCACCTCTGATTCCCCGCTTCTGATTCCCCGCCTCTGATTCCCCGCCTCTGATTCCCCGCCTCTGATTCCCCGCCTCTGATTCCCCACCTCTGATTCACTGCCTCCCTTTCCGCTCAACTTTCCTGGCCTACGTTTCCCCACATATCTTTCCCCGCCTCTGATTCCCTGCCTCTGATTCCCCGCCTCTGATTCCCCACCTCTGATTCCCCACCACTGTCTCTACGCCTCTCTTTTGCCTGCACTCTTTCCCCTCCACTCTTTCCGTGCCTCTCTTTCCCTCCCTCAATTTCAACAACTCTGTTTGATCTGTTCTGTGTAACTCATTTTCAACATACAAGTTCCAACGACTATGTTTCGCCCATCTCTTTCGCCGCCTCTATTTATGCACCTATGTTTACCCGCTTCTGTTTACCCGCCTGTTTCCCCACATCTCTTTCCCCACCTCTGATTCCACGCCTCTGATTCGCCGCCTCTGATTGCCCCCCTCTGATTCCCTGCCTCTGATTCCCCGCCTCTGATTCCCCGCCTCTGATTCACCGCCTCCCTTTCCGTGCATCTTTCCTGGCCTACGTTTCCCCACATCTCTTTCCCCACCTCTGATTCCACGCCTCAGATTCGCCGTCTCTGATTTCCCGCCTCTGATTCCCTGCCTCTATTTCCGTGCCTCTTTCTCTGCATCTCGTTTCCCAAATCTCATTTCCCCCTTCTGATAACCCTCATCAGATTCCCTGCCACAGATTCCCTGCCTCAGATTCCCTGCCTCAGATTCCCTGCATCAGAGTCCCTTCATCTGATTCCCTGCCTCTGATTCCCCGCCTCTGATTCCCCACCTCTGACTCCCTGCCTCAGATTCCCTGCCTCTGATTCCCTGCCTCTGATTCCCTGCCTCTGATTTCCTGCATCTGATTGCCCGCCTATGATTCTCCGCCTCTGATTCCCCGCCTCTGATTCCCCACCTCTCATTCTCCGCCTCTGATTCCACGCCTCTGATTCCCTGCATCTGATTCCCTGCCTCTGATAACCTGCCTCTGATTCCCTGCCTCTGATTCCCTGCCTCTGAGTCCCCACCTCTGATTCCCCGCGTCCGATTCCGCACCCATGTTTCACCGCCTCTGTTGCTATGCTTCTGATTTCCCGGCTCAGATTCACCGGCTCTGATTCCGCACCTCTGATTCCACGCCTCTCTTTCTGTGTCTCTGATTCCCCGCCTCTGATTCCACGCCTCTGATTACCCGCCTCTGATACCCTGCCTCTCTTTCCCTGCCTCTATTTCCGTGCCTCTTTCTCTGCATCTCGTTTCCCACATCTCATTTCCCCCTTCTGATAACCCGCATCAGATTTTCTGCCACAGATTCCCTGCCTCAGATTCCCTGCCTAAGATTCCCTGCATCAGATTCCCTTCATCTGATTCCCTGCCTCTGATTCCCCGCGGCTGATTCCCTGCCTCTGATTCCCAGCCTCTGTTTACCCGCCTGTTTCCCCGCCTCTGATTCACTACCTCATATTCGCCCCCTCAGATTCCCTGCCTCTGATTCCCTGCCTCTGATTCCCTGCCTCTGATTCCCTGCATCTGATTGCCCGCCTCTGATTCCCTGCCTCTGATTCCCCGCCTCTGATTCCCCGCCTCTGATTCCCCGCCTCTGATTCCCCACCTCTGATTCCCCACTTCTGATTCCCCGCCTCTGATTCCCCGCCTCTGATTCCCCGCCTCTGATTCCCCGCCTCTGATTCTCCACCTCTGATTCACTGCCTCCATTTCCGCTCAACTTTCCTGGCCTACGTTTCCCCACATATCTTTCCCCGCCTCTGAATTCCCGCCTCTGATTCCACGCCTCTGATTCCCCGCCTCTGATTCCCCGCCTCTGATTCCCAGCCTCTGATTCCCCTCCTCTGATACCCCGCTTCTGATTCCCCACCTCTGATTCCCCGCATCTGATTCCCCGCATCTGATTCCCCGCCTCTTATTCCCCGCCTCTGATTCCCCGCCTCTGATTCCCCGCCTCTGATTCCCCGCCTCTGATTCCCCGCCTATGTTTACCAGCCTCTGTTTACCCGCCTGTTTCCCCGCCTCAGATTCCCTGCCTCAGATTCCCTGCATCAGATTCCCTTCATCTGATTCCCTGCCTCTGATTCCCTGCCTCTGATTCCCCGCCTCTGATTCCCCGCCTCTGATTCCCCACCTCAGATTCCCCCCTCTGATTCCCCGCCTCTGATTCCCCGCCTCTGATTCCCCGCCTCTGAATCCCCCCTCTGATTCCCCGCCTCTGATTCCCCGCCTCTGATTCCCCACATCAGATTCCCTGCCTCCGATTCCCTGCCTCAGATTCCCTGCCTCAGATTTCCTGCATCAGATTCCCTTCATCCGATTCCCTGCCTCTGATTCCCCGCCTCTGATTCCCCGCCACTGATTCGCCACCTCTGTCTCTACGCCTCTATTTTGCCTGCACTCTTTCCCCTCCACTCTTTCCGTGCCTCTCTTTCCCTCCCTCAATTTCAACAACTCTGTTTGATCTGTTCTGTGTAACTCATTTTCAACATACAAGTTCCAACCACTATGTTTTGCCCATCTCTTTCGCCGCCTCTATTTATGCACCTATGTTTACCCGCTTCTGTTTACCCGCCTGTTTCCCCACATCTCTTTCCACACCTCTGATTCCACGCCTCTGATTCGCCGCCTCTGATTGCCCCCCTCTGATTCCCTGCCTCTGATTCCCCGCCTCTGATTCGCCGCCTCTGATTCACCGCCTCCCTTTCCGCGCAACTTTCCTGGCCTACGTTTCCCCACATCTCTTTCCCCGCCTCTGATTCCCCACTTCTGATTGCCCGCCTCTGATTCCCTGCCTCTGATTCCCCACATCTGATTCCCCACTTCTGATTCCCCGCCTCTGATTCCCCGCCTCTGATTCCACGCCTCTGATTCCCCGCCTCTGATTCCCCGCCTCTGATTCCCCGCCTCTGATTCCCCTCATCTAATACCCCACCTCTGATTCCCCGCCTCTGATTCCCCGCATCTGATTCCCCGCCTCTGATTCCCCGCCTCTGATTCACCGCCTCTGATTCCCCGCCTCTGATTCCCTGCCTCTGATTCCCCGCCTATGTTTACCCGCCTCTGTTTACCCGCCTGTTTCCCCGCCTCTGATTCCCCACCTCAGATTCCCTACCTCAGATTCCGTGACTCTGATTCCCTGCCTCTGATTCCCTGCCTCTGATTCCCTGCATCTGAATGCCCATCTCTGATTCTCAACCTCTGATACCCCGCCTCTGATTCCCCACCTCTGATTCCCCGCTTCTGATTCCCCGCCTCTGATTCCCCGCCTCTGATTCCCCGCCTCTGATTCCCCGCCTCTGATTCCCCACCTCTGATTCACTGCCTCCCTTTCCGCTCAACTTTCCTGGCCTACGTTTCCCCACATATCTTTCCCCGCCTCTGATTCCCTGCCTCTGATTCCCCGCCTCTGATTCCCCACCTCTGATTCCCCACCACTGTCTCTACGCCTCTCTTTTGCCTGCACTCTTTCCCCTCCACTCTTTCCGTGCCTCTCTTTCCCTCCCTCAATTTCAACAACTCTGTTTGATCTGTTCTGTGTAACTCATTTTCAACATACAAGTTCCAACCACTATGTTTCGCCCATCTCTTTCGCCGCCTCTATTTATGCACCTATGTTTACCCGCTTCTGTTTACCCGCCTGTTTCCCCACATCTCTTTCCCCACCTCTGATTCCACGCCTCTGATTCGCCGCCTCTGATTGCCCCCCTCTGATTCCCTGCCTCTGATTCCCCGCCTCTGATTCCCCGCCTCTGATTCACCGCCTCCCTTTCCGTGCATCTTTCCTGGCCTACGTTTCCCCACATCTCTTTCCCCACCTCTGATTCCACGCCTCAGATTCGCCGTCTCTGATTTCCCGCCTCTGATTCCCTGCCTCTATTTCCGTGCCTCTTTCTCTGCATCTCGTTTCCCAAATCTCATTTCCCCCTTCTGATAACCCTCATCAGATTCCCTGCCACAGATTCCCTGCCTCAGATTCCCTGCCTCAGATTCCCTGCATCAGAGTCCCTTCATCTGATTCCCTGCCTCTGATTCCCCGCCTCTGATTCCCCACCTCTGACTCCCTGCCTCAGATTCCCTGCCTCTGATTCCCTGCCTCTGATTCCCTGCCTCTGATTTCCTGCATCTGATTGCCCGCCTATGATTCTCCGCCTCTGATTCCCCGCCTCTGATTCCCCACCTCTCATTCTCCGCCTCTGATTCCACGCCTCTGATTCCCTGCATCTGATTCCCTGCCTCTGATAACCTGCCTCTGATTCCCTGCCTCTGATTCCCTGCCTCTGAGTCCCCACCTCTGATTCCCCGCGTCCGATTCCGCACCCATGTTTTACCGCGTCTGTTGCTATGCTTCTGATTTCCCGGCTCAGATTCACCGGCTCTGATTCCGCACCTCTGATTCCACGCCTCTCTTTCTGTGTCTCTGATTCCCCGCCTCTGATTCCACGCCTCTGATTACCCGCCTCTGATACCCTGCCTCTCTTTCCCTGCCTCTATTTCCGTGCCTCTTTCTCTGCATCTCGTTTCCCACATCTCATTTCCCCCTTCTGATAACCCGCATCAGATTTTCTGCCACAGATTCCCTGCCTCAGATTCCCTGCCAAAGATTCCCTGCATCAGATTCCCTTCATCTGATTCCCTGCCTCTGATTCCCCGCGGCTGATTCCCTGCCTCTGATTCCCAGCCTCTGTTTACCCGCCTGTTTCCCCGCCTCTGATTCACTACCTCATATTCGCCCCCTCAGATTCCCTGCCTCTGATTCCCTGCCTCTGATTCCCTGCCTCTGATTCCCTGCATCTGATTGCCCGCCTCTGATTCCCTGCCTCTGATTCCCCGCCTCTGATTCCCCGCCTCTGATTCCCCGCCTCTGATTCCCCACCTCTGATTCCCCAGTTCTGATTCCCCGCCTCTGATTCCCCGCCTCTGATTCCCCGCCTCTGATTCCCCGCCTCTGATTCTCCACCTCTGATTCACTGCCTCCATTTCCGCTCAACTTTCCTGGCCTACGTTTCCCCACATATCTTTCCCCGCCTCTGAATTCCCGCCTCTGATTCCACGCCTCTGATTCCCCGCCTCTGATTCCCCGCCTCTGATTCCCAGCCTCTGATTCCCCTCCTCTGATACCCCGCTTCTGATTCCCCACCTCTGATTCCCCGCATCTGATTCCCCGCATCTGATTCCCCGCCTCTTATTCCCCGCCTCTGATTCCCCGCCTCTGATTCCCCGCCTCTGATTCCCCGCCTCTGATTCCCCGCCTATGTTTACCAGCCTCTGTTTACCCGCCTGTTTCCCCGCCTCAGATTCCCTGCCTCAGATTCCCTGCATCAGATTCCCTTCATCTGATTCCCTGCCTCTGATTCCCTGCCTCTTATTCCCCGCCTCTGATTCCCCGCCTCTGATTCCCCACCTCAGATTCCCCCCTCTGATTCCCCGCCTCTGATTCCCCGCCTCTGATTCCCCGCCTCTGAATCCCCCCTCTGATTCCCCGCCTCTGATTCCCCGCCTCTGATTCCCCACATCAGATTCCCTGCCTCCGATTCCCTGCCTCAGATTCCCTGCCTCAGATTCCCTGCATCAGATTCCCTTCATCTGATTCCCTGCCTCTGATTCCCCGCCTCTGATTCCCCGCCACTGATTCGCCACCTCTGTCTCTACGCCTCTATTTTGCCTGCACTCTTTCCCCTCCACTCTTTCCGTGCCTCTCTTTCCCTCCCTCAATTTCAACAACTCTGTTTGATCTGTTCTGTGTAACTCATTTTCAACATACAAGTTCCAACCACTATGTTTCGCCCATCTCTTTCGCCGCCTCTATTTATGCACCTATGTTTACCCGCTTCTGTTTACCCGCCTGTTTCCCCACATCTCTTTCCACACCTCTGATTCCACGCCTCTGATTCGCCGCCTCTGATTGCCCCCCTCTGATTCCCTGCCTCTGATTCCCCGCCTCTGATTCGCCGCCTCTGATTCACCGCCTCCCTTTCCGCGCAACTTTCCTGGCCTACGTTTCCCCACATCTCTTTCCCCACCTCTGATTCCACGCCTCAGATTCGCCGTCTCTGATTTCCCGCCTCTGATTCCCTGCCTCTGATTCCCCGCCTCTGATTCCCTGCCTCTGATTCCCCCCTCTGATTCCCCGCCTCTGATTCCCCACCTCTGATTCCCCGCCTCTGATTCCCTGCCTCTCTTTCCCTGCCTCTATTTCCGTGCCTCTTTCTCTGCATCTCGTTTCCCAAATCTCATTTCCCCCTTCTGATAACCCTCATCAGATTCCCTGCCACAGATTCCCTGCCTCAGATTCCCTGCCTCAGATTCCCTGCATCAGATTCCCTTCATCTGATTCCCTGCCTCTGATTCCCCGCCTCTGATTCCCCACCTCTGACTCCCTGCCTCAGATTCCCTGCCTCTGATTCCCTGCCTCTGATTCCCTGCTTCTGATTTCCTGCCTCTGATTCCCCGCCTATGATTCTCCGCCTCTGATTCCCCGCCTCTGATTCCCCGCCTCTGATTCCCCGCCTCTGATTCCCCGCCTCTGATTCCCCGCATCTGATTCCCTGCCTCTGATAACCTGCCTCTGATTCCCTGCCTCTGATTCCCTGCCTCTGAGTCCCCACCTCTGATTCCCCGCGTCCGATTCCGCACCCATGTTTCGCCGCCTCTGTTGCTATGCTTCTGATTTCCCGGCTCAGATTCACCGGCTCTGATTCCGCACCTCTGATTCCACGCCTCTCTTTCTGTGTCTCTGATTCCCCGCCTCTGATTCCACGCCTCTGATTACCCGCCTCTGATACCCTGCCTCTCTTTCCCTGCCTCTATTTCCGTGCCTCTTTCATTGCATCTCGTTTCCCACATCTCATTTCCCCCTTCTGATAACCCGCATCAGATTTTCTGCCACAGATTCCCTGCCTCAGATTCCCTGCCTCAGATTCCCTGCATCAGATTCCCTGCCTCAGATTCCCTGCATCTGATTGCCCGCCTCTGATTCCCTGCCTCTGATTCCCTGCCTCTGATTCCCTGCATCTGATTGCCCGCCTCTGATTCCCTGCCTCTGATTCCCCGCCTCTGATTCCCCGCCTCTGATTCCCCGCCTCTGATTCCCCACCTCTGATTCCCCACTTCTGATTCCCCGCCTCTGATTCCCCGCCTCTGATTCCCCGCCTCTGATTCCCCGCCTCTGATTCCCCACCTCTGATTCACTGCCTCCATTTCCGCTCAACTTTCCTGGCCTACGTTTCCCCACATATCTTTCCCCGCCTCTGAATTCCCGCCTCTGATTCCACGCCTCTGATTCCCACCTCTGATTCCCCGCCTCTGATTCCCCGCATCTGATTCCCCGCATCTGATTCCACGCCTCTTATTCCCCGCCTCTGATTCCCCGCCTCTAATTCCCCGCCTCTGATTCCCCGCCTCTGATTCCCCGCCTATGTTTACCAGCCTCTGTTTACCCGCCTGTTTCCCCGCCTCAGATTCCCTGCCTCAGATTCCCTGCATCAGATTCCCTTCATCTGATTCCCTGCCTCTGATTCCCTGCCTCTGATTCCCCGCCTCTGATTCCCCGCCTCTGATTCCCCACCTCAGATTCCCCCCTCTGATTCCCCGCCTCTGATTCCCCGCCTCTGATTCCCCGCCTCTGAATCCCCCCTCTGATTCCCCGCCTCTGATTCCCCGCCTCTGATTCCCCACATCAGATTCCCTGCCTCCGATTCCCTGCCTCAGATTCCCTGCCTCAGATTCCCTGCATCAGATTCCCTTCATCTGATTCCCTGCCTCTGATTCCCCGCCTCTGATTCCCCGCCACTGATTCGCCACCTCTGTCTCTACGCCTCTATTTTGCCTGCACTCTTTCCCCTCCACTCTTTCCGTGCCTCTCTTTCCCTCCCTCAATTTCAACAACTCTGTTTGATCTGTTCTGTGTAACTCATTTTCAACATACAAGTTCCAACCACTATGTTTCGCCCATCTCTTTCGCCGCCTCTATTTATGCACCTATGTTTACCCGCTTCTGTTTACCCGCCTGTTTCCCCACATCTCTTTCCACACCTCTGATTCCACGCCTCTGATTCGCCGCCTCTGATTGCCCCCCTCTGATTCCCTGCCTCTGATTCCCCGCCTCTGATTCGCCGCCTCTGATTCACCGCCACCCTTTCCGCGCAACTTTCCTGGCCTACGTTTCCCCACATCTCTTTCCCCGCCTCTGATTCCCCACTTCTGATTGCCCGCCTCTGATTCCCTGCCTCTGATTCCCCACATCTGATTCCCCACTTCTGATTCCCCGCCTCTGATTCCCCGCCTCTGATTCCACGCCTCTGATTCCCCGCCTCTGATTCCCCGCCTCTGATTCCCCGCCTCTGATTCCCCTCATCTAATACCCCACCTCTGATTCCCCGCCTCTGATTCCCCGCATCTGATTCCCCGCCTCTGATTCCCCGCCTCTGATTCACCGCCTCTGATTCCCCGCCTCTGATTCCCTGCCTCTGATTCCCCGCCTATGTTTACCCGCCTCTGTTTACCCGCCTGTTTCCCCGCCTCTGATTCACCACCTCAGATTCCCTACCTCAGATTCCGTGACTCTGATTCCCTGCCTCTGATTCCCTGCCTCTGATTCCCTGCATCTGAATGCCCATCTCTGATTCTCAACCTCTGATACCCCGCCTCTGATTCCCCACCTCTGATTCCCCGCTTCTGATTCCCCGCCTCTGATTCCCCGCCTCTGATTCCCCGCCTCTGATTCCCCGCCTCTGATTCCCCACCTCTGATTCACTGCCTCCCTTTCCGCTCAACTTTCCTGGCCTACGTTTCCCCACATATCTTTCCCCGCCTCTGATTCCCTGCCTCTGATTCCCCGCCTCTGATTCCCCACCTCTGACTCCCTGCCTCAGATTCCCTGCCTCTGATTCCCTGCCTCTGATTCCCTGCTTCTGATTTCCTGCCTCTGATTCCCCGCCTATGATTCTCCGCCTCTGATTCCCCGCCTCTGATTCCCCGCCTCTGATTCCCCGCCTCTGATTCCCCGCCTCTGATTCCCCGCATCTGATTCCCTGCCTCTGATAACCTGCCTCTGATTCCCTGCCTCTGATTCCCTGCCTCTGAGTCCCCACCTCTGATTCCCCGCGTCCGATTCCGCACCCATGTTTCGCCGCCTCTGTTGCTATGCTTCTGATTTCCCGGCTCAGATTCACCGGCTCTGATTCCGCACCTCTGATTCCACGCCTCTCTTTCTGTGTCTCTGATTCCCCGCCTCTGATTCCACGCCTCTGATTACCCGCCTCTGATACCCTGCCTCTCTTTCCCTGCCTCTATTTCCGTGCCTCTTTCATTGCATCTCGTTTCCCACATCTCATTTCCCCCTTCTGATAACCCGCATCAGATTTTCTGCCACAGATTCCCTGCCTCAGATTCCCTGCCTCAGATTCCCTGCATCAGATTCCCTGCCTCAGATTCCCTGCATCTGACTGCCCGCCTCTGATTCCCTGCCTCTGATTCCCTGCCTCTGATTCCCTGCATCTGATTGCCCGCCTCTGATTCCCTGCCTCTGATTCCCCGCCTCTGATTCCCCGCCTCTGATTCCCCGCCTCTGATTCCCCACCTCTGATTCCCCACTTCTGATTCCCCGCCTCTGATTCCCCGCCTCTGATTCCCTGCCTCTGATTCCCTGCATCTGATTGCCCGCCTCTGATTCCCTGCCTCTGATTCCCCGCCTCTGATTCCCCGCCTCTGATTCCCCGCCTCTGATTCCCCACCTCTGATTCCCCACTTCTGATTCCCCGCCTCTGATTCCCCGCCTCTGATTCCCCGCCTCTGATTCCCCGCCTCTGAATTCCCGCCTCTGATTCCACGCCTCTGATTCCCACCTCTGATTCCCCGCCTCTGATTCCCCGCATCTGATTCCCCGCATCTGATTCCCCGCCTCTTATTCCCCGCCTCTGATTCCCCGCCTCTGATTCCCCGCCTCTGATTCCCCGCCTCTGATTCCCCGCCTATGTTTACCAGCCTCTGTTTACCCGCCTGTTTCCCCGCCTCAGATTCCCTGCCTCAGATTCCCTGCATCAGATTCCCTTCATCTGATTCCCTGCCTCTGATTCCCTGCCTCTGATTCCCCGCCTCTGATTCCCCGCCTCTGATTCCCCACCTCAGATTCCCCCCTCTGATTCCCCGCCTCTGATTCCCCGCCTCTGATTCCCCGCCTCTGAATCCCCCCTCTGATTCCCCGCCTCTGATTCCCCGCCTCTGATTCCCCACATCAGATTCCCTGCCTCCGATTCCCTGCCTCAGATTCCCTGCCTCAGATTCCCTGCATCAGATTCCCTTCATCTGATTCCCTGCCTCTGATTCCCCGCCTCTGATTCCCCGCCACTGATTCGCCACCTCTGTCTCTACGCCTCTATTTTGCCTGCACTCTTTCCCCTCCACTCTTTCCGTGCCTCTCTTTCCCTCCCTCAATTTCAACAACTCTGTTTGATCTGTTCTGTGTAACTCATTTTCAACATACAAGTTCCAACCACTATGTTTCGCCCATCTCTTTCGCCGCCTCTATTTATGCACCTATGTTTACCCGCTTCTGTTTACCCGCCTGTTTCCCCACATCTCTTTCCACACCTCTGATTCCACGCCTCTGATTCGCCGCCTCTGATTGCCCCCCTCTGATTCCCTGCCTCTGATTCCCCGCCTCTGATTCGCCGCCTCTGATTCACCGCCTCCCTTTCCGCGCAACTTTCCTGGCCTACGTTTCCCCACATCTCTTTCCCCGCCTCTGATTCCCCACTTCTGATTGCCCGCCTCTGATTCCCTGCCTCTGATTCCCCACATCTGATTCCCCACTTCTGAATCCCCGCCTCTGATTCCCCGCCTCTGATTCCACGCCTCTGATTCCCCGCCTCTGATTCCCCGCCTCTGATTCCCCGCCTCTGATTCCCCTCATCTAATACCCCACCTCTGATTCCCCGCCTCTGATTCCCCGCATCTGATTCCCCGCCTCTGATTCACCGCCTCTGATTCACCGCCTCTGATTCCCCGCCTCTGATTCCCTGCCTCTGATTCCCCGCCTATGTTTACCCGCCTCTGTTTACCCGCCTGTTTCCCCGCCTCTGATTCCCCACCTCAGATTCCCTACCTCAGATTCCGTGACTCTGATTCCCTGCCTCTGATTCCCTGCCTCTGATTCCCTGCATCTGAATGCCCATCTCTGATTCTCAACCTCTGATACCCCGCCTCTGATTCCCCACCTCTGATTCCCCGCTTCTGATTCCCCGCCTCTGATTCCCCGCCTCTGATTCCCCGCCTCTGATTCCCCGCCTCTGATTCCCCACCTCTGATTCACTGCCTCCCTTTCCGCTCAACTTTCCTGGCCTACGTTTCCCCACATATCTTTCCCCGCCTCTGATTCCCTGCCTCTGATTCCCCGCCTCTGATTCCCCACCTCTGATTCCCCACCACTGTCTCTACGCCTCTCTTTTGCCTGCACTCTTTCCCCTCCACTCTTTCCGTGCCTCTCTTTCCCTCCCTCAATTTCAACAACTCTGTTTGATCTGTTCTGTGTAACTCATTTTCAACATACAAGTTCCAACCACTATGTTTCGCCCATCTCTTTCGCCGCCTCTATTTATGCACCTATGTTTACCCGCTTCTGTTTACCCGCCTGTTTCCCCACATCTCTTTCCCCACCTCTGATTCCACGCCTCTGATTCGCCGCCTCTGATTGCCCCCCTCTGATTCCCTGCCTCTGATTCCCCGCCTCTGATTCCCCGCCTCTGATTCACCGCCTCCCTTTCCGTGCATCTTTCCTGGCCTACGTTTCCCAACATCTCTTTCCCCACCTCTGATTCCACGCCTCTGATTGCCCCCCTCTGATTCCCTGCCTCTGATTCCCCGCCTCTGATTTCCCGCCTCTGATTCCCTGCCTCTATTTCCGTGCCTCTTTCTCTGCATCTCGTTTCCCAAATCTCATTTCCCCCTTCTGATAACCCTCATCAGATTCCCTGCCACAGATTCCCTGCCTCAGATTCCCTGCCTCAGATTCCCTGCATCAGAGTCCCTTCATCTGATTCCCTGCCTCTGATTCCCCGCCTCTGATTCCCCACCTCTGACTCCCTGCCTCAGATTCCCTGCCTCTGATTCCCTGCCTCTGATTCCCTGCCTCTGATTTCCTGCATCTGATTGCCCGCCTATGATTCTCCGCCTCTGATTCCCCGCCTCTGATTCCCCACCTCTCATTCTCCGCCTCTGATTCCACGCCTCTGATTCCCTGCATCTGATTCCCTGCCTCTGATAACCTGCCTCTGATTCCCTGCCTCTGATTCCCTGCCTCTGAGTCCCCACCTCTGATTCCCCGCGTCCGATTCCGCACCCATGTTTCACCGCCTCTGTTGCTATGCTTCTGATTTCCCGGCTCAGATTCACCGGCTCTGATTCCGCACCTCTGATTCCACGCCTCTCTTTCTGTGTCTCTGATTCCCCGCCTCTGATTCCACGCCTCTGATTACCCGCCTCTGATACCCTGCCTCTCTTTCCCTGCCTCTATTTCCGTGCCTCTTTCTCTGCATCTCGTTTCCCACATCTCATTTCCCCCTTCTGATAACCCGCATCAGATTTTCTGCCACAGATTCCCTGCCTCAGATTCCCTGCCTAAGATTCCCTGCATCAGATTCCCTTCATCTGATTCCCTGCCTCTGATTCCCCGCGGCTGATTCCCTGCCTCTGATTCCCAGCCTCTGTTTACCCGCCTGTTTCCCCGCCTCTGATTCACTACCTCATATTCGCCCCCTCAGATTCCCTGCCTCTTATTCCCTGCCTCTGATTCCCTGCCTCTGATTCCCTGCATCTGATTGCCCGCCTCTGATTCCCTGCCTCTGATTCCCCGCCTCTGATTCCCCGCCTCTGATTCCCCGCCTCTGATTCCCCACCTCTGATTCCCCACTTCTGATTCCCCGCCTCTGATTCCCCGCCTCTGATTCCCCGCCTCTGATTCCCCGCCTCTGATTCTCCACCTCTGATTCACTGCCTCCATTTCCGCTCAACTTTCCTGGCCTACGTTTCCCCACATATCTTTCCCCGCCTCTGAATTCCCGCCTCTGATTCCACGCCTCTGATTCCCCGCCTCTGATTCCCCGCCTCTGATTCCCAGCCTCTGATTCCCCTCCTCTGATACCCCGCTTCTGATTCCCCACCTCTGATTCCCCGCATCTGATTCCCCGCATCTGATTCCCCGCCTCTTATTCCCCGCCTCTGATTCCCCGCCTCTGATTCCCCGCCTCTGATTCCCCGCCTCTGATTCCCCGCCTATGTTTACCAGCCTCTGTTTACCCGCCTGTTTCCCCGCCTCAGATTCCCTGCCTCAGATTCCCTGCATCAGATTCCCTTCATCTGATTCCCTGCCTCTGATTCCCTACCTCTGATTCCCCGCCTCTGATTCCCCGCCTCTGATTCCCCACCTCAGATTCCCCCCTCTGATTCCCCGCCTCTGATTCCCCGCCTCTGATTCCCCGCCTCTGAATCCCCCCTCTGATTCCCCGCCTCTGATTCCCCGCCTCTGATTCCCCACATCAGATTCCCTGCCTCCGATTCCCTGCCTCAGATTCCCTGCCTCAGATTCCCTGCATCAGATTCCCTTCATCTGATTCCCTGCCTCTGATTCCCCGCCACTGATTCGCCACCTCTGTCTCTACGCCTCTATTTTGCCTGCACTCTTTCCCCTCCACTCTTTCCGTGCCTCTCTTTCCTTCCCTCAATTTCAACAACTCTGTTTGATCTGTTCTGTGTAACTCATTTTCAACATACAAGTTCCAACCACTATGTTTCGCCCATCTCTTTCGCCGCCTCTATTTATGCACCTATGTTTACCCGCTTCTGTTTACCCGCCTGTTTCCCCACATCTCTTTCCACACCTCTGATTCCACGCCTCTGATTCGCCGCCTCTGATTGCCCCCCTCTGATTCCCTGCCTCTGATTCCCCGCCTCTGATTCGCCGCCTCTGATTCACCGCCTCCCTTTCCGCGCAACTTTCCTGGCCTACGTTTCCCCACATCTCTTTCCCCACCTCTGATTCCACGCCTCAGATTCGCCGTCTCTGATTTCCCGCCTCTGATTCCCTGCCTCTGATTCCCCGCCTCTGATTCCCTGCCTCTGATTCCCCCCTCTGATTCCCCGCCTCTGATTCCCCACCTCTGATTCCCCGCCTCTGATTCCCTGCCTCTCTTTCCCTGCCTCTATTTCCGTGCCTCTTTCTCTGCATCTCGTTTCCCAAATCTCATTTCCCCCTTCTGATAACCCTCATCAGATTCCCTGCCACAGATTCCCTGCCTCAGATTCCCTGCCTCAGATTCCCTGCATCAGATTCCCTTCATCTGATTCCCTGCCTCTGATTCCCCGCCTCTGATTCCCCACCTCTGACTCCCTGCCTCAGATTCCCTGCCTCTGATTCCCTGCCTCTGATTCCCTGCTTCTGATTTCCTGCCTCTGATTCCCCGCCTATGATTCTCCGCCTCTGATTCCCCGCCTCTGATTCCCCGCCTCTGATTCCCCGCCTCTGATTCCCCGCCTCTGATTCCCCGCATCTGATTCCCTGCCTCTGATAACCTGCCTCTGATTCCCTGCCTCTGATTCCCTGCCTCTGAGTCCCCACCTCTGATTCCCCGCGTCCGATTCCGCACCCATGTTTCGCCGCCTCTGTTGCTATGCTTCTGATTTCCCGGCTCAGATTCACCGGCTCTGATTCCGCACCTCTGATTCCACGCCTCTCTTTCTGTGTCTCTGATTCCCCGCCTCTGATTCCACGCCTCTGATCACCCGCCTCTGATACCCTGCCTCTCTTTCCCTGCCTCTATTTCCGTGCCTCTTTCATTTCATCTCGTTTCCAACATCTCATTTCCCCCTTCTGATAACCCACATCAGATTTTCTGCCACAGATTCCCTGCCTCAGATTCCCTGCCTCAGATTCCCTGCATCAGATTCCCTGCCTCAGATTCCCTGCATCTGATTGCCCGCCTCTGATTCCCTGCCTCTGATTCCCTGCCTCTGATTCCCTGCCTCTGATTCCCTGCATCTGATTGCCCGCCTCTGATTCCCTGCCTCTGATTCCCCGCCTCTGATTCCCCGCCTCTGATTCCCCGCCTCTGATTCCCCACCTCTGATTCCCCACTTCTGATTCCCCGCCTCTGATTCCCCGCCTCTGATTCCCCGCCTCTGATTCCCCGCCTCTGATTCCCCACCTCTGATTCACTGCCTCCATTTCCGCTCAACTTTCCTGGCCTACGTTTCCCCACATATCTTTCCCCGCCTCTGAATTCCCGCCTCTGATTCCACGCCTCTGATTCCCACCTCTGATTCCCCGCCTCTGATTCCCCGCATCTGATTCCCCGCATCTGATTCCCCGCCTCTTATTCCCCGCCTCTGATTCCCCGCCTCTGATTCCCCGCCTCTGATTCCCCGCCTCTGATTCCCCGCCTATGTTTACCAGCCTCTGTTTACCCGCCTGTTTCCCCGCCTCAGATTCCCTGCCTCAGATTCCCTGCATCAGATTCCCTTCATCTGATTCCCTGCCTCTGATTCCCTGCCTCTGATTCCCCGCCTCTGATTCCCCGCCTCTGATTCCCCACCTCAGATTCCCCCCTCTGATTCCCCGCCTCTGATTCCCCGCCTCTGATTCCCCGCCTCTGAATCCCCCCTCTGATTCCCCGCCTCTGATTCCCCGCCTCTGATTCCCCACATCAGATTCCCTGCCTCCGATTCCCTGCCTCAGATTCCCTGCCTCAGATTCCCTGCATCAGATTCCCTTCATCTGATTCCCTGCCTCTGATTCCCCGCCTCTGATTCCCCGCCACTGATTCGCCACCTCTGTCTCTACGCCTCTATTTTGCCTGCACTCTTTCCCCTCCACTCTTTCCGTGCCTCTCTTTCCCTCCCTCAATTTCAACAACTCTGTTTGATCTGTTCTGTGTAACTCATTTTCAACATACAAGTTCCAACCACTATGTTTCGCCCATCTCTTTCGCCGCCTCTATTTATGCACCTATGTTTACCCGCTTCTGTTTACCCGCCTGTTTCCCCACATCTCTTTCCACACCTCTGATTCCACGCCTCTGATTCGCCGCCTCTGATTGCCCCCCTCTGATTCCCTGCCTCTGATTCCCCGCCTCTGATTCGCCGCCTCTGATTCACCGCCTCCCTTTCCGCGCAACTTTCCTGGCCTACGTTTCCCCACATCTCTTTCCCCACCTCTGATTCCACGCCTCAGATTCGCCGTCTCTGATTTCCCGCCTCTGATTCCCTGCCTCTGATTCCCCGCCTCTGATTCCCTGCCTCTGATTCCCCCCTCTGATTCCCCGCCTCTGATTCCCCACCTCTGATTCCCCGCCTCTGATTCCCTGCCTCTCTTTCCCTGCCTCTATTTCCGTGCCTCTTTCTCTGCATCTCGTTTCCCAAATCTCATTTCTCCCTTCTGATAACCCTCATCAGATTCCCTGCCACAGATTCGCTGCCTCAGATTCCCTGCCTCAGATTCCCTGCATCAGATTCCCTTCATCTGATTCCCTGCCTCTGATTCCCCGCCTCTGATTCCCCACCTCTGACTCCCTGCCTCAGATTCCCTGCCTCTGATTCCCTGCCTCTGATTCCCTGCCTCTGATTCCCCGCCTCTGATTCCCCGCCTCTGATTCCCCGCATCTGATTCCCTGCCTCTGATAACCTGCCTCTGATTCCCTGCCTCTGATTCCCTGCCTCTGAGTCCCCACCTCTGATTCCCCGCATCCGATTCCGCACCCATGTTTCACCGCCTCTGTTGCTATGCTTCTGATTTCCCGGCTCAGATTCACCGGCTCTGATTCCGCACCTCTGATTCCACGCCTCTCTTTCTGTGTCTCTGATTCCCCGCCTCTGATTCCACGCCTCTGATTACCCGCCTCTGATACCCTGCCTCTCTTTCCCTGCCTCTATTTCCGTGCCTCTTTCACTACATCTCGTTTCCCACATCTCATTTCCCCCTTCTGATAACCCGCATCAGATTTTCTGCCACAGATTCCCTGCCTCAGATTCCCTGCCTCAGATTCCCTACATCAGATTCCCTGCCTCAGATTCCCTGCATCTGATTGCCCGCCTCTGATTCCCTGCCTCTGATTCCCTGCCTCTGATTCCCTGCATCTGATTGCCCGCCTCTGATTCCCTGCCTCTGATTCTCCGCCTCTGATTCCCCGCCTCTGATTCCCCACCTCTGATTCCCCACCTCTGATTCCCCACTTCTGATTCCCCGCCTCTGATTCCCCGCCTCTGATTCCCCGCCTCTGATTCCCCACCTCTGATTCACTGCCTCCATTTCCGCTCAACTTTCCTGGCCTACGTTTACCCACATATCTTTCCCCGCCTCTGAATTCCCGCCTCTGATTCCACGCCTCTGATTCCCCGCCTCTGATTCCCCACCTCTGATTCCCCGCCTCTGATTCCCCTCCTCTGATACCCCGCTTCTGATTCCCCACCTCTGATTCCCCGCATCTGATTCCCCGCATCTGATTCACCGCCTCTGATTCCCCGCCTCTGATTCCCCGCCTCTGATTCCCCGCATCTGATTCCCCGCATCTGATTCCCCGCCTCTGATTCCCCGCCTCTGATTCCCCGCCTCTGATTCCCCGCCTATGTTTACCCGCCTCTGTTTACCCGTCTGTTTCCCCGCCTCTGATTCCCCGCCTCTGATTCACCGCCTCCCTTTCCGCGCAACTTTCCTGGCCTACGTTTCCCCACATCTCTTTCCCCACCTCTGATTCCACGCCTCAGATTCGCCGCCTCTGATTTCCCGCCTCTGATTCCCTGCCTCTGATTCCCTGCCTCTGATTCCCCACCTCTGATTCCCCCCTCTGATTCCCCGCCTCTGATTCCCAGCCTCTGATTCCCCACCTCTGATTCCCCGCCTCTGATTCCCTGCCTGTCTTTCCCTGCCTCTATTTCCGTGCCTCTTTCTCTGCATCTCGTTTCCCACATCTCATTTCCCCCTTCTGATAACCCGCATCAGATTCCCTGCCACAGATTCCCTGCCTCAGATTCCCTGCATCAGATTCCCTTCATCTGATTCCCTGCCTCTGATTCCCCGCCTCTGATTCCCCACCTCTGATTCCCTGCCTCAGATTCCCTGCCTCTGATTCCCTGCCTCTGATTCCCTGCCTCTGATTTCCTGCATCTGATTGCCCGCCTCTGATTCTCCGCCTCTGATTCCCCGCCTCTGATTCCCCGCCTCTGATTCCCCGCCTCTGATTCCCCGCCTCTGATTTCCCACCTCTGATTCCCTGCCTCTGATAACCTGCCTCTGATTACCTGCCTCTGATTCCCGGCCTCTGAGTCCCCACCTCTGATTCCCCGTATCCGATTCCGCACCCATGTTTCACCACCTCTGTTGCTCTGCTTCTGATTTCCCGGCTCAGATTCACCGGCTCTGATTCCGCACCTCTGATTCCACTCCTCTCTTTCTGTGTCTCTGATTCCCTGCCTCTGATTCCCCACCTCTGATTCCCCCCTCTGATTCCCCGCCTCTGATTCCCAGCCTCTGATTCCCCACCTCTGATACCCTGCCTCTCTTTCCCTGCCTCTATTTCCGTGCCTCTTTCTCTGCATCTCGTTTCCCACATCTCATTTCCCCCTTCTGATAACCCGCATCAGATTCCCTGCCACAGATTCCCTGCCTCAGATACCCTGCCTCAGATGCCCTGCATCAGATTCCCTTCATCTGATTCCCTGCCTCTGATTCCCCGCGGCTGATTCCCTGCCTCTGATTCCCCGCCTCTGTTTACCCGACTGTTTCCCCGCCTCTGATTCACCACCTCATATTCGCCATCTCAGGTTCCCTGCCTCTGATTCCCTGCCTCTGATTCCCTGCCTCTGATTCCCTGCATCTGATTGCCCGCCTCTGATACCCTGCCTCTGATTCCCCGCCTCTGATACCCCGCCTCTGATTCCCAGCCTCTGATTTCCCACCTCTGATTCCCCACTTCTGATTCCCCGCCTCTGATTCCCCGTCTCTGATTCCATGCCTCTGATTCCCCGCCTCCGATTCCGCGCCTCTGATTCCCCGCCTCTGATTCCCCGCCTCTGATTCCCCACCTCTGATTCCCCACTTCTGATTCCCCGCCTCTGATTCCCCGCGTCTGATTCCCCGCCTCTGATTCACCTCCTCTGATTCCCCGCCTCTGATTCCCCGCCTCTGATTCCCCACCTCTGATTTCCCCGCCTCTGATTCGCTGATTCAGATTCCCCGGCTCTGATTCCCCACCTCTGATTCCCCACTTCTGATTCCCCACCTCTGATTCCCCGCCTCTGATTGCACGCCTCTGATTCCCCGCCTCTGATTACCTGCCTCTGATTCCCCGCCTCTGATTCCCCACCTCTGATTCCCCACTTCTGATTCCCCGCCTCTGATTCCCCGCGTCTGATTCCCCGCCTCTGATTCACCTCCTTTGATTCCCCGCCTCTGATTCCCCGCCTCTGATTCCCCACCTCTGATTTCCCCGCCTCTGATTCGCTGATTCAGATTCCCCGGCTCTGATTCCCCACCTCTGATTCCCCACTTCTGATTCCCCACCTCTGATTCCCCGCCTCTGATTGCACGCCTCTGATTCCCCGCCTCTGATTCCCCGCCTCTGATTCCCCGCCTCTGATTCCCCTCCTCTGATACCCCGCCTCTGATTCCCCACCTCTGATTCCCCGCATCTGATTCCCCGCCTCTGATTCCCCGCCTCTGATTCCCTGCCTCTGATTCCCCACCTCTGATTCCGCGCCTCTGATTCCCCGCCTATGTTTACCCGCCTCTGTTTACCCACCTGTTTCCCCGCCTCTGATTCCCCACCTCAGATTCCCTGCCTCAGATTCCCTGCCTCTGATTCCCTGCCTCTGATTCCCTGCCTCTGATTCCCTGCATCTGATTGCCCGCCTCTGATTCTCCGCCTCTGATTCCCCGCCTCTGATTCCCAACCTCTGATTCCCCGCTTCTGATTCCCTGCCTCTGATTCCCCGCCTCTGATTCCCCGCCTCTGATTCCCCGCCTCTGATTCCCCATCTCTGATTCAATGCCTCCCTTTCCGCTCAACTTTCCTGGCCTACTTTTCCCCACATATCTTTCCCCGCCTCTGATTTCCCGCCTCTGATTCCACGCCTCTGAATCCCCGCCTATGTTTACCCGCCTCTGTTTAACCGCCTGTTTTCCCGCCTCTGATTCCCCACCACAGATTCCCTGCCTCAGATTCCCTGCCTCAGATTCCCTGCATCAGATTCCCTTCATTTGATTCCCTGCGTCTGGTTCCCTGCCTCTGATTCCCTGCCTCTGATTCCCTGCATCTGATTGCCCGCCTCTGATTCCCCGCCTCTGATTCCCCACCTCTGATTCCCCACTTCTGATTCCCCGCCTCTGATTCCCCGCCTCTGATTCCCCGCATCTGATTCACCACCTCTGATTCCCCGCCTCTGATTCCCCGCCTCTGATTCTCCACTTCTGATTGCCCGCCTCTGATTCCACGCCTCTGATTCCCCGCCTCTGATTCCCCACCACTGATTCCCCACTTCTGATTCCCCACCTCTGATTCCCCGCCTCTGATTCCACGCCTCTGATTCCCCACCTCTGATTCCCCACTTCTGATTCCCCACCTCTGATTCTCCGCCTCTGATACCCTGCCTCTGATAACTTTTTACTGATTCCCTGCCTCAGATTCCCTGCCTCCGATTCCCTGCCTCCGATTCCCTGCCTCAGTTTCCCTGCATTAGATTCCCTTCATCTGATTCCCTGCCTCTGATTCCCCGCCTCTGATTCCCCGCATCTGATTCCCCACCTCTGTCTCTACGCCTCTATTTTGCCTGCACTCTTTCCCCTCCACTCTTTCAGTGCCTCTCTTTCCCTCCCTCAATTTCAACAACTCTGTTTGATCTGTTCTGTGTAACTAATTTTCAACACAAAAGTTCCAACCACTATGTTTTGCCCATCTCTTTCGCTGCATCTATTGATGCAGCTATGTTTACCCGCTTCTGTTTACCCGCCTGTTTCCCCACATCTCTTTCCCCACCTCTGATTCCACGCCTCTGATTCCCCGCCTCTGATTCCCCGCCTCTGATTCCCCGCCTCTGATTCACCGCCTCCCTTTCCGAGCAACTTTCCTGGCCTACGTTTCCCCACATCTCTTCCCCACCTATGATTGCACGCCTCAGATTCGCCGCCTCTGATTTCCTGCCTCTGATTCCCTGCCTCTGATTCCCCGCCTCTGATTCCCCACCTCTGATTCCCCTCTCTGATTTCCCGCCTCTGATTCCCCGCCTCTGATTCCACGCCTCTGATTACCCGCCTCTGATACACTGCCTCTCTTTCCCTGCCTCTATTTCCGTGCCTCTTTCTCTGCATCTCGTTTCCCACACCTCATTTCCCCCTTCTGATAACCCGCATCAGATTCCCTGCCACAGATTCCCTGCCTCAGATTCCCTGCCTCAGATTCCCTGCATCAGATTCACTTCATCTGATTACCTGCCTATGATTCCCCGCCTCTGATTCCCTGCATCTGATTCCCAGCCTCTGTTTACCCGCCTGTTTCCCCGCCTCTGATTCACCACCTCATATTCGCCACCTCAGGTTCCCTGCCTCTGATTCCCTGCCTCTGATTCCCTGCCTCTGATTCCCTGCATCTGATTGCCCGCCTCTGATACCCTGCCTCTGATTCCCCGCCTCTGATTCCCCGCCTCTGATTCCCCGCCTCTGATTTCCCACCTCTGATTCCCCACTTCTGATTCCCCGCCTCTGATTCCCCGTCTGTGATTCCACGCCTCTGATTCCCCGCCTCTGATTCCGCGCCTCTGATTCCCCGCCTCTGATACCCCGCCTCTGATTCCCCGCCTCTGATTCCCTGCATCTGATTCCCCGCCTCAGATTCCCCGCCTCTGATTCCCCGACTCTGATTCCCCGCCTCTGATTCCCCGCCTCTGATTCCCCGCCTATGTTTACCCGCCTCTGTTTACCCGCCTGTTTTCCCGCCTCTGATTGACCACCTCAGATTCCCTGCCACAGATTCCCTGCCTCAGATTCCCTGCCTCAGATTCCCTGCATCAGATTCCCTTCATCTGATTCCCTGCCTCTGATTCCCCGCCTCTGATTCCCCACCTCTGATTCCCTGCCTCAGATTCCCTGCCTCCTATTCCCTGCCTCTGATTCCCTGCCTCTGATTTCCTGCATCTGATTGCCCGCCTCTGATTCTCCGCCTCTGATTCCCCGCCTCTGATTCCCCGCCTCTGATTCGCCGCCTCTGATTCCCCGCCTCTGATAACCTGCCTCTGATTCCCTGCCTCTGATTCTCGGCCTCTGAGTCCCCACCTCTGATTCCCCGTGTCCGATTCCGCACCCATGTTTCACCACCTCTGTTGCTCTGCTTCTGATTTCCCGGCTCAGATTCACCGGCTCTGATTCCGCACCTCTGATTCCACGCCTCTCTTTCTGTGTCTCTGATTCCCTGCCTCTGATTCCCCACCTCTGATTCCCCCCTCTGATTCCCCGCCTCTGATTCCCAGCCTCTGATTCCCCACCTCTGATACCCTGCCTCTCTTTCCCTGCCTCTATTTCCGTGCCTCTTTCTCTGCATCTCGTTTCCCACATCTCATTTCCCCCTTCTGATAACCCGCATCAGATTCCCTGCCACAGATTCCCTGCCTCAGATACCCTGCCTCAGATTCCCTGCATCAGATTCCCTTCATCTGATTCCCTTCCTCTGATTCCCCGCGGCTGATTCCCTGCCTCTGATTCCCCGCCTCTGTTTACCCGACTGTTTCCCCGCCTCTGATTCACCACCTCATATTCGCCATCTCAGGTTCCCTGCCTCTGATTCCCTGCCTCTGATTCCCTGCCTCTGATTCCCTGCATCTGATTGCCCGCCTCTGATACCCTGCCTCTGATTCCCCGCCTCTGATACCCCGCCTCTGATTCCCAGCCTCTGATTTCCCACCTCTGATTCCCCACTTCTGATTCCCCGCCTCTGATTCCCCGTCTCTGATTCCATGCCTCTGATTCCCCGCCTCTGATTCCGCGCCTCTGATTCCCCGCCTCTGATACCCCGCCTCTGATTCCCCGCCTCTGATTCCCTGCATCTGATTCCCCGCCTCAGATTCACCGCCTCTGATTCCCCGACTCTGATTCCCCGCCTCTGATTCCCCGCCTCTGATTCCCCGCCTCTGATTCCCCGCCTATGTTTACCCGCCTCTGTTTACCCGCCTGTTTTCCCGCCTCTGATTGCCCACCTCAGATTCCCTGCCTCAGATTCCCTGCCTCTGATTCCTTTCATCTGATTGCCCGCCTCTGATTACCTGCCTCTGATTCCCCGCCTCTGATTCCCCACCTCTGATTCCCCACTTCTGATTCCCCGCCTCTGATTCCCCGCGTCTGATTCCCCGCCTCTGATTCACCTCCTCTGATTCCCCGCCTCTGATTCCCCGCCTCTGATTCCCCACCTCTGATTGCCCCGCCTCTGATTCGCTGATTCAGATTCCCCGGCTCTGATTCCCCACCTCTGATTCCCCACTTCTGATTCCCCACCTCTGATTTCCCGCCTCTGATTGCACGCCTCTGATTCCCCGCCTCTGATTCCCCGCCTCTGATTCCCCGCCTCTGATTCCCCTCCTCTGATACCCCGCCTCTGATTCCCCACCTCTGATTCCCCGCATCTGATTCCCCGCCTCTGATTCCCCGCCTCTGATTCCCTGCCTCTGATTCCCCACCTCTGATTCCGCGCCTCTGATTCCCCACCTATGTTTACCCGCCTCTGTTTACCCACCTGTTTCCCCGCCTCTGAATCCCCACCTCAGATTCCCTGCCTCAGATTCCCTGCCTCTGATTCCCTGCCTCTGATTCCCTGCCTGTGATTCCCTGCATCTGATTGCCCGCCTCTGATTCTCCGCCTCTGATTCCCCGCCTCTGATTCCCAACCTCTGATTCCCCGCTTCTGATTCCCTGCCTCTGATTCCCCGCCTCTGATTCCCCGCCTCTGATTCCCCGCCTCTGATTCCCCACCTCTGATTCAATGCCTCCCTTTCCGCTCAACATTCTTGTCCTACTTTTCCCCACATATCTTTGCCCGCCTCTGATTTCCCGCCTCTGATTCCACGCCTCTGAATCCCCGCCTATGTTTACCCGCCTCTGTTTAACCGCCTGTTTTCCCGCCTCTGATTCCCCACTACAGATTCCCTGCCTCAGATTCCCTGCCTCAGATTCCCTGCATCAGATTCCCTTCATTTGATTCCCTGCGTCTGGTTCCCTGCCACTGATTCCCTGCCTCTGATTCCCTGCATCTGATTGCCCGCCTCTGATTCCCCGCCTCTGATTCCCCACCTCTGATTCCCCACTTCTGATTCCCCGCCTCTGATTCCCCGCCTCTGATTCCCCGCATCTGATTCACCGCCTCTGATTCCCCGCCTCTGATTCCCCGCCTCTGATTCCCCACTTCTGATTGCCCGCCTCTGATTCCACGCCTCTGATTCCCCGCCTCTGATTCCCCACCTCTGATTCCCCACTTCTGATTCCCCACCTCTGATTCCCCGCCTCTGATTCCACGCCTCTGATTCCCCACCTCTGATTCCCCAATTCTGATTCCCCACCTCTGATTCTCCGCCTCTGATACCCTGCCTCTGATAACTTTGTACTGATTCCCATCCTCAGATTCCCTGCCTCCGATTCCCTGCCTCAGATTCCCTGCCTCAGTTTCCCTGCATTAGATTCCCTTCATCTGATTCCCTGCCTCTGATTCCCCGCCTCTGATTCCCCGCATCTGATTCCCCACCTCTGTCTCTACGCCTCTATTTTGCCTGCACTCTTTCCCCTCCACTCTTTCAGTGCCTCTCTTTCCCTCCCTCAATTTCAACAACTCTGTTTGATCTGTTCTGTGTAACTAATTTTCAACACAAAAGTTCCAACCACTATGTATCGCCCATCTCTTTCGCTGCATCTATTGATGCAGCTATGTTTACCCGCTTCTGTTTACCCGCCTGTTTCCCCACATCTCTTTCCCCACCTCTGATTCCACGCCTCTGATTCCCCGCCTCTGATTCCCCGCCTCTGATTCCCCGCCTCTGATTCACCGCCTCCCTTTCCGAGCAACTTTCCTGGCCTACGTTTCCCCACATCTCTTTCCCCACCTCTGATTCCACGCCTCAGATTCGCCGCCTCTGATTTCCTGCCTCTGATTCCCTGCCTCTGATTCCCCGCCTCTGATTCCCCACCTCTGATTCCCCTCTCTGATTTCCCGCCTCTGATTCCCAGCCTCTGATTCCACGCCTCTGATTACCCGCCTCTGATACCCTGCCTCTCTTTCCCTGCCTCTATATCCGTGCCTCTTTCTCTGCATCTCGTTTCCCACATCTCATTTCCCCCTTCTGATAACCCGCATCAGATTCCCTGCCACAGATTCCCTGCCTCAGATTCCCTGCCTCAGATTCCCTGCATCAGATTCCCTGCATCAGATTCCCTTCATTTGATTCCCTGCGTCTGATTCCCTGCCTCTGATTCCCTGCATCTGATTGCCCGCCTCTGATTCCCCGCCTCTGATTCCCCGCCTCTGATTCCCCACCTCTGATTCCCCACTTCTGATTCCCCGCCTCTGATTCCCTGCCTCTGATTCCCCGCCTCTGATTCACCGCCTCTGATTCCCCGCCTCTGATTCCCCACCTCTGATTCCCCACTTCAGATTGCCCGCCTCTGATTCCACGCCTCTGATTCCCCGCCTCTGATTCCCCACCTCTGATTCCCCACTTCTGATTCCCCACCTCTGATTCCCAGCCTCTGATTCCACGCCACTTATTCCCCACTTCTGAATCCCCACCTCTGATTGTCCGCCTCTGATACCCTGCCTCTGATAACTTTTTACTGATTCCCTTCCTCAGATTCCCTGCCTCCGATTCCCTGCCTCAGATTCCCTGCCTCAGATTCCCTGCATCAGATTCCCTTCATCTGATTCCCCGCCTCTGATTCCCCACCTCTGTCTCTACGCCTCTATTTTGCCTGCACTCTTTCCCCTCCACTCTTTCTGTGCCTCTCTTTCCCTCCCTCAATTTCAACAACTCTGTTTGATCTGTTCTGTGTACCTAATTTTCAACACACAAGTTCCAACCACTATGTTTCGCCCATCTCTTTCGCTGCCTCTATTTATGCAGCTATGTTTACCCGCTTCTGTTTACCCGCCTGATTCCCCACATCTCTTTCCCCACCTCTGATTCCACGCCTCTGATTCCCCGCCTCTGATTCCCCGCCTCTGATTCCCCGCCTCTGATTCCCCGCCTCTGATTCCCCGCCTCTGATTCACCGCCTCCCTTTCCGCGCAACTTTCCTGGCCTACGTTTCCCCACATCTCTTTCCCCACCTCTGATTCCACGCCTCAGATTCGCCGCCTCTGATTTCCCGCCTCTGATTCCCTGCCTCTGATACCCTGCCTCTGATTCCCCACCTCTGATTCCCCCCTCTGATTCCCCGCCTCTGATTCCCAGCCTCTGATTCCCCACCTCTGATTCCCCGCCTCTGATTCCCTGCCTGTCTTTCCCTGCCTCTATTTCCGTGCCTCTTTCTCTGCATCTCGTTTCCCACATCTCATTTCCCCCTTCTGATAACCCGCATCAGATTCCCTGCCACAGATTCCCTGCCTCAGATTCCCTGCCTCAGATTCCCTGCATCAGATTCCCTTCATCTGATTCCCTGCCTCTGATTCCCCGCCTCTGATTCCCCACCTCTGATTCCCTGCCTCAGATTCCCTGCCTCTGATTCCCTGCCTCTGATTCCCTGCCTCTGATTTCCTGCATCTGATTGCCCGCCTCTGATTCTCCGCCTCTGATTCCCCGCCTCTGATTCCCCGCCTCTGATTCGCCGCCTCTGATTCCCTGCCTCTGATTTCCCACCTCTGATTCCCTGCCTCTGGTAACCTGCCTCTGATTCCCTGCCTCTGATTCCCGGCCTCTGAGTCCCCACCTCTGATTCCCCGTGTCCGATTCCGCACCCATGTTTCACCACCTCTGTTGCTCTGCTTCTGATTTCCCGGCTCAGATTCACCGGCTCTGATTCCGCACCTCTGATTCCACTCCTCTCTTTCTGTGTCTCTGATTCCCTGCCTCTGATTCCCCACCTCTGATTCCCCCCTCTGATTCCCCGCCTCTGATTCCCAGCCTCTGATTCCCCACCTCTGATACCCTGCCTCTCTTTCCCTGCCTCTATTTCCGTGCCTCTTTCTCTGCATCTCGTTTCCCACATCTCATTTCCCCCTTCTGATAACCCGCATCAGATTCCCTGCCACAGATTCCCTGCCTCAGATACCCTGCCTCAGATTCCCTGCATCAGATTCCCTTCATCTGATTCCCTGCCTCTGATTCCCCGCGGCTGATTCCCCGCCTCTGATTCACCACCTCATATTCGCCATCTCAGGTTCCCTGCCTCTGATTCCCTGCCTCTGATTCCCTGCCTCTGATTCCCTGCATCTGATTGCCCGCCTCTGATACCCTGCCTCTGATTCCCCGCCTCTGATACCCCGCCTCTGATTCCCAGCCTCTGATTTCCCACCTCTGATTCCCCACTTCTGATTCCCCGCCTCTGATTCCCCGTCTCTGATTCCATGCCTCTGATTCCCCGCCTCTGATTCCGCGCCTCTGATTCCCCGCCTCTGATTCCCCGCCTCTGATTCCCCACCTCTGATTCCCCACTTCTGATTCCCCGCCTCTGATTCCCCGCGTCTGATTCCCCGCCTCTGATTCACCTCCTCTGATTCCCCGCCTCTGATTCCCCGCCTCTGATTCCCCACCTCTGATTTCCCCGCCTCTGATTCGCTGATTCAGATTCCCCGGCTCTGATTCCCCACCTCTGATTCCCCACTTCTGATTCCCCACCTCTGATTCCCCGCCTCTGATTGCACGCCTCTGATTCCCCGCCTCTGATTACCTGTCTCTGATTCCCCTCCTCTGATTCCCCACCTCTGATTCCCCACTTCTGATTCCCCGCCTCTGATTCCCCGCGTCTGATTCCCCGCCTCTGATTCACCTCCTCTGATTCCCCGCCTCTGATTCCCCGCCTCTGATTCCCCACCTCAGATTTCCCCGCCTCTGATTCGCTGATTCAGATTCCCCGGCTCTGATTCCCCACCTCTGATTCCCCACTTCTGATTCCCCACCTCTGATTCCCCGCCTCTGATTGCACGCCTCTGATTCCCCGCCTCTGATTCCCCGCCCCTGATTCCCCGCCTCTGATTCCCCTCCTCTGATACCCCGCCTCTGATTCCCCACCTCTGATTCCCCGCATCTGATTCCCCGCCTCTGATTCCCCGCCTCTGATTCCCTGCCTCTGATTCCCCACCTCTGATTCCGCGCCTCTGATTCCCCGCCTATGTTTACCCGCCTCTGTTTACCCACCTGTTTCCCCGCCTCTGATTCCCCACCTCAGATTCCCTGCCTCAGATTCCCTGCCTCTGATTCCCTGCCTCTGATTCCCTGCCTCTGATTCCCTGCATCTGATTGCCCGCCTCTGATTCTCCGCCTCTGATTCCCCGCCTCTGATTCCCAACCTCTGATTCCCCGCTTCTGATTCCCTGCCTCTGATTCCCCGCCTCTGATTCCCCGCCTCTGATTCCCCGCCTCTGATTCCCCATCTCTGATTCAATGCCTCCCTTTCCGCTCAACTTTCCTGGCCAACTTTTCCCCACATATCTTTCCCCGCCTCTGATTTCCCGCCTCTGATTCCACGCCTCTGAATCCCCGCCTATGTTTACCCGCCTCTGTTTAACCGCCTGTTTTCCCGCCTCTGATTCCCCACCACAGATTCCCTGCCTCAGATTCCCTGCATCAGATTCCCTTCATTTGATTCCCTGCGTCTGGTTCCCTGCCTCTGATTCCCTGCCTCTGATTCCCTGCATCTGATTGCCCGCATCTGATTCACCACCTCTGATTCCCCGCCTCTGATTCCCAACCTCTGATTCCCCATTCTGATTCCCCGCCTCTGATTCCCCGCCTCTGATTCCCCGCATCTGATTCACCACCTCTGATTCCCCGCCTCTGATTCCCCGCCTCTGATTCCCCACTTCTGATTGCCCGCCTCTGATTCCACGCCTCTGATTCCCCGCCTCTGATTCCCCACCACTGATTCCCCACTTCTGATTCCTCACCTCTGATTCCCCGCCTCTGATTCCACGCCTCTGATTCCCCACCTCTGATTCCCCACTTCTGATTCCCCACCTCTGATTCTCCGCCTCTGATACCCTGCCTCTGATAACTTTTTACTGATTCCCTGCCTCAGATTCCCTGCCTCCGATTCCCTGCCTCCGATTCCCTGCCTCAGTTTCCCTGCATTAGATTCCCTTCATCTGATTCCCTGCCTCTGATTCCCCGCCTCTGATTCCCCGCATCTGATTCCCCACCTCTGTCTCTACGCCTCTATTTTGCCTGCACTCTTTCCCCTCCACTCTTTCAGTGCCTCTCTTTCCCTCCCTCAATTTCAACAACTCTGTTTGATCTGTTCTGTGTAACTAATTTTCAACACAAAAGTTCCAACCACTATGTTTTGCCCATCTCTTTCGCTGCATCTATTGATGCAGCTATGTTTACCCGCTTCTGTTTACCCGCCTGTTTCCCCACATCTCTTTCCCCACCTCTGATTCCACGCCTCTGATTCCCCGCCTCTGATTCCCCGCCTCTGATTCCCCGCCTCTGATTCACCGCCTCCCTTTCCGAGCAACTTTCCTGGCCTACGTTTCCCCACATCTCTTTCCCCACCTCTGATTCCACGCCTCAGATTCGCCGCCTCTGATTTCCTGCCTCTGATTCCCTGCCTCTGATTCCCCGCCTCTGATTCCCCACCTCTGATTCCCCTCTCTGATTTCCCGCCTCTGATTCCCCGCCTCTGATTCCACGCCTCTGATTACCCGCCTCTGATACACTGCCTCTCTTTCCCTGCCTCTATTTCCGTGCCTCTTTCTCTGCATCTCGTTTCCCACACCTCATTTCCCCCTTCTGATAACCCGCATCAGATTCCCTGCCACAGATTCCCTGCCTCAGATTCCCTGCCTCAGATTCCCTGCATCAGATTCACTTCATCTGATTACCTGCCTATGATTCCCCGCCTCTGATTCCCTGCATCTGATTCCCAGCCTCTGTTTACCCGCCTGTTTCCCCGCCTCTGATTCACCACCTCATATTCGCCACCTCAGGTTCCCTGCCTCTGATTCCCTGCCTCTGATTCCCTGCCTCTGATTCCCTGCATCTGATTGCCCGCCTCTGATACCCTGCCTCTGATTCCCCGCCTCTGATTCCCCGCCTCTGATTCCCCGCCTCTGATTTCCCACCTCTGATTCCCCACTTCTGATTCCCCGCCTCTGATTCCCCGTCTGTGATTCCACGCCTCTGATTCCCCGCCTCTGATTCCGCGCCTCTGATTCCCCGCCTCTGATACCCCGCCTCTGATTCCCCGCCTCTGATTCCCTGCATCTGATTCCCCGCCTCAGATTCCCCGCCTCTGATTCCCCGACTCTGATTCCCCGCCTCTGATTCCCCGCCTCTGATTCCCCGCCTATGTTTACCCGCCTCTGTTTACCCGCCTGTTTTCCCGCATCTGATTGCCCACCTCAGATTCCCTGCCACAGATTCCCTGCCTCAGATTCCCTGCCTCAGATTCCCTGCATCAGATTCCCTTCATCTGATTCCCTGCCTCTGATTCCCCGCCTCTGATTCCCCACCTCTGATTCCCTGCCTCAGATTCCCTGCCTCTGATTCCCTGCCTCTGATTCCCTGCCTCTGATTTCCTGCATCTGATTGCCCGCCTCTGATTCTCCGCCTCTGATTCCCCGCCTCTGATTCCCCGCCTCTGATTCGCCGCCTCTGATTCCCCGCCTCTGATAACCTGCCTCTGATTCCCTGCCTCTGATTCCCGGCCTCTGAGTCCCCACCTCTGATTCCCCGTGTCCGATTCCGCACCCATGTTTCACCACCTCTGTTGCTCTGCTTCTGATTTCCCGGCTCAGATTCACCGGCTCTGATTCCGCACCTCTGATTCCACGCCTCTCTTTCTGTGTCTCTGATTCCCCCCTCTGATTCCCCGCCTCTGATTCCCAGCCTCTGATTCCCCACCTCTGATACCCTGCCTCTCTTTCCCTGCCTCTATTTCCGTGCCTCTTTCTCTGCATCTCGTTTCCCACATCTCATTTCCCCCTTCTGATAACCCGCATCAGATTCCCTGCCACAGATTCCCTGCCTCAGATACCCTGCCTCAGATTCCCTGCATCAGATTCCCTTCATCTGATTCCCTGCCTCTGATTCCCCGCGGCTGATTCCCTGCCTCTGATTCCCCGCCTCTGTTTACCCGACTGTTTCCCCGCCTCTGATTCACCACCTCATATTCGCCATCTCAGGTTCCCTGCCTCTGATTCCCTGCCTCTGATTCCCTGCCTCTGATTCCCTGCATCTGATTGCCCGCCTCTGATACCCTGCCTCTGATTCCCCGCCTCTGATACCCCGCCTCTGATTCCCAGCCTCTGATTTCCCACCTCTGATTCCCCACTTCTGATTCCCCGCCTCTGATTCCCCGTCTCTGATTCCATGCCTCTGATTCCCCGCCTCTGATTCCCCGCCTCTGATACCCCGCCTCTGATTCCCCGCCTCTGATTCCCTGCATCTGATTCCCCGCCTCAGATTCCCCGCCTCTGATTCCCCGACTCTGATTCCCCGCCTCTGATTCCCCGCCTCTGATTCCCCGCCTCTGATTCCCCGCCTATGTTTACCCGCCTCTGTTTACCCGCCTGTTTTCCCGCCTCTGATTGCCCACCTCAGATTCCCTGCCTCAGATTCCCTGCCTCTGATTCCCTTCATCTGATTGCCCGCCTCTGATTACCTGCCTCTGATTCCCCGCCTCTGATTCCCCACCTCTGATTCCCCACATCTGATTCCCCGCCTCTGATTCCCCGCGTCTGATTCCCCGCCTCTGATTCACCTCCTCTGATTCCCCGCCTCTGATTCCCCGCCTCTGATTCCCCAACTCTGATTGCCCCGCCTCTGATTCGCTGATTCAGATTCCCCGGCTCTGATTCCCCACCTCTGATTCCCCACTTCTGATTCCCCACCTCTGATTTCCCGCCTCTGATTGCACGCCTCTGATTCCCCGCCTCTGATTCCCCGCCTCTGATTCCCCGCCTCTGATTCCCCTCCTCTGATACCCCGCCTCTGATTCCCCACCTCTGATTCCCCGCATCTGATTCCCCGCCTCTGATTCCCCGCCTCTGATTCCCTGCCTCTGATTCCCCACCTCTGATTCCGCGCCTCTGATTCCCCACCTATGTTTACCCGCCTCTGTTTACCCACCTGTTTCCCCGCCTCTGAATCCCCACCTCAGATTCCCTGCCTCAGATTCCCTGCCTCTGATTCCCTGCCTCTGATTCCCTGCCTCTGATTCCCTGCATCTGATTGCCCGCCTCTGATTCTCCGCCTCTGATTCCCCGCCTCTGATTCCCAACCTCTGATTCCCCGCTTCTGATTCCCTGCCTCTGATTCACCGCCTCTGATTCCCCGCCTCTGATTCCCCGCCTCTGATTCCCCACCTCTGATTCAATGCCTCCCTTTCCGCTCAACTTTCTTGTCCTACTTTTCCCCACATATCTTTCCCCGCCTCTGATTTCCCGCCTCTGATTCCACGCCTCTGAATCCCCGCCTATGTTTACCCGCCTCTGTTTAACCGCCTGTTTTCCCGCCTCTGATTCCCCACTACAGATTCCCTGCCTCAGATTCCCTGCCTCAGATTCCCTGCATCAGATTCCCTTCATTTGATTCCCTGCGTCTGGTTCCCTGCCTCTGATTCCCTGCCTCTGATTCCCTGCATCTGATTGCCCGCCTCTGATTCCCCGCCTCTGATTCCCCACCTCTGATTCCCCACTTCTGATTCCCCGCCTCTGATTCCCCGCCTCTGATTCTCCGCATCTGATTCACCGCCTCTGATTCCCCGCCTCTGATTCCCCGCCTCTGATTCCCCACTTCTGATTGCCCGCCTCTGATTCCACGCCTCTGATTCCCCGCCTCTGATTCCCCACCTCTGATTCCCCACTTCTGATTCCCCACCTCTGATTCCCCGCCTCTGATTCCACGCCTCTGATTCCCCACCTCTGATTCCCCACTTCTGATTCCCCACCTCTGATTCTCCGCCTCTGATACCCTGCCTCTGATAACTTTTTACTGATTCCCATCCTCAGATTCCCTGCCTCCGATTCCCTGCCTCAGATTCCCTGCCTCAGTTTCCCTGCATTAGATTCCCTTCATCTGATTCCCTGCCTCTGATTCCCCGCCTCTGATTCCCCGCATCTGATTCCCCACCTCTGTCTCTACGCCTCTATTTTGCCTGCACTCTTTCCCCTCCACTCTTTCAGTGCCTCTCTTTCCCTCCCTCAATTTCAACAACTCTGTTTGATCTGTTCTGTGTAACTAATTTTCAACACAAAAGTTCCAACCACTATGTTTCGCCCATCTCTTTCGCTGCATCTATTGATGCAGCTATGTTTACCCGCTTCTGTTTACCCGCCTGTTTCCCCACATCTCTTTCCCCACCTCTGATTCCACGCCTCTGATTCCCCGCCTCTGATTCCCCGCCTCTGATTCCCCGCCTCTGATTCACCGCCTCCCTTTCCGAGCAACTTTCCTGGCCTACGTTTCCCCACATCTCTTTCCCCACCTCTGATTCCACGCCCCAGATTCGCCGCCTCTGATTTCCTGCCTCTGATTCCCTGCCTCTGATTCCCCGCCTCTGATTCCCCACCTCTGATTCCCCTCTCTGATTTCCCGCCTCTGATTCCCAGCCTCTGATTCCACGCCTCTGATTACCCGCCTCTGATACCCTGCCTCTCTTTCCCTGCCTCTATTTCCGTGCCTCTTTCTCTGCATCTCGTTTCCCACATCTCATTTCCCCCTTCTGATAACCCGCATCAGATTCCCTGCCACAGATTCCCTGCCTCAGATTCCCTGCCTCAGATTCCCTGCATCAGATTCCCTTCATCTGATTCCCTGCCTCTGATTCCCCGCCTCTGATTCCCTGCATCTGATTCCCAGCCTCTGTTTACCCGCCTGTTTCCCCGCCTCTGATTCACCACCTCATATTCGCCACCTCAGGTTCCCTGCCTCTGATTCCCTGCCTCTGATTCCCTGCATCTGATTGCCCGCCTCTGATACCCTGCCTCTGATTCCCCGCCTCTGATTCCCCGCCTCTGATTCCCCGCCTCTGATTTCCCACCTCTGATTCCCCACTTCTGATTCCCCGCCTCTGATTCCCCGTCTGTGATTCCACGCCTCTGATTCCCCGCCTCTGATTCCGCGCCTCTGATTCCCCGCCTCTGATACCCCGCCTCTTATTCCCCGCCTCTGATTCCCTGCATCTGATTCCCCGCCTCAGATTCCCCGCCTCTGATTCCCCGACTCTGATTCCCCGCCTCTGATTCCCCGCCTCTGATTCCCCGCCTATGTTTACCCGCCTCTGTTTACCCGCCTATTTTCCCGCCTCTGATTGCCCACTTCAGATTCCCTGCCTCAGATTCCCTGCCTCAGATTCCCTGCCTCTGATTCCCTGCCTCTGATTCCCTGCATCTGATTGCCCGCCTCTGATTACCTGCCTCTGATTCCCCGCCTCTGATTCCCCACCTCTGATTCCCCACTTCTGATTCCCCGCCTCTGATTCCCCGCCTCTGATTCCCCGCCTCTGATTCCACGCCTCTGATTCCCCGCCTCTGATTCCCCGCCTCTGATTCCACGCCTCTGATTCCCCTCCTCTGATACCCCGCCTCTGATTCCCCACCTCTGATTCCCCGCATCTGATTCCCCGCCTCTGATTCCCTCCTCTGATTCCCTGCCTCTGATTCCCCGCCTCTGATTCCGCGCCTCTGATTCCCCGCCTATGTTTACCCACCTCTGTTTACCCACCTGTTTCCCCGCCTCTGATTCCCCACCTCAGATTCCATGCCTCAGATTCCCCGCCTCTGATTCTCCGCCTCTGATTCCCCGCCTCTGATTCCCCACCTCTGATTCCCCACTTCTGATTCCAAGCCTCTGATTCCCCGCCTCTGATTCCCCGCCTCTGATTCCCCGCCTATGTTTACCCACCTCTGTTTACCCACCTGTTTCCCCGCCTCTGATTCCCCACCTCAGATTCCATGCCTCAGATTCCCCGCCTCTGATTCTCCGCCTCTGATTCCCCGCCTCTGATTCCCCACCTCTGATTCCCCACTTCTGATTCCAAGCCTCTGATTCCCCGCCTCTTATTCCCCGCCTCTGATTCCCCGCCTCTGATTCCCCACCTCTGATTCACTGCCTCCCTTTCCGCTCAACTTTCCTGGCCTACTTTTCCCCACATATCTTTCCCCGCCTCTGATTTCCCGCCTCTGATTCCACGCCTCTGATTCCCCGCCTATGTTTACCCGCCTCTGTTTACCCGCCTGTTTTCCCGCCTCTGATTCCCCACCACAGATTCCCTGCCTCAGATTCCCTGCCTCAGATTCCCTGCATCAGATTCCCTTCATTTGATTCCCTGCGTCTGATTCCCTGCCTCTGATTCCCTGCATCTGATTGCCCGCCTCTGATTCCCCGCCTCTGATTCCCCGCCTCTGATTCCCCACCTCTGATTCCCCACTTCTGATTCCCCGCCTCTGATTCCCCGCCTCTGATTCACCGCCTCTGATTCCCCACCTCTGATTCCACGCCTCTGATTACCTGCCTCTGATACCCTGCCTCTCTTTCCCTGCCTCTATTTCCGTGCCTCTTTCTCTGCATCTCGTTTCCGACATCTCATTTCCCCCTTCTGATAACCCGCATCAGATTCCCTGCCTCCGATTCCCTGCCTCAGATTCCCTGCCTCAGATTCCCTGCATCAGATTCCCTTCATCTGATTCCCTGCCTCTGATTCCCCGCCTCTGATTCCCCGCCACTGATTCGCCACCTCTGTCTCTACGCCTCTATTTTGCCTGCACTCTTTCCCCTCCACTCTTTCTGTGCCTCTCTTTCCCTCCCTCAATTTCAACAACTCTGTTTGATCTGTTCTGTGTACCTAATTTTCAACACACAAGTTCCAACCACTATGTTTCGCCCATCTCTTTCGCTGCCTCTATTTATGCAGCTATGTTTACCCGCTTCTGTTTACACGCCTGTTTCCCCACATCTCCTTCCCCACCTCTGATTCCACGCCTCTGATTCCCCGCCTCTGATTCCCCGCCTCTGATTCCCCGCCTCTGATTCACCGCCTCCCTTTCCGCACAACTTTCCTGACCTACGTTTCCCCACATCTCTTTCCCCACCTCTGATTCCACGCCTCAGATTCGCCGCCTCTGATTTCCCGCCTCTGATTCCCTGCCTCTGATTCCCTGCCTCTGATTCCCCACCTCTGATTCCCCCCTCTGATTCCCCGCCTCTGATTCCCAGCCTCTGATTCCCCACCTCTGATTCCCCGCCTCTGATTCCCTGCCTGTCTTTCCCTGCCTCTATTTCCGTGCCTCTTTCTCTGCATCTCGTTTCCCACATCTCATTTCCCCCTTCTGATAACCCGCATCAGATTCCCTGCCACAGATTCCCTGCCTCAGATTCCCTGCCTCAGATTCCCTGCATCAGATTCCCTTCATCTGATTCCCTGCCTCTGATTCCCCGCCTCTGATTCCCCACCTCTGATTCCCTGCCTCAGATTCCCTGCCTCTGATTCCCTGCCTCTGATTCCCTGCCTCTGATTTGCTGCATCTGATTGCCCGCCTCTGATTCTCCGCCTCTGATTCCCCGCCTCTGATTCCCCGCCTCTGATTCCCCGCCTCTGATTCCCCGCCTCTGATTTCCCACCTCTGATTCCCTGCCTCTGATAACCTGCCTCTGATTCCCTGCCTCTGATTCCCGGCCTCTGAGTCCCCACCTCTGATTCCCCGTGTCCGATTCCGCACCCATGTTTCACCACCTCTGTTGCTCTGCTTCTGATTTCCCGGCTCAGATTCACCGGCTCTGATTCTGCACCTCTGATTCCACGCCTCTCTTTCTGTGTCTCTGATTCCCCGCCTCTGATTCCACGCCTCTGATTACCCGCCTCTGATACCCTGCCTCTCTTTCCCTGCCTCTATTTCCGTGCCTCTTTCTCTGCATCTCGTTTCCCACATCTCATTTCCCCCTTCTGATAACCCGCATCAGATTCCCTGCCACAGATTCCCTGCCTCAGATACCCTGCCTCAGATTCCCTGCATCAGATTCCCTTCATCTGATTCCCTGCCTCTGATTCCACGCGGCTGATTCCCTGCCTCTGATTCCCCGCCTCTGTTTACCCGACTGTTTCCCCGCCTCTGATTCACCACCTCATATTCGCCATCTCAGGTTCCCTGCCTCTGATTCCCTGCCTCTGATTCCCTGCCTCTGATTCCCTGCATCTGATTGCCCGCCTCTGATACCCTGCCTCTGATTCCCCGCCTCTGATTCCCCGCCTCTGATTCCCAGCCTCTGATTTCCCACCTCTGATTCCCCACTTCTGATTCCCCGCCTCTGATTCCCCGTCTCTGATTCCACGCCTCTGATTCCCTGCCTCTGATTCCGCGCCTCTGATTCCCCGCCTCTGATACCCCGCCTCTCATTCCCCACCTCTGATTCCCTGCATCTGATTCCCCGCCTCAGATTCCCCGCCTCTGATTCCCCGACTCTGATTCCCCGCCTCTGATTCCCCGCCTCTGATTCCCCGCCTCTGTTTCCCCGCCTATGTTTACCCACCTCTGTTTACCCGCCTGTTTTCCCGCCTCTGATTGCCCACCTCAGATTCCCTGCCTCAGATTCCCTGCCTCAGATTCCCTGCCTCTGATTCCCTGCCTCTGATTCCCTGCATCTGATTGCCCGCCTCTGATTACCTGCCTCTGATTCCCCGCCTCTGATTCCCCACCTCTGATTCCCCACTTCTGATTCCCCGCCTCTGATTCCCCGCATCTGATTCCCCGCCTCTGATTCACCTCCTCTGATTCCCCGCCTCTGATTCCCCGCCTCTGATTCCCCACCTCTGATTGCCCCGCCTCTGATTCGCTGATTCTGATTCCCCGGCTCTGATTCCCCACCTCTGATTCCCCACTTCTGATTCCCCACCTCTGATTCCCCGCCTCTGATTGCACGCCTCTGATTCCCCGCCTCTGATTCCCCGCCTCTGATTCCCCGCCTCTGATTCCCCTCCTCTGATACCCCGCCTCTGATTCCCCACCTCTGATTCCCCGCATCTGATTCCCCGCCTCTGATTCCCCGCCTCTGATTCCCTGCCTCTGATTCCCCACCTCTGATTTCGCGCCTCTGATTCCCCGCCTATGTTTACCCGCCTCTGTTTACCCACCTGTTTCCCCGCCTCTGATTCCCCACCTCAGATTCCCTGCCTCAGATTCCCTGCCTCTGATTCCCTGCCTCTGATTCCCTGCCTCTGATTCCCTGCATCTGATTGCCCGCCTCTGATTCTCCGCCTCTGATTCCCCGCCTCTGATTCCCCGCCTCTGATTCCCCGCCTCTGATTCCCCACCTCTGATTCAATGCCTCCCTTTCCGCTCAACTTTCCTGGCCTACTTTTCCCCACATATCTTTCCCCGCCTCTGATTTCCCGCCTCTGATTCCACGCCTCTGAATCCCCGCCTATGTTTACCCGCCTCTGTTTAACCGCCTGTTTTCCCGCCTCTGATTCCCCACCACAGATTCCCTGCCTCAGATTCCCTGCCTCAGATTCCCTGCATCAGATTCCCTTCATTTGATTCCCTGCGTCTGGTTCCCTGCCTCTGATTCCCTGCCTCTGATTCCCTGCATCTGATTGCCCGCCTCTGATTCCCCGCCTCTGATTCCCCACCTCTAATTCCCCACTTCTGATTCCCCGCCTCTGATTCCCCGCCTCTGATTCCCCGCCTCTGATTCACCGCCTCTGATTCCCCGCCTCTGATTCACCGCCTCTGATTCCCCACTTCTGATTGCCCACCTCTGATTCCACACCTCTGATTCCCCGCCTCTGATTCCCCACCTCTGATTCCCCACTTCTGATTCCCCACCTCTGATTCCCCGCCTCTGATTCCACGCCTCTGATTCCCCACCTCTGATTCCCCACTTCTGATTCCCCACCTCTGATTCTCCGCCTCTGATACCCTGCCTCTGATAACTTTTTACTGATTCCCTGCCTCAGATTCCCTGTCTCCGATTCCCTGCCTCAGATTCCCTGCCTCAGTTTCCCTGCATTAGATTCCCTTCATCTGATTCCCTGCCTCTGATTCCCCGCCTCTGATTCCCCACCTCTGATTCCCCACTCCTGATTCCCCACCTCTGATTCTCCGCCTCTGATACCCTGCCTCTGATAACTTTTTACTGATTCCCTGCCTCAGATTCCCTGCCTCCGATTCCCTGCCTCAGATTCCCTGCCTCAGTTTCCCTGCATTAGATTCCCTTCATCTGATTCCCTGCCTCTGATTGCCCACCTCAGATTCCCTGCCTCAGATTCCCTGCCTCAGATTCCCTGCCTCTGATTCCCTGCCTCTGATTCCCTGCATCTGATTGCCCGCCTCTGATTACCTGCCTCTGATTCCCCGCCTCTGATTCCCCACCTCTGATTCCCCACTTCTGATTCCCCGCCTCTGATTCCCCGCGTCTGATTCCCCGCCTCTGATTCACCTCCTCTGATTCCCCGCCTCTGATTCCCCGCCTCTGATTCCCCACCTCTGATTGCCCCGCCTCTGATTCGCTGATTCAGATTCCCCGGCTCTGATTCCCCACCTCTGATTCCCCACTTCTGATTCCCCACCTCTGATTCCCCGCCTCTGATTGCACGCCTCTGATTCCCCGCCTCTGATTCCCCGCCTCTGATTCCCCGCCTCTGATTCCCCTCCTCTGATACCCCGCCTCTGATTCCCCACCTCTGATTCCCCGCATCTGATTCCCCGCCTCTGATTCCCCGCCTCTGATTCCCTGCCTCTGATTCCCCACCTCTGATTCCGCGCCTCTGATTCCCCGCCTATGTTTACCCGCCTCTGTTTACCCACCTGTTTCCCCGCCTCTGATTCCCCACCTCAGATTCCCTGCCTCAGATTCCCTGCCTCTGATTCCCTGCCTCTGATTCCCTGCCTCTGATTCCCTGCATCTGATTGCCCGCCTCTGATTCTCCGCCTCTGATTCCCCGCCTCTGATTCCCAACCTCTGATTCCCCGCTTCTGATTCCCTGCCTCTGATTCCCCGCCTCTGATTCCCCGCCTCTGATTCCCCGCCTCTGATTCCCCATCTCTGATTCAATGCCTCCCTTTCCGCTCAACTTTCCTGGCCTACTTTTCCCCACATATCTTTCCCCGCCTCTGATTTCCCGCCTCTGATTCCACGCCTCTGAATCCCCGCCTATGTTTACCCGCCTCTGTTTAACCGCCTGTTTTCCCGCCTCTGATTCCCCACCACAGATTCCCTGCCTCAGATTCCCTGCTTCAGATTCCCTGCATCAGATTCCCTTCATTTGATTCCCTGCGTCTGGTTCCCTGCCTCTGATTCCCTGCATCTGATTGCCCGCCTCTGATTCCCCGCCTCTGATTCCCCACCTCTGATTCCCCACTTCTGATTTCCCGCCTCTGATTCCCCGCCTCTGATTCCCCGCCTCTGATTCCACGCCTCTGATTCCCCACCTCTGATTCCCCACTTCTGATTCCCCACCTCTGATTCTCCGCCTCTGATACCCTGCCTCTGATAACTCTTTACTGATTCCCTGCCTCAGATTCCCTGCCTCCGATTCCCTGCCTCCGATTCCCTGCCTCAGTTTCCCTGCATTAGATTCCCTTCATCTGATTCCCTGCCTCTGATTCCCCGCCTCTGATTCCCCGCATCTGATTCCCCACCTCTGTCTCTACGCCTCTATTTTGCCTGCACTCTTTCCCCTCCACTCTTTCAGTGCCTCTCTTTCCCTCCCTCAATTTCAACAACTCTGTTTGATCTGTTCTGTGTAACTAATTTTCAACACAAAAGTTCCAACCACTATGTTTCGCCCATCTCTTTCGCTGCATCTATTGATGCAGCTATGTTTACCCGCTTCTGTTTACCCGCCTGTTTCCCCACATCTCTTTCCCCACCTCTGATTCCACGCCTCTGATTCCCCGCCACTGATTCCCCGCCTCTGATTCCCCGCCTCTGATTCACCGCCTCCCTTTCCGAGCAACTTTCCTGGCCTACGTTTCCCCACATCTCTTTCCCCACCTCTGATTCCACGCCTCAGATTCGCCGCCTCTGATTTCCTGCCTCTGATTCCCTGCCTCTGATTCCCCGCCTCTGATTCCCCACCTCTGATTCCCCTCTCTGATTTCCCGCCTCTGATTCCCCGCCTCTGATTCCACGCCTCTGATTTCCCGCCTCTGATACCCTGCCTCTCTTTCCCTGCCTCTATTTCCGTGCCTCTTTCTCTGCATCTCGTTTCCCACACCTCATTTCCCCCTTCTGATAACCTGCATCAGATTCCCTGCCACAGATTCCCTGCCTCAGATTCCCTGCCTCAGATTCCCTGCATTAGATTCACTTCATCTGATTCCCTGCCTATGATTCCCCGCCTCTGATTCCCTGCATCTGATTCCCAGCCTCTGTTTACCCGCCTGTTTCCCCGCCTCTGATTCACCACCTCATATTCGCCACCTCAGGTTCCCTGCCTCTGATTCCCTGCCTCTGATTCCCTGCCTCTGATTCCCTGCATCTGATTGCCCGCCTCTGATACCCTGCCTCTGATTCCCCGCCTCTGATTCCCCGCCTCTGATTCCCCGCCTCTGATTTCCCACCTCTGATTCCCCACTTCTGATTCCCCGCCTCTGATTCCCCGTCTGTGATTCCACGCCTCTGATTCCCCGCCTCTGATTCCGCGCCTCTGATTCCCCGCCTCTGATACCCCGCCTCTGATTCCCCGCCTCTGATTCCCTGCATCTGATTCCCCGCCTCAGATTCCCCGCCTCTGATTCCCCGACTCTGATTCCCCGCCTCTGATTCCCCGCCTCTGATTCCCCTCCTATGTTTACCCGCCTCTGTTTACACGCCTGTTTTCCCGCCTCTGATTGCCCACCTCAGATTCCCTGCCACAGATTCCCTGCCTCAGATTCCCTGCCTCAGATTCCCTGCATCAGATTCCCTGCCTCTGATTCCCTGCCTCTGATTCCCTGCCTCTGATTTCCTGCATCTGATTGCCCGCCTCTGATTCTCCGCCTCTGATTCCCCGCCTCTGATTCCCCGCCTCTGATTCCCCGCCTCTGATTCTCCGCCTCTGATTCCCCGCCTCTGATTCCCCGCCTCTGATTCGCCGCCTCTGATTCCCCGCCTCTGATAACCTGCCTCTGATTCCCTGCCTCTGATTCCCGGCCTCTGAGTCCCCACCTCTGATTCCCCGTGTCCGATTCCGCACCCATGTTTCACCACCTCTGTTGCTCTGCTTCTGATTTCCCGGCTCAGATTCACCGGCTCTGATTCCGCACCTCTGATTCCACGCCTCTCTTTCTGTGTCTCTGATTCCCTGCCTCTGATTCCCCACCTCTGATTCCCCCCTCTGATTCCCCGCCTCTGATTCCCAGCCTCTGATTCCCCACCTCTGATACCCTGCCTCTCTTTCCCTGCCTCTATTTCCGTGACTCTTTCTCTGCATCTCGTTTCCCACATCTCATTTCCCCCTTCTGATAACCCGCATCAGATTCCCTGCCACATATTCCCTGCCTCAGATACCCTGCCTCAGATTCCCTGCATCAGATTCCCTTCATCTGATTCCCTGCCTCTGATTCCCCGCGGCTGATTCCCTGCCTCTGATTCCCCGCCTCTGTTTACCCGACTGTTTCCCCGCCTCTGATTCACCACCTCATATTCGCCACCTCAGGTTCCCTGCCTCTGATTCCCTGCCTCTGATTCCCTGCCTCTGATTCCCTGCATCTGATTGCCCGCCTCTGATACCCTGCCTCTGATTCCCCGCCTCTGATTCCCCGCCTCTGATTCCCCGCCTCTGATTTCCCACCTCTGATTCCCCACTTCTGATTCCCCGCCTCTGATTCCCCGTCTGTGATTCCACGCCTCTGATGCCCCGCCTCTGATTCCGCGCCTCTGATTCCCCGCCTCTGATACCCCGCCTCTGATTCCCCGCCTCTGATTCCCTGCATCTGATTCCCCGCCTCAGATTCCCCGCCTCTGATTCCCCGACTCTGATTCCCCGCCTCTGATTCCCCGCCTCTGATTCCCCGCCTATGTTTACCCGCCTCTGTTTACCCGCCTGTTTTCCCGCCTCTGATTGCCCACCTCAGATTCCCTGCCACAGATTCCCTGCCTCAGATTCCCTGCCTCAGATTCCCTGCATCAGATTCCCTGCCTCTGATTCCCTGCCTCTGATTCCCTGCCTCTGATTCCCCGCCTCTGATACCCCGCCTCTGATTCCCAGCCTCTGATTTCCCACCTCTGATTCCCCACTTCTGATTCCCCGCCTCTGATTCCCCGTCTCTGATTCCATGCCTCTGATTCCCCGCCTCTGATTCCGCGCCTCTGATTCCCCGCCTCTGATACCCCGCCTCTGATTCCCCGCCTCTGATTCCCTGCATCTGATTCCCCGCCTCAGATTCCCCGCCTCTGATTCCCCGACTCTGATTCCCCGCCTCTGATTCCCCGCCTCTGATTCCCCGCCTCTGATTCCCCGCCTATGTTTACCCGCCTCTGTTTACCCGCCTGTTTTCCCGCCTCTGATTGCCCACCTCAGATTCCCTGCCTCAGATTCCCTGCCTCTGATTCCCTTCATCTGATTGCCCGCCTCTGATTACCTGCCTCTGATTCCCCGCCTCTGATTCCCCACCTCTGATTCCCCACTTCTGATTCCCCGCCTCTGATTCCCCGCGTCTGATTCCCCGCCTCTGATTCACCTCCTCTGATTCCCCGCCTCTGATTCCCCGCCTCTGATTCCCCGCATCTGATTCCCCGCCTCTGATTCCCAGCCTCTGATTCCCTGCCTCTGATTCCCCACCTCTGATTCCGCGCCTCTGATTCCCCACCTATGTTTACCCGCCTCTGATTCCCTGCCTCTGATTCCCTGCATCTGATTGCCCGCCTCTGATTCTCCGCCTCTGATTCCCCGCCTCTGATTCCCAACCTCTGATTCCCCGCTTCTGATTCCCTGCCTCTGATTCCCCGCCTCTGATTCCCCGCCTCTGATTCCCCGCCTCTGATTCCCTACTTCTGATTCCCCGCCTCTGATTCCCCGTCTGTGATTCCACGCCTCTGATTCCCCGCCTCTGATTCCGCGCCTCTGATTCCCCGCCTCTGATACCCCGCCTCTGATTCCCCGCCTCTGATTCCCTGCATCTGATTCCCCGCCTCAGATTCCCCGCCTCTGATTCCCCGACTCTGATTCCCCACCTCTGATTCCCCACTTCTGATTCCCCGCCTCTGATTACCCGCGTCTGATTCCCCGCCTCTGATTCACCTCCTCTGATTCCCCGCCTCTGATTCCCCGCCTCTGATTCCCCGCATCTGATTCCCCGCCTCTGATTCCCCGCCTCTGATTCCCTGCCTCTGATTCCCCACCTCTGATTCCGCGCCTCTGATTCCCCACCTATGTTTACCCGCCTCTGATTCCCTGCCTCTGATTCCCTGCATCTGATTGCCCGCCTCTGATTCTCCGCCTCTGATTCCCCGCCTCTGATTCCCAACCTCTGATTCCCCGCTTCTGATTCCCTGCCTCTGATTCCCCGCCTCTGATTCCCCGCCTCTGATTCCCCGCCTCTGATTCCCCACTTCTGATTCCCCGCCTCTGATTCCCCGTCTGTGATTCCACGCCTCTGATTCTCCGCCTCTGATTCCGCGCCTCTGATTCCCCGCCTCTGATACCCCGCCTCTGATTCCCCGCCTCTGATTCCCTGCATCTGATTCCCCGCCTCAGATTCCTCACCTCTGATACCCTGCCTCTCTTTCCCTGCCTCTATTTCCGTGACTCTTTCTCTGCATCTCGTTTCCCACATCTCATTTCCCCCTTCTGATAACCCGCATCAGATTCCCTGCCACAGATTCCCTGCCTCAGATACCCTGCCTCAGATTCCCTGCATCAGATTCCCTTCATCTGATTCCCTGCCTCTGATTCCCCGCGGCTGATTCCCTGCCTCTGATTCCCCGCCTCTGTTTACCCGACTGTTTCCCCGCCTCTGATTCACCACCTCATATTCGCCACCTCAGGTTCCCTGCCTCTGATTCCCTGCCTCTGATTCCCTGCCTCTGATTCCCTGCATCTGATTGCCCGCCTCTGATACCCTGCCTCTGATTCCCCGCCTCTGATTCCCCGCCTCTGATTCCCCGCCTCTGATTTCCCACCTCTGATTCCCCACTTCTGATTCCCCGCCTCTGATTCCCCGTCTGTGATTCCACGCCTCTGATTCCCCGCCTCTGATTCCGCGCCTCTGATTCCCCGCCTCTGATACCCCGCCTCTGATTCCCCGCCTCTGATTCCCTGCATCTGATTCCCCGCCTCAGATTCCCCGCCTCTGATTCCCCGACTCTGATTCCCCGCCTCTGATTCCCCGCCTCTGATTCCCCGCCTATGTTTACCCGCCTCTGTTTACCCGCCTGTTTTCCCGCCTCTGATTGCCCACCTCAGATTCCCTGCCACAGATTCCCTGCCTCAGATTCCCTGCCTCAGATTCCCTGCATCAGATTCCCTGCCTCTGATTCCCTGCCTCTGATTCCCTGCCTCTGATTCCCCGCCTCTGATACCCCGCCTCTGATTCCCAGCCTCTGATTTCCCACCTCTGATTCCCCACTTCTGATTCCCCGCCTCTGATTCCCCGTCTCTGATTCCATGCCTCTGATTCCCCGCCTCTGATTCCGCGCCTCTGATTCCCCGCCTATGATACCCCGCCTCTGATTCCCCGCCTCTGATTCCCTGCATCTGATTCCCCGCCTCAGATTCCCCGCCTCTGATTCCCCGACTCTGATTCCCCGCCTCTGATTCCCCGCCTCTGATTCCCCGCCTCTGATTCCCCGCCTATGTTTACCCGCCTCTGTTTACCCGCCTGTTTTCCCGCCTCTGATTGCCCACCTCAGATTCCCTGCCTCAGATTCCCTGCCTCTGATTCCCTTCATCTGATTGCCCGCCACTGATTACCTGCCTCTGATTCCCCGCCTCTGATTCCCCACCTCTGATTCCCCACTTCTGATTCCCCGCCTCTGATTCCCCGCGTCTGATTCCCCGCCTCCGATTCACCTCCTCTGATTCCCCGCCTCTGATTCCCCGCCTCTGATTCCCCGCATCTGATTCCCCGCCTCTGATTCCCCGCCTCTGATTCCCTGCCTCTGATTCCCCACCTCTGATTCCGCGCCTCTGATTCCCCACCTATGTTTACCCGCCTCTGATTCCCTGCCTCTGATTCCCTGCATCTGATTGCCCGCCTCTGATTCTCCGCCTCTGATTCCCCGCCTCTGATTCCCAACCTCTGATTCCCCGCTTCTGATTCCCTGCCTCTGATTCCCCGCCTCTGATTCCCCGCCTCTGATTCCCCGCCTCTGATTCCCCACTTCTGATTCCCCGCCTCTGATTCCCCGTCTGTGATTCCACGCCTCTGATTCCCCGCCTCTGATTCCGCGCCTCTGATTCCCCGCCTCTGATACCCCGCCTCTGATTCCCCGTCTCTGATTCCCTGCATCTGATTCCCCGCCTCAGATTCCCCGCCTCTGATTCCCCGACTCTGATTCCCCGCCTCTGATTCCCCGCCTCTGATTCCCCACCTATATTTACCCGCCTCTGTTTACCCGCCTGTTTTCCCGCCTCTGATTGCCCACCTCAGATTCCCTGCCACAGATTCCCTGCCTCAGATTCCCTGCCTCAGATTCCCTGCATCAGATTCCCTGCCTCTGATTCCCTGCCTCTGATTCACTGCCTCTGATTTCCTGCATCTGATTGCCCGCCTCTGATTCTCCGCCTCTGATTCCCCGCCTCTGATTCCCCGCCTCTGATTCCCCGCCTCTGATTCTCCGCCTCTGATTCCCCGCCTCTGATTCCCCGCCTCTGATTCGCCGCCTCCGATTCCCCGCCTCTGATAACCTGCCTCTGATTCCCTGCCTCTGATTCCCGGCCTCTGAGTCCCCACCTCTGATTCCCCGTGTCCGATTCCGCACCCATGTTTCACCACCTCTGTTGCTCTGCTTCTGATTTCCCGGCTCAGATTCACCGGCTCTGATTCCGCACCTCTGATTCCACGCCTCTCTTTCTGTGTCTCTGATTCCCTGCCTCTGATTCCCCACCTCTGATTCCCCCCTCTGATTCCCCGCCTCTGATTCCCAGCCTCTGATTCCCCACCTCTAATACCCTGCCTCTCTTTCCCTGCCTCTATTTCCGTGACTCTTTCTCTGCATCTCGTTTCCCACATCTCATTTCCCCCTTCTGATAACCCGCATCAGATTCCCTGCCACAGATTCCCTGCCTCAGATACCCTGCCTCAGATTCCCTGCATCAGATTCCCTTCATCTGATTCCCTGCCTCTGATTCCCCGCGGCTGATTCCCTGCCTCTGATTCCCCGCCTCTGTTTACCCGACTGTTTCCCCGCCTCTGATTCACCACCTCATATTCGCCACCTCAGGTTCCCTGCCTCTGATTCCCTGCCTCTGATTCCCTGCCTCTGATTCCCTGCATCTGATTGCCCGCCTCTGATACCCTGCCTCTGATTCCCCGCCTCTGATTCCCCGCCTCTGATTCCCCGCCTCTGATTTCCCACCTCTGATTCCCCACTTCTGATTCCCCGCCTCTGATTCCCCGTCTGTGATTCCACGCCTCTGATTCCCCGCCTCTGATTCCGCGCCTCTGATTCCCCGCCTCTGATACCCCGCCTCTGATTCCCCGCCTCTGATTCCCTGCATCTGATTCCCCGCCTCAGATTCCCCGCCTCTGATTCCCCGACTCTGATTCCCCGCCTCTGATTCCCCGCCTCTGATTCCCCGCCTCTGATGCCCCGCCTCTGATTCCCCACTTCTGATTCCCCGCCTCTGATTCCCCGTCTGTGATTCCACGCCTCTGATTCCCCGCCTCTGATTCCGCGCCTCTGATTCCCCGCCTCTGATACCCCGCCTCTTATTCCCCGCCTCTGATTCCCTGCATCTGATTCCCCGCCTCAGATTCCCCGCCTCTGATTCCCCGACTCTGATTCCCCGCCTCTGATTCCCCGCCTCTGATTCCCCGCCTATGTTTACCCGCCTCTGTTTACCCGCCTGTTTTCCCACCTCTGATTACCCACCTCAGATTCCCTGCCACAGATTCCCTGCCTCAGATTCCCTGCCTCAGATTCCCTGCATCAGATTCCCTGCCTCTGATTCCCTGCCTCTGATTCCCTGCCTCTGATTTCCTGCATCTGATTGCCCGCCTCTGATTCTCCGCCTCTGATTCCCCGCCTCTGATTCCCCGCCTCTGATTCCCCGCCTCTGATTCTCCGCCTCTGATTCCCCGCCTCTGATTCCCCGCCTCTGATTCGCCGCCTCTGATTCCCCGCCTCTGATAACCTGCCTCTGATTCCCTGCCTCTGATTCCCGGCCTCTGAGTCCCCACCTCTGATTCCCCGTGTTGGATTCCGCACCCATGTTTCACCACCTCTGTTGCTCTGCTTCTGATTTCCCGGCTCAGATTCACCGGCTCTGATTCCGCACCTCTGATTCCACGCCTCTCTTTCTGTGTCTCTGATTCCCTGCCTCTGATTCCCCACCTCTGATTCCCCCCTCTGATTCCCCGCCTCTGATTCCCAGCCTCTGATTCCCCACCTCTGATACCCTGCCTCTCTTTCCCTGCCTCTATTTCCGTGACTCTTTCTCTGCATCTCGTTTCCCACATCTCATTTCCCCCTTCTGATAACCCGCATCAGATTCCCTGCCACAGATTCCCTGCCTCAGATACCCTGCCTCAGATTCCCTGTATCAGATTCCCTTCATCTGATTCCCTGCCTCTGATTCCCCGCGGCTGATTCCCTGCCTCTGATTCCCCGCCTCTGTTTACCCGACTGTTTCCCCGCCTCTGATTCACCACCTCATATTCGCCATCTCAGGTTCCCTGCCTCTGATTCCCTGCCTCTGATTCCCTGCCTCTGATTCCCTGCATCTGATTGCCCGCCTCTGATACCCTGCCTCTGATTCTCCGCCTCTGATACCCCGCCTCTGATTCCCAGCCTCTGATTTCCCACCTCTGATTCCCCACTTCTGATTCCCCGCCTCTGATTCCCCGTCTCTGATTCCATGCCTCTGATTCCCCGCCTCTGATTCCACGCCTCTGATTCCCCGCCTCTGATACCCCGCCTCTGATTCCCCGCCTCTGATTCCCTGCATCTGATTCCCCGCCTCAGATTCCCCGCCTCTGATTCCCCGACTCTGATTCCCCGCCTCTGATTCCCCGCCTCTGATTCCCCGCCTCTGATTCCCCGCCTATGTTTACCCGCCTCTGTTTACCCGCCTGTTTTCCCGCCTCTGATTGCCCACCTCAGATTCCCTGCCTCAGATTCCCTGCCTCTGATTCCCTTCATCTGATTGCCCGCCTCTGATTACCTGCCTCTGATTCCCCGCCTCTGATTCCCCACCTCTGATTCCCCACTTCTGATTCCCCGCCTCTGATTCCCCGCGTCTGATTCCCCGCCTCTGATTCACCTCCTCTGATTCCCCGCCTCTGATTCCCCGCCTCTGATTCCCCGCATCTGATTCCCCGCCTCTGATTCCCCGCCTCTGATTCCCCGCCTCTGATTCCCCACCTCTGATTCCGCGCCTCTGATTCCCCACCTATGTTTACCCGCCTCTGATTCCCTGCCTCTGATTCCCTGCATCTGATTGCCCGCCTCTGATTCTCCGCCTCTGAATCCCCGCCTCTGATTCCCAACCTCTGATTCCCCGCTTCTGATTCCCTGCCTCTGATTCCCCGCCTCTGATTCCCCGCCTCTGATTCCCCGCCTCTGATTCCCCTCCTCTGATTCAATGCCTCCCTTTCCGCTCAACTTTCTTGTCCTACTTTTCCCCACATATCTTTCCCCGCCTCTGATTTCCCGCCTCTGATTCCACGCCTCTGAATCCCCGCCTATGTTTACCCGCCTCTGTTTAACCGCCTGTTTTCCCGCCTCTGATTCCCCACTACAGATTCCCTGCCTCAGATTCCCTGCCTCAGATTCCCTGCATCAGATTCCCTTCATTTGATTCCCTGCGTCTGGTTCCCTGCCTCTGATTCCCTGCCTCTGATTCCCTGCATCTGATTGCCCGCCTCTGATTCCCCGCCTCTGATTCCCCACCTCTGATTCCCCACTTCTGATTCCCCGCCTCTGATTCCCCGCCTCTGATTCCCCGCATCTGATTCACAGCCTCTGATTCCCCGCCTCTGATTCCCCGCCTCTGATTCCCCACTTCTGATTGCCCGCCTCTGATTCCACGCCTCTGATTCCCCGCCTCTGATTCCCCACCTCTGATTCCCCACTTCTGATTCCCCACCTCTGATTCCCCGCCTCTGATTCCACGCCTCTGATTCCCCACCTCTGATTCCCCACTTCTGATTCCCCACCTCTGATTCTCCGCCTCTGATACCCTGCCTCTGATAACTTTTTACTGATTCCCATCCTCAGATTCCCTGCCTCCGATTCCCTGCCTCAGATTCCCTGCCTCAGTTTCCCTGCATTAGATTCCCTTCATCTGATTCCCTGCCTCTGATTCCCCGCCTCTGATTCCCCGCATCTGATTCCCCACCTCTGTCTCTACGCCTCTATTTTGCCTGCACTCTTTCCCCTCCACTCTTTCAGTGCCTCTCTTTCCCTCCCTCAATTTCAACAACTCTGTTTGATCTGTTCTGTGTAACTAATTTTCAACACAAAAGTTCCAACCACTATGTTTCGCCCATCTCTTTCGCTGCATCTATTGATGCAGCTATGTTTACCCGCTTCTGTTTACCCGCCTGTTTCCCCACATCTCTTTCCCCACCTCTGATTCCACGCCTCTGATTCCCCGCCTCTGATTCCCCGCCTCTGATTCCCCGCCTCTGATTCACCGCCTCCCTTTCCGAGCAACTTTCCTGGCCTACGTTTCCCCACATCTCTTTCCCCACCTCTGATTCCACGCCTCAGATTCGCCGCCTCTGATTTCCTGCCTCTGATTCCCTGCCTCTGATTCCCCGCCTCTGATTCCCCACCTCTGATTCCCCTCTCTGATTTCCCGCCTCTGATTCCCAGCCTCTGATTCCACGCCTCTGATTACCCGCCCCTGATTCCCCGACTCTGATTCCCCACCTCTGATTCCCCAGCTCTGATTCCCCGCCTCTGATTCCCCGCGTCTGATTCCCTGCCTCTGATTCCCCGCCTCTGATTCCCCATCTCTGATTCCCCACCTCTGATTCCCCGTGTCTGATTCCCTGCCTCTGAATCCCCGCCTCTGATTCCCAGCCTCTGATTCCCCATATCTGATTCCCCGCCTCTGATTCCCCATATCTGATTCCCCACCTCTGATTCCCCATATCTGATTCCCTGCCCCTGATTCCCCACCTCTGATTCCCCATAAGTGATTCCCCGCCTCTGTTTCCCCGCCTCTGATTCCCTGCCTCTGATTCCCCATATCTGATTCCCTGCCTCTGATTCCCCAACTCTGATTCCCCGCCTCTGATTCCCCAGCTCTGAATCCCCGCCTCTGATTCCCCGCATCTGATTCCCTGCCTCTGATTCCCCGCCTTGATTCCCCATCTCTGATTCACAACCTCTGATTCCCCACCTCTGATTCCCCATATCTGATTCCCCGCCTCTGTTTCCCCATATCTGATTCCCCGGCTCTGATTGCCCACCTCTGATTCCCCGCCTCTGATTCGCCAGCTCTGATTCGCCGCCTCTGATCCCCGCATCTTATTCCCTGCCTCTGATTCCCCGCCTCTGATTCCCCATCTCTGATTCACCGCCTTTGATTCGCCACCTCTGATTCCCCATATCTGATTCACCACCTCTGTTTCCCCGCCTCTGATTCCCCGCCTCTGATTCTCCATATCTCATTCCCCGCCTCTGAATCCCATCTCTGATTCCCGGACTCTGATTCCCAGCATCTGATTCCCGGCCTCTGATTCCCGGCCTCTGATTCCCCGCTTCTGATTCTGATTCCCTGCCTCTGATTCCCCATCTCTGATTCACCACCTCTGATTCCCTGCCTCTGATTCCCCACCTCTGATTCCCCATATCTGATTCCCCGCCTCTGTTTCCCCGCCTCTGATTCCCCGCCTCTGTTTCCCCACCTCTGATTCCCCATATCTAATTCCCCGCCTCTCTTTGCCCGCCTCTGATTCCCCGCCTCTGTTTCCCCATATCTGATTCCCCGCCTCTGAATCCCCAACTCTGATTCCCTGCCTCTGATTCACCAGCCCTGATTCCCCGCCTTTGATTCCCCCCGTCTGATTCCAAGCCTCTGAATCCCCGTGTCTGATTTCCTGCCTCTGATTCCCCGCCTCTGATTCCCCATCTCTGATTCACCGCCTCTGATTCCCCACCTCTGATTCCCCATCTCTGATTCCGCACATCCGATTCCCTGCCTCTGATTCCCCGACTCTGATTCCCCACCTCTGATTCCCCAGCTCTGATTCCCCGCCTCTGATTCCCCGCGTCTGATTCCCTGCCTCTGATTCCCCGCCTCTGATTCCCCATCTCTGATTCCCCACCTCTGATTCCACGTGTCTGATTCCCTGCCTCTGAATCCCCGCCTCTGATTCCCCGCCTCTGATTCCCTGCCACTGATTACCCGCCCCTGATTCCCCACCTCTGATTCCCCATATCTTATTCCCCGCCTCTGTTTCCCCCCCTCTGATTCCCAGCCTCTGATTCCCCATATCTGATTCCCCGCCTCTGATTCCCCATATCTGATTCCCCACCTCTGATTCCCCATATCTGATTCCCTGCCTCTGTTTCCCCAGCTCTGATTCCCTGCCTCTGATTCCCCGCCTCTGATTCCCCGCCTCTGATTCCCTGCCTCTGAATCGCAACCTCTAATTCCCCACCTCTGATTCCCCATATCTGATTCCCCGCCTCTGTTTCCCTGCCTCTGATTCCCGGCCTCTGTTTCCCCATATCTGATTCCCCTCCTCTGATTCCCCAACTCTGATTCCCCGCCTCTGATTCCCCAGCTCTGATTCCCCGCCTTTTATTCCCGGCCTCTGATTCCCTGCCACTGATTCCCCGCCCCTGATTCCCCACCTCTGATTCCCCATATCTGATTCCCCGCCTCTGTTTCCCCAGCTCTGATTCCCCACCTCTGATTCCCCAGCTCTGATTCTCTGCCACTGATTCCCCGCCCCTGATTCCCCACCTCTGATTCCCCATATCTGATTCCCCGCCTCTGTTTCCCCAGCTCTGATTCCCTGCCTCTGATTCCCTGCCCTGATTCCCCATCTCTGTTTCACCGCCTTTGATTCGCCACCTCTGATTCCCCATATCTGATTCTCCGCCTCTGTTTCCCCGCCTCTGATTCCCTGCCTCTGATTCCCAACCTCTGATTCCACACCTCTGATTCCCCATATCTGATTCCCCGCCTCTATTTCCCCATATCTGATTCCCCGCCTCTGATTCCCCAACTCTGATTCCCCGCCTCTGTTTCCCTGCCTCTGATTCCCGGCCTCTGTTTCCCCATATCTGATTCCCCTCCTCTGATTCCCCAACTCTGATTCCCCGCCTCTGATTCCCCAGCTCTGATTCCCCGCCTTTTATTCCCGGCCTCTGATTCCCTGCCACTGATTCCCCGCCCCTGATTCCCCACCTCTGATTCCCCATATCTGATTCCCCGCCTCTGTTTCCCCAGCTCTGATTCCCCACCTCTGATTCCCCAGCTCTGATTCCCTGCCTCTGATTTCCGGCATCCGATTCCCTGCCTCTGATTTCCAGCCTCTGATTCCCCGTCTCTGATTCCCCGCCTCTGATTCCCCGTGTCTGATTCCTTGCCTCTGATTCCCCGCCTCTGATTCCCCGCGTCTGATTCCCTGCCACTGATTCCCTGCCCCTGATTCCCCACCTCTGATTCCCCATATCTGATTCCCCGCCTCTGTTTCCCCATATCTGATTCACCGCCTCTGATTCCCCAACTCTGATTCCCTTCCTCTAATTCGCCAGCTATGATTCCCTGCCTCTGATTCCCTGCGTCTGATTCCCTGCCTCTGATTCCCCGCCTCTGATTCCCCTTCTCTGATTCACCACCTCTGAATCCCCACCTCTGATTCCCCATCTCTGATTCCGCACATCTAATTCCCTGCCTCTGATTCCCCGCCTCTGATACCCCGCCTCTGATTCCCTGCCTCTGATTCGCAACCTCTAATTCTCCACCTCTGATTCCCCATATCTGATTCCCCGCCTCTGTTTCCCAGCCTCTGATTCCCGGCCTCTGTTTCCCCATATCTGATTCCCCTCCTCTGATTCCCCAACTCTGATTCCCTGCCTCTGATTCCCCGCCTCTGATTCCCCTTCTCTGATTCACCACCTCTGAATCCCCACCTCTGATTCCCCATCTCTGATTCCGCACATCCAATTCCCTGCCTCTGATTCCCCGCCTCTGATACCCCGCCTCTGATTCCCTGCCTCTTATTCGCAACCTCTAATTCCCCACCTCTGATTCCCCATATCTGATTCCCCGCCTCTGTTTCCCAGCCTCTGATTCCCGGCCTCTGTTTCCCCATATCTGATTCCCCTCCTCTGATTCCCCAACTCTGATTCCCCGCCTCTGATTCCCCAGCTCTGATTCCCCGCCTTTTATTCCCGGCCTCTGATTCCCTGCCACTGATTCCCCGCCCCTGATTCCCCACCTCTGATTCCCCATATCTGATTCCCCGCCTCTGTTTCCCCAGCTCTGATTCCCCACCTCTGATTCCCCAGCTCTGATTTCCCGCCTCTGATTCCCCGTCTCTGATTCCCCGCCTCTGATTCCCCGTGTCTGATTCCCTGCCTCTGATTCCCCGCCTCTGATTCCCCGCGTCTGATTCCCTGCCACTGATTCCCTGCCCCTGATTCCCCACCTCTGATTCCCCATATCTGATTCCCCGCCTCTGTTTCCCTGCCTCTGATTCCCCGCCTCTGTTTCCCCATATCTGATTCCCCGCCTCTGATTCCCCAACTCTGATTCCCCTCCTCTAATTCGCCAGCTATGATTCCCCGCCTCTGATTCCCTGCATCTGATTCCCTGCCTCTGATTCCCCGCCTCTGATTCCCCTTCTCTGATTCACCTCCTCTGAATCCCCACCTCTGATTCCCCATCTCTGATTCCGCACATCCGATTCCCTGCCTCTGATTCCCCGCATCTGATTCACCGCCTCTGATTCCCCGCCTCTGATTCCCCGCCTCTGATTCCCCACTTCTGATTGCCCGCCTCTGATTCCACGCCTCTGATTCCCCGCCTCTGATTCCCCACCTCTGATTCCCCACTTCTGATTCCCCACCTCTGATTCCCCGCCTCTGATTCCACGCCTCTGATTCCCCACCTCTGATTCCCCACTTCTGATTCCCCACCTCTGATTCTCCGCCTCTGATACCCTGCCTCTGATAACTTTTTACTGATTCCCATCCTCAGATTCCCTGCCTCCGATTCCCTGCCTCAGATTCCCTGCCTCAGTTTCCCTGCATTAGATTCCCTTCATCTGATTCCCTGCCTCTGATTCCCCGCCTCTGATTCCCCGCATCTGATTCCCCACCTCTGTCTCTACGCCTCTATTTTGCCTGCACTCTTTCCCCTCCACTCTTTCAGTGCCTCTCTTTCCCTCCCTCAATTTCAACAACTCTGTTTGATCTGTTCTGTGTAACTAATTTTCAACACAAAAGTTCCAACCACTATGTTTCGCCCATCTCTTTCGCTGCATCTATTGATGCAGCTATGTTTACCCGCTTCTGTTTACCCGCCTGTTTCCCCACATCTCTTTCCCCACCTCTGATTCCACGCCTCTGATTCCCCGCATCTGATTCCCCGCCTCTGATTCCCCGCCTCTGATTCACCGCCTCCCTTTCCGAGCAACTTTCCTGGCCTACGTTTCCCCACATCTCTTTCCCCACCTCTGATTCCACGCCTCAGATTCGCCGCCTCTGATTTCCTGCCTCTGATTCCCTGCCTCTGATTCCCCGCCTCTGATTCCCCACCTCTGATTCCCCATATCTGATTCCCCGCCTCTGTTTCCCCAGCTCTGATTCCCTGCCTCTGATTCCCTGCCCTGATTCCCCATCTCTGTTTCACCGCCTTTGATTCGCCACCTCTGATTCCCCATATCTGATTCCCCGCCTCTGTTTCCCCGCCTCTGATTCCCTGCCTCTGATTCCCAACCTCTGATTCCACACCTCTGATTCCCCATATCTGATTCCCCGCCTCTATTTCCCCATATCTGATTCCCCGCCTCTGATTCCCCAACTCTGATTCCCCTCCTCTGTTTCCCCAGCTCTGATTCCCCGCCTCTGATTCCCGGCGTCCGATTCCCTGCCTCTGATTCCCCGCCTCTGATTCCCCATCTCTGATCCCCCGCCTCTGATTCCCCGTGTATGATTCCCTGCCTCTGATTCCCAACCTCTGATTCCACACCTCTGATTCCCCATATCTGATTCCCTGCCTCTATTTCCCCATATCTGATTCCCCGCCTCTGATTCCCCAACTCTGATTCCCCGCCTCTGATACCCGGCGTCCGATTCCCTGCCTCTGATTCCCCGCCTCTGATTCCCCATCTCTGAGTCCCCGCCTCTCATTCCCCGTGTCTGATTCCCTGCCTCTGATTCCCCGCCTCTGATTCCCCACCTCTGATTCCCTGCCACTGATTCCCTGCCCCTGATTCCCCACCTCTGATTCCCCATAAGTGATTCCCCGCCTCTGTTTCCCCGCCTCTGATTCCCTGCCTCTGATTCCCCATATCTGATTCCCTGCCTCTGATTCCCCAACTCTGATTCCCCGCCTCTGATTCCCCAGCTCTGAATCCCCGCCTCTGATTCCCCGCATCTGATTTCCTGCCTCTGATTCCCCGCCTTGATTCCCCATCTCTGATTCACAACCTCTGATTCCCCACCTCTGATTCCCCATATCTCATTCCCCGCCTCTGTTTCCCCATATCTGATTCCCCGGCTCTGATTGCCCACCTCTGATTCCCCGCCTCTGATTCGCCAGCTCTGATTCGCCGCCTCTGATCCCCGCATCTGATTCCCTGCCTCTGATTCCCCGCCTCTGATTCCCCATCTCTGATTCACCGCCTTTGATTCGCCACCTCTGATTCCCCATATCTGATTCACCACCTCTGTTTCCCCGCCTCTGATTCCCCGCCTCTGATTCTCCATATCTCATTCCCCGCCTCTGAATCCCATCTCTGATTCCCGGACTCTGATTCCCAGCATCTGATTCCCGGCCTCTGATTCCCGGCCTCTGATTCCCCGCTTCTGATTCTGATTCCCTGCCTCTGATTCCCCATCTCTGATTCACCACCTCTGATTCCCTGCCTCTGATTCCCCACCTCTGATTCCCCATATCTGATTCCCCGCCTCTGTTTCCCCACCTCTGATTCCCCGCCTCTGTTTCCCCACCTCTGATTCCCCATATCTAATTCCCCGCCTCTCTTTGCCCGCCTCTGATTCCCCGCCTCTGTTTCCCCATATCTGATTCCCCGCCTCTGAATCCCCAACTCTGATTCCCTGCCTCTGATTCACCAGCTCTGATTCCCCGCCTTTGATTCCCCCCGTCTGATTCCCAGCCTCTGAATCCCCGTGTCTGATTTCCTGCCTCTGATTCCCCGCCTCTGATTCCCCATCTCTGATTCACCGCCTCTGATTCCCCACCTCTGATTCCCCATCTCTGATTCCCCGCCTCTGATTCCCCGCGTCTGATTCCCTGCCTCTGATTCCCCGCCTCTGATTCCCAATCTCTGATTCCCCACCTCTGATTCCCCGTGTCTGATTCCCTGCCTCTGATTCCCCGACTCTGATTCCCCACCTCTGATTCCCCAGCTCTGATTCCCCGCCTCTGATTCCCCGCGTCTGATTCCCTGCCTCTGATTCCCCGCCTCTGATTCCCCATCTCTGATTCCCCACCTCTGATTCCCCGTGTCTGATTCCCTGCCTCTGAATCCCCGCCTCTGATTCCCCGCCTCTGATTCCCTGCCACTGATTACCCGCCCCTGATTCCCCACCTCTGATTCCCCATATCTTATTCCCCGCCTCTGTTTCCCCCCCTCTGATTCCCAGCCTCTGATTCCCCATATCTGATTCCCCGCCTCTGATTCCCCATATCTGATTCCCCACCTCTGATTCCCCATATCTGATTCCCTGCCCCTGATTCCCCACCTCTGATTCCCCATAAGTGATTCCCCGCCTCTGTTTCCCCGCCTCTGATTCCCTGCCTCTGATTCCCCATATCTGATTCCCTGCCTCTGATTCCCCAACTCTGATTCCCCGCCTCTGATTCCCCAGCTCTGAATCCCCGCCTCTGATTCCCCGCATCTGATTCCCTGCCTCTGATTCCCCGCCTTGATTCCCCATCTCTGATTCACAACCTCTGATTCCCCACCTCTGATTCCCCATATCTGATTCCCCGCCTCTGTTTCCCCATATCTGATTCCCCGGCTCTGATTGCCCACCTCTGATTCCCCGCCTCTGATTCGCCAGCTCTGATTCGCCGCCTCTGATCCCCGCATCTGATTCCCTGCCTCTGATTCCCCGCCTCTGATTCCCCATCTCTGATTCACCGCCTTTGATTCGCCACCTCTGATTCCCCATATCTGATTCACCACCTCTGTTTCCCCGCCTCTGATTCCCCGCCTCTGATTCTCCATATCTCATTCCCCGCCTCTGAATCCCATTTCTGATTCCCGGACTCTGATTCCCAGCATCTGATTCCCGGCCTCTGATTCCCGGCCTCTGATTCCCCGCTTCTGATTCTGATTCCCTGCCTCTGATTCCCCATCTCTGATTCACCACCTCTGATTCCCTGCCTCTGATTCCCCACCTCTGATTCCCCATATCTGATTCCCCGCCTCTGTTTCCCCGCCTCTGATTCCCCGCCTCTGTTTCCCCACCTCTGATTCCCCATATCTAATTCCCCGCCTCTCTTTGCCCGCCTCTGATTCCCCGCCTCTGTTTCCCCATATCTGATTCCCCGCCTCTGAATCCCCAACTCTGATTCCCTGCCTCTGATTCACCAGCTCTGATTCCCCGCCTTTGATTCCCCCCGTCTGATTCCAAGCCTCTGAATCCCCGTGTCTGATTTCCTGCCTCTGATTCCCCGCCTCTGATTCCCCATCTCTGATTCACCGCCTCTGATTCCCCACCTCTGATTCCCCATATCTGATTCCGCACATCCGATTCCCTGCCTCTGATTCCCCGACTCTGATTCCCCACCTCTGATTCCCCAGCTCTGATTCCCCGCCTCTGATTCCCCGCGTCTGATTCCCTGCCTCTGATTCCCCGCCTCTGATTCCCCATCTCTGATTCCCCACCTCTGATTCCCCGTGTCTGATTCCCTGCCTCTGAATCCCCGCCTCTGATTCCCCGCCTCTGATTCCCTGCCACTGATTACCCGCCCCTGATTCCCCACCTCTGATTCCCCATATCTTATTCCCCGCCTCTGTTTCCCCCCCTCTGATTCCCAGCCTCTGATTCCCCATATCTGATTCCCCGCCTCTGATTCCCCATATCTGATTCCCCACCTCTGATTCCCCATATCTGATTCCCTGCCTCTGTTTCCCCAGCTCTGATTCCCTGCCTCTGATTCCCCGCCTCTGATTCCCCGCCTCTGATTCCCTGCCTCTGAATCGCAACCTCTAATTCCCCACCTCTGATTCCCCATATCTGATTCCCCGCCTCTGTTTCCCTGCCTCTGATTCCCGGCCTCTGTTTCCCCATATCTGATTCCCCTCCTCTGATTCCCCAACTCTGATTCCCCGCCTCTGATTCCCCAGCTCTGATTCCCCGCCTTTTATTCCCGGCCTCTGATTCCCTGCCACTGATTCCCCGCCCCTGATTCCCCACCTCTGATTCCCCATATCTGATTCCCCGCCTCTGTTTCCCCAGCTCTGATTCCCCACCTCTGATTCCCCAGCTCTGATTCTCTGCCACTGATTCCCCGCCCCTGATTCCCCACCTCTGATTCCCCATATCTGATTCCCCGCCTCTGTTTCCCCAGCTCTGATTCCCTGCCTCTGATTCCCTGCCCTGATTCCCCATCTCTGTTTCACCGCCTTTGATTCGCCACCTCTGATTCCCCATATCTGATTCTCCGCCTCTGTTTCCCCGCCTCTGATTCCCTGCCTCTGATTCCCAACCTCTGATTCCACACCTCTGATTCCACATATCTGATTCCCCGCCTCTATTTCCCCATATCTGATTCCCCGCCTCTGATTCCCCAACTCTGATTCCCCGCCTCTGTTTCCCTGCCTCTGATTCCCGGCCTCTGTTTCCCCATATCTGATTCCCCTCCTCTGATTCCCCAACTCTGATTCCCCACCTCTGATTCCCCATAAGTGATTCCCCGCCTCTGTTTCCCCGCCTCTGATTCCCTGCCTCTGATTCCCCATATCTGATTCCCTGCCTCTGATTCCCCAACTCTGATTCCCCGCCTCTGATTCCCCAGCTCTGAATCCCCGCCTCTGATTCCCCGCATCTGATTCCCTGCCTCTGATTCCCCGCCTTGATTCCCCATCTCTGATTCACAACCTCTGATTCCCCACCTCTGATTCCCCATATCTGATTCCCCGCCTCTGTTTCCCCATATCTGATTCCCCGGCTCTGATTGCCCACCTCTGATTCCCCGCCTCTGATTCGCCAGCTCTGATTCGCCGCCTCTGATCCCCGCATCTGATTCCCTGCCTCTGATTCCCCGCCTCTGATTCCCCATCTCTGATTCACCGCCTTTGATTCGCCACCTCTGATTCCCCATATCTGATTCACCACCTCTGTTTCCCCGCCTCTGATTCCCCGCCTCTGATTCTCCATATCTCATTCCCCGCCTCTGAATCCCATTTCTGATTCCCGGACTCTGATTCCCAGCATCTGATTCCCGGCCTCTGATTCCCGGCCTCTGATTCCCCGCTTCTGATTCTGATTCCCTGCCTCTGATTCCCCATCTCTGATTCACCACCTCTGATTCCCTGCCTCTGATTCCCCACCTCTGATTCCCCATATCTGATTCCCCGCCTCTGTTTCCCCGCCTCTGATTCCCCGCCTCTGTTTCCCCACCTCTGATTCCCCATATCTAATTCCCCGCCTCTCTTTGCCCGCCTCTGATTCCCCGCCTCTGTTTCCCCATATCTGATTCCCCGCCTCTGAATCCCCAACTCTGATTCCCTGCCTCTGATTCACCAGCTCTGATTCCCCGCCTTTGATTCCCCCCGTCTGATTCCAAGCCTCTGAATCCCCGTGTCTGATTTCCTGCCTCTGATTCCCCGCCTCTGATTCCCCATCTCTGATTCACCGCCTCTGATTCCCCACCTCTGATTCCCCATATCTGATTCCGCACATCCGATTCCCTGCCTCTGATTCCCCGACTCTGATTCCCCACCTCTGATTCCCCAGCTCTGATTCCCCGCCTCTGATTCCCCGCGTCTGATTCCCTGCCTCTGATTCCCCGCCTCTGATTCCCCATCTCTGATTCCCCACCTCTGATTCCCCGTGTCTGATTCCCTGCCTCTGAATCCCCGCCTCTGATTCCCCGCCTCTGATTCCCTGCCACTGATTACCCGCCCCTGATTCCCCACCTCTGATTCCCCATATCTTATTCCCCGCCTCTGTTTCCCCCCCTCTGATTCCCAGCCTCTGATTCCCCATATCTGATTCCCCGCCTCTGATTCCCCATATCTGATTCCCCACCTCTGATTCCCCATATCTGATTCCCTGCCTCTGTTTCCCCAGCTCTGATTCCCTGCCTCTGATTCCCCGCCTCTGATTCCCCGCCTCTGATTCCCTGCCTCTGAATCGCAACCTCTAATTCCCCACCTCTGATTCCCCATATCTGATTCCCCGCCTCTGTTTCCCTGCCTCTGATTCCCGGCCTCTGTTTCCCCATATCTGATTCCCCTCCTCTGATTCCCCAACTCTGATTCCCCGCCTCTGATTCCCCAGCTCTGATTCCCCGCCTTTTATTCCCGGCCTCTGATTCCCTGCCACTGATTCCCCGCCCCTGATTCCCCACCTCTGATTCCCCATATCTGATTCCCCGCCTCTGTTTCCCCAGCTCTGATTCCCCACCTCTGATTCCCCAGCTCTGATTCTCTGCCACTGATTCCCCGCCCCTGATTCCCCACCTCTGATTCCCCATATCTGATTCCCCGCCTCTGTTTCCCCAGCTCTGATTCCCTGCCTCTGATTCCCTGCCCTGATTCCCCATCTCTGTTTCACCGCCTTTGATTCGCCACCTCTGATTCCCCATATCTGATTCTCCGCCTCTGTTTCCCCGCCTCTGATTCCCTGCCTCTGATTCCCAACCTCTGATTCCACACCTCTGATTCCACATATCTGATTCCCCGCCTCTATTTCCCCATATCTGATTCCCCGCCTCTGATTCCCCAACTCTGATTCCCCGCCTCTGTTTCCCTGCCTCTGATTCCCGGCCTCTGTTTCCCCATATCTGATTCCCCTCCTCTGATTCCCCAATTCTGAATCCCCGCCTCTGATTCCCCAGCTCTGATTCCCCGCCTTTTATTCCCGGCCTCTGATTCCCTGCCACTGATTCCCCGCCCCTGATTCCCCACCTCTGATTCCCCATATCTGATTCCCCGCCTCTGTTTCCCCAGCTCTGATTCCCCACCTCTGATTCCCCAGCTCTGATTCCCTGCCTCTGATTTCCGGCATCCGATTCCCTGCCTCTGATTTCCCGCCTCTGATTCCCCGTCTCTGATTCCCCGCCTCTGATTCCCCATGTCTGATTCCTTGCCTCTGATTCCCCGCCTCTGATTCCCCGCGTCTGATTCCCTGCCACTGATTCCCTGCCCCTGATTCCCCACCTCTGATTCCCCATATCTGATTCCCCGCCTCTGTTTCCCCATATCTGATTCACCGCCTCTGATTCCCCAACTCTGATTCCCCTCCTCTAATTCGCCAGCTATGATTCCCTGCCTCTGATTCCCTGCGTCTGATTCCCTGCCTCTGATTCCCCGCCTCTGATTCCCCTTCTCTGATTCACCACCTCTGAATCCCCACCTCTGATTCCCCATCTCTGATTCCGCACATCCAATTCCCTGCCTCTGATTCCCCGCCTCTGATACCCCGCCTCTGATTCCCTGCCTCTGATTCGCAACCTCTAATTCCCCACCTCTGATTCCCCATATCTGATTCCCCGCCTCTGTTTCCCAGCCTCTGATTCCCGGCCTCTGTTTCCCCATATCTGATTCCCCTCCTCTGATTCCCCAACTCTGATTCCCCGCCTCTGATTCCCCAGCTCTGATTCCCCGCTTTTTATTCCCGGCCTCTGATTCCCTGCCACTGATTCCCCGCCCCTGATTCCCCACCTCTGATTCCCCATATCTGATTCCCCGCCTCTGTTTCCCCAGCTCTGATTCCCCACCTCTGATTCCCCAGCTCTGATTTCCCGCCTCTGATTCCCCGTCTCTGATTCCCCGCCTCTGATTCCCCGTGTCTGATTCCCTGCCTCTGATTCCCCGCCTCTGATTCCCCGCGTCTGATTCCCTGCCACTGATTCCCTGCCCCTGATTCCCCACCTCTGATTCCCCATATCTGATTCCCCGCCTCTGTTTCCCTGCCTCTGATTCCCCGCCTCTGTTTCCCCATATCTGATTCCCCGCCTCTGATTCCCCAACTCTGATTCCCCTCCTCTAATTCGCCAGCTATGATTCCCCGCCTCTGATTCCCTGCATCTGATTCCCTGCCTCTGATTCCCCGCCTCTGATTCCCCTTCTCTGATTCACCACCTCTGAATCCCCACCTCTGATTCCCCATCTCTGATTCCGCACATCCGATTCCCTGCCTCTGATTCCCCTCCTCTGATTCCCCAACTCTGATTCCCCGCCTCTGATTCCCCAGCTCTGATTCCCCGCCTTTTATTCCCGGCCTCTGATTCCCTGCCACTGATTCCCCGCCCCTGATTCCCCACCTCTGATTCCCCATATCTGATTCCCCGCCTCTGTTTCCCCAGCTCTGATTCCCCACCTCTGATTCCCCAGCTCTGATTCTCTGCCACTGATTCCCCGCCCCTGATTCCCCACCTCTGATTCCCCATATCTGATTCCCCGCCTCTGTTTCCCCAGCTCTGATTCCCTGCCTCTGATTCCCTGCCCTGATTCCCCATCTCTGTTTCACCGCCTTTGATTCGCCACCTCTGATTCCCCATATCTGATTCCCCGCCTCTGTTTCCCCGCCTCTGATTCCCTGCCTCTGATTCCCAACCTCTGATTCCACACCTCTGATTCCCCATATCTGATTCCCAGCCTCTATTTCCCCATATCTGATTCCCCGCCTCTGATTCCCCAACTCTGATTCCCCGCCTCTGTTTCCCCAGCTCTGATTCCCCGCCTCTGATTCCCGGCGTCCGATTCCCTGCCTCTGATTCCCCGCCCCTGATTCCCCATCTCTGATCCCCCGCCTCTGATTCCCCGTGTCTGATTCCCTGCCTCTGATTCCCCGCCTCTGATGCCCCGCCTCTGATTCCCTGCCACTGATTCCCTGACCCTGATTCCCCACTTCTGATTCCCCATATCTGATTCCCCGCCTGTTTCCCCGCCTCTGATTCCCCGCCTCTGATTCCCCATATCTGATTCCCCGCCTCTGTTTCCCCGCCTCTGATTCCCTGCCTCTGATTCCCAACCTCTGATTCCACACCTCTGATTCCCCATATCTGATTCCCCGCCTCTATTTCCCCATATCTGATTCCCCGCCTCTGATTCCCCAACTCTGATTCCCCGCCTCTGTTTCCCCAGCTCTGATTCCCCGCCTCTGATTCCCGGCGTCCGATTCCCTGCCTCTGATTCCCCGCCTCTGATTCCCCATCTCTGATCCCCCGCCTCTGATTCCCCGTGTCTGATTCCCTGCCTCTGATTCCCCGCCTCTGATTCCCCGCCTCTGATTCCCTGCCACTGATTCCCTGACCCTGATTCCCCACTTCTGATTCCCCATATCTGATTCCCCGCCTGTTTCCCCGCCTCTGATTCCCCGCCTCTGATTCCCCATATCTGATTCCCTGCCTCTGATTCCCCAACTCTGATACCCCGCCTCTGATTCCCCAGCTCTGAATCCCCGCCTCTGATTCCCCGCGTCTGATTCCCTGCCTCTGATTCCCCGCCTTGATTCCCCATCTCTGATTCACAACCTCTGATTCCCCACCTCTGATTCCCCATATCTGATTCCCTGCATCTGTTTCCCCGCCTCTGATTCCCCGCCTCTGATTCCCCATATCTGATTCCCCGGCTCTGATTGCCCACCTCTGATTCCCCGCCTCTGATTCGCCAGCTCTGATTCCCCGCCTCTGATTCCCCGCATCTGATTCCCTGCCTCGATTCCCCGCCTCTGATTCCCCATCTCTGATTCACCGCCTTTGATTCGCCACCTCTGATTCCCCATATCTGATTCCCCACCTCTGTTTCCCCGCCTTTGATTCCCTGCCACTGATTCCCCGCCCCTGATTCCCCACCTCTGATTCCCCATATCTTATTCCCCGCCTCTGTTCCCCCCCTCCGATTCCCAGCCTCTGATTCCCCATATCTGATTCCCCGCCTCTGATTCCCCATATCTGATTCCCCGCCTCATTTTCCCCATATCTGCTTCGCCGCCTCTTATTCCCCAACTCTGATTTCCCGCCTCTGATTTCCGGCATCCGATTCCCTGCCTCTGATTCCCCGCCTCTGATTCCCTATCTCTGATTCCCCGCCTCTGATTCCCCGTGTCTGATTCCCTGCCTCTGATTCCCCGCCTCTGATTCCCCGCGTCTTATTCCCTGCCACTGATTCCCTGCCCCTGATTCCCCACCTCTGATTCCCCATATCTGATTCCCCACCTCTGTTTCCCCGCCTCTGATTCCCCGCCTCTGTTTCCCCATATCTGATTCACCGCCTCTGATTCCCCAACTCTGATTCCCCTCCTCTAATTCGCCAGCTATGATTCCCCGCCTCTGATTCCCTGCTTCTGATTCCCTGCCTCTGATTCCCCGCCTCTGATTCCCCTTCTCTGATTCACCACCTCTGAATCCCCACCTCTGATTCCCCATCTCTGATTCCGCACATCCAATTCCCTGCCTCTGATTCCCGGCATCCGATTCCCTGCCTCTGATTCCCCGCCTCTGATTCCCCATCTCTGATTCCCCGCCTCTGATTCCCTGTGTCTGATTCCCTGCCTCTGATTCCCCGCCTCTGATTCCCGGCATCTGATTCACTGCCACTGATTCCCTGCCCCTGATTCCCCACCTCTGATTCCCCATATCTGATTCCCCGCCTCTGTTTTCCCGCCTCTGATTCCCTTCCTCTTATTCCCCATATCTGATTCCCCGCCTCTGATTCCCCAACTCTGATTCCCCGCCTCTGATTCCCCAGCTCTGAATCCCCGCCTCTGATTCCCCTCGTCTGATTCCCTGCCTCTGATTCCCCGCCTCTGATTCCCCATCTGTGATTCACAACCTCTGATGCCCCACCTCTGATTCCCCATATCTGATTCCCCGCCTCTGTTTCCCCGCCTCTGATTCCCCATATCTGATTCCCCGCCTCTGATTGCCCACCTCTGATTCCCCGCGTCTGATTCCCTGCCTCTGATTCACAGCCTCTGATTCCCCATCTCTGATTCACCACATCTGATTCCCGGCCTCTGATTCCCCATCTCTGATTCCGCACATCCGATTCCCTGCCTATGATTCCCCACCTCTGATTCCCCGCCTCTGATTCCCCATATCTGATTCCCTGCCTCTGTTTCCCCGCCTCTGATTCCCCATATGTGATTCCCCACCTCTGTTTCCCCGCCTCTGATTCCCCGCCTCTGTTTCCCCATCTCTGATTCACCGCCTGTGATTCGCCACCTCTGATTCCCCATATCTGATTCCCCACCTCGGTTTCCCCGCCTCTGATTCCCCGCCTCTGATTCTGCATATCTCATTCCCCGCCTCTGAATCCCCATCTCTGATTCCCGGACTCTGATTCCCCACCTCTGATTCCCGGCCTCTTATTCCCAGCATCTGATTCCCGGCCTCTGATTCCCCATCTCTGATTCCGCACATCTGATTCCCTGCCTCTGATTCCCCACCTCTGATTCCCCATATCTGATTCCCCGCCTCTGTTTCCCTGCCTCTTATTCCCCGCCTCTGTTTCCCCATATCTAATTCCCCACCTCTGATGCCCCAACTCTGATTCCCCGCCTCTGATTCCCCAGCTCTGATTCCCCACCTCTGATTCCCCGCATCCGATTCCCCATCTCTGATTCCCCGCCTCTGTTTCCCCTCCTCTGATTCCCCGCCTCTGTTTCCCCATATCTGATTCCCCGCCTCTGATTCCCCAGCTCTGATTCCCTGCCTCTGATTCCCCGCGTTCTATTCCCGACCTCTGATTCCCCGCCTGTGATTCCCCATCTCTGATTCACCACCTCTGATTCCCCACCTCTGATTACCCATATCTAATTCCCCGCCTCTCTTTGCCCGCCTCTGATTCCCCGCCTCTGTTTCCCCATATCTGATTCCCCGCCTCTGAATCCCCAACTCTGATTCCCTGCCTCTGATTCACCAGCTCTGATTCCCCGCCTTTGATTCCCCCCGTCTGATTCCCAGCCTCTGAATCCCCGTGTCTGATTTCCTGCCTCTGATTCCCCGCCTCTGATTCCCCACCTCCGATTCCCCAGCTCTGATACCCCGCCTCTGATTCCCCGTGTCTGATTCCCTGCCTCTGATTCCCCGCCTCTGATTCCCCATCTCTGATTCCCCACCTCTGATTCCCCGTGTCTGATTCCCTGCCTCTGAATCCCCGCCTCTGATTCCCCGCCTCTGATTCCCTGCCACTGATTACCCGCCCCTGATTCCCCACCTCTGATTCCCCATATCTTATTCCCCGCCTCTGTTTCCCCCCTCTGATTCCCAGCCTCAGATTCCCCATATCTGATTCCCCGCCTCTGATTCCCCATATCTGATTCCCCGCCTCTATTTCCCCATATCTGCTTCGCCTCCTCTGATTCCCCAACTCTGATTCCCCGCCTCTGATACCCCAGCTCTGATTTCCCGCCTCTGATTTCCGGCATCCGATTCCCTGCCTCTGATTCCCCGCCTCTGATTCCCCATCTCTGATTCCCCGCCTCTGATTCCCCGTGTCTGATTCCCTGCCTCTGACTCCCCGCCTCTAATTCCCCGCGTCTGATTCCCTGCCACTGATTCCCTGCCCCTGATTCCCCACCTCTGATTCCCCATATCTGATTCCCCGCCTCTGTTTCCCCGCCTCTGATTCCCCGCCTCTGTTTCCCCATATCTGATTCCCCGCCTCTGATTCCCCAACTCTGATTCCCCTCCTCTAATTCGCCAGCTATGATTCCCCGCCTCTGATTCCCTGCGTCTGATTCCCTGCCTCTGATTCCCAGCCTCTGATTCCCCTTCTCTGATTCACCACCTCTGAATCCCCACCTCAGATTCCCCATCTCTGATTCCGCACATCCGATTCCCTGCCTCTGATTCCCCGCCTCTGATTCCCCGCCTCTGATTCGCAACCTCTAATTCCCCACCTCTGATTCCCCATATGTGATTCCCAGCCTCTGTTTCCCTGCCTCTGATCCCGGCCTCTGTTTCCCCATATCTGATTCCCCTCCTCTGATTCCCCAACTCTGATTCCCCGCCTCTGATTCCCCAGCTCTGATTCCCCGCCTTTTATTCCCGGCCTCTGATTCCCTGCCACTGATTCCCCGCCCCTGATTCCCCACCTCTGATTCCCCATCTCTGATTCACCGCCTCTGATTCCCCACCTCTGATTCCCCATCTCTGATTCCGCACATCCGATTCCCTGCCTCTGATTCCCCGACTCTGATTCCACACCTCTGATTCCCCAGCTCTGATTCCCCGCCTCTGATTCCCCGCGTCTGATTCCCTGCCTCTGATTCCCCGCCTCTGATTCCCCATCTCTGATTCCCCACCTCTGATTCCCCGTGTCTGATTCCCTGACTCTGATTCCTTGCCTCTGATTCCCTGCCTCTGATTCCCTGCCACTGATTCCCCGCCCCTGATTCCCCACCTCTGATTCCCCATATCTTATTCCCCGCCTCTGTTTCCCCCCCTCTGATTCCCAGCCTCTGATTCACCATATCTGATTCCCCGCCTCTGATTCCCCATATCTGATTCCCCGCCTCTATTTCCCCATATCTGCTTCCCCGCCTCTGATTCCCCAACTCCGATTCCCCGCCTGTGTTTCCCCAGCTCTGATTCCCCGCCTCTGATTCCCGGCGTCCGATTCCCTGCCTCTGATTCCCCGCCTCTGATTCCCCATCTCTGATCCCCCGCCTCTGATTCCCCGTGTATGATTCCCTGCCTCTGATTCCCAACCTCTGATTCCACACCTCTGATTCCCCATATCTGATTCCCCGCCTCTATTTCCCCATATCTGATTCCCCGCCTCTGATTCCCCAACTCTGATTCCCCGCCTCTGATACCCGGCGTCCGATTCCCTGCCTCTGATTCCCCGCCTCTGATTCCCCATCTCTGATTCCCCGCCTCTGATACCCCGCCTCTGATTCCCTGCCTCTGATTCGCAACCTCTAATTCCCCACCTCTGATTCCCCATATCTGATTCCCCGCCTCTGTTTCCCTGCCTCTGATTCCCGGCCTCTGTTTCCCCATATCTGATTCCCCTCCTCTGATTCCCCAACTCTGATTCCCCGCCTCTGATTCCCCAGCTCTGATTCCCCGCCTTTTATTCCCGGCCTCTGATTCCCTGCCACTGATTCCCCGCCCCTGATTCCCCACCTCTGATTCCCCATATCTGATTCCCCGCCTCTGTTTCCCCAGCTCTGATTCCCCACCTCTGATTCCCCAGCTCTGATTTCCCGCCTCTGATTCCCCGTCTCTGATTCCCCGCCTCTGATTCCCCGTGTCTGATTCCCTGCCTCTGATTCCCCGCCTCTGATTCCCCGCGTCTGATTCCCTGCCACTGATTCCCTGCCCCTGATTCCCCACCTCTGATTCCCCATATCTGATTCCCCGCCTCTGTTTCCCTGCCTCTGATTCCCCGCCTCTGTTTCCCCATATCTGATTCCCCACCTCTGATTCCCCAACTCTGATTCCCCTCCTCTAATTCGCCAGCTATGATTCCCCGCCTCTGATTCCCTGCATCTGATTCCCTGCCTCTGATTCCCCGCCTCTGATTCCCCTTCTCTGATTCACCACCTCTGAATCCCCACCTCTGATTCCCCATCTCTGATTCCGCACATCCGATTCCCTGCCTCTGATTCCCCGCCTCTGATACCCCGCCTCTGATTCCCTGCCTCTGATTCGCAACCTCTAATTCCGCACCTCTGATTCCCCATATCTGATTCCCCGCCTCTGTTTCCCTGCCTCTGATTCCCCATATCTGATTCCCCTCCTCTGATTCCCCAACTCTGATTCCCCACCTCTGATTCCCCAGCTCTGATTCCCCGCCTTTTATTCCCGGCCTCTGATTCCCTGCCACTGATTCCCCGCCACTGATTCCCCACCTCTGATTCCCCATATCTGATTCCCCGCCTCTGTTTCCCCACCTCTGATTCCACACCTCTGATTCCCCAGCTCTGATTCTCTGCCACTGATTCCCCGCCCCTGATTCCCCACCTCTGATTCCCCATATCTGATTCCCCGCCTCTGTTTCCCCAGCTCTGATTCACTGCCTCTGATTCCCTGCCCTGATTCCCCATCTCTGTTTCACCGCCTTTGATTCGCCACCTTTGATTCCCCATATCTGATTCCCCGCCTCTATTTCCCCATATCTGATTCCCCGCCTCTGATTCCCCAACTCTGATTCCCCGCCTCTGTTTCCCCTGCTCTGATTCCCCGCCTCTGATTCCCGGCGTCCGATTCCCTGCCTCTGATTCCCCGCCTCTGATTCCCCATCTCTGATCCTCCGCCTCTGATTCCCCGTGTCTGATTCCCTGCCTCTGATTCCCCGCCTCTGATTCCCCGCCTCTGATTCCCTGCCACTGATTCCCTGACCCTGATTCCCCACTTCTGATTCCCCATATCTGATTCCCCGCCTGTTTCCCCGCCTCTGATTCCCCGCCTCTGATTCCCCATATCTGATTCCCTGCCTCTGATTCCCCAACTCTGATACCCCGCCTCTGATTCCCCAGCTCTGAATCCCCGCCTCTGATTCCCCGCCTTGATTCCCCATCTCTGATTCACAACCTCTGATTCCCCACCTCTGATTCCCCATATCTGATTCCCTGCATCTGTTTCCCCGCCTCTGATTCCCCGCCTCTGATTCCCCATATCTGATTCCCCGGCTCTGATTGCCCACCTCTGATTCCCCGCCTCTGATTCGCCAGCTCTGATTCCCCGCCTCTGATTCCCCGCCTCTGATTCCCTGCCTCTGATTCCCCGCCTCTGATTCCCCATCTCTGATTCACCGCCTTTGATTCGCCACCTCTGATTCCCCATATCTGATTCCCCACCTCTGTTTCCCCGCCTTTGATTCACTGCCACTGATTCCCCGCCCCTGATTCCCCACCTCTGATTCCCCATATCTTATTCCCCGCCTCTGTTCCCCCCCTCCGATTCCCAGCCTCTGATTCCCCATATCTGATTCCCCGCCTCTGATTCCCCATATCTGATTCCCCGCCTCATTTTCCCCATATCTGCTTCGCCGCCTCTGATTCTCCAACTCTGATTCCCCTCCTGTGATTCCCCAGCTCTGATTTCCCGCCTCTGATTTCCGGCATCCGATTCCCTGCCTCTGATTCCCCGCCTCTGATTCCCTATCTCTGATTCCCCGCCTCTGATTCCCCGTGTCTGATTCCCTGCCTCTGATTCCCCGCCTCTGATTCCCTGCGTCTGATTCCCTGCCACTGATTCCCTGCCCCTGATTCCCCACCTCTGATTCCCCATATCTGATTCCCCACCTCTGTTTCCCCGCCTCTGATTCCCCGCCTCTGTTTCCCCATATCTGATTCACCGCCTCTGATTCCCCAACTCTGATTCCCCTCCTCTAATTCGCCAGCTATGATTCCCCGCCTCTGATTCCCTGCGTCTGATTCCCTGCCTCTGATTCCCCGCCTCTGATTCCCCTTCTCTGATTCACCACCTCTGAATCCCCACCTCTGATTCCCCATCTCTGATTCCGCACATCCAATTCCCTGCCTCTGATTCCGGGAATCCGATTCCCTGCCTCTGATTCCCCGCCTCTGATTCCCCATCTCTGATTCCCCGCCTCTGATTCCCCGTGTCTGATTCCCTGCCTCTGATTCCCCGCCTCTGATTCCCGGCATCTGATTCCCTGCCACTGATTCCCTGCCCCTGATTCCCCACCTCTGATTCCCCATATCTGATTCCCCGCCTCTGAATCCCCAACTCTGATTCCCTGCCTCTGATTCACCAGCTCTGATTCCCCGCCTTTGATTCCCCCCGTCTGATTCCCAGCCTCTGAATCCCCGTGTCTGATTTCCTGCCTCTGATTCCCCGCCTCTGATTCCCCATCTCTGATTCACCGCCTCTGATTCACCACCTCTGATTCCCCATATCTGATTCCGCACATCCGATTCCCTGCCTCTGATTCCCCGACTCTGATTCCCCACCTCCGATTCCCCAGCTCTGATTCCCCGCCTCTGATTCCCCGCGTCTGATTCCCTGCCTCTGATTCCCCACCTCTGATTCCCCATCTCTGATTCCCCACCTCTGATTCCCCGTGTCTGATTCCCTGCCTCTGAATCCCCGCCTCTGATTCCCCGCCTCTGATTCCCTGCCACTGATTACCCGCCCCTGATTCCCCACCTCTGATTCCCCATATCTTATTCCCCGCCTCTGTTTCCCCCCTCTGATTCCCAGCCTCTGATTCCCCATATCTGATTCCCCGCCTCTGATTCCCCATATCTGATTCCCCGCCTCTATTTCCCCATATCTGCTTCGCCTCCTCTGATTCCCCAACTCTGATTCCCCGCCTCTGATTCCCCAGCTCTGATTTCCCGCCTCTGATTTCCGGCATCCGATTCCCTGCCTCTGATTCCCCGCCTCTGATTCCCCATCTCTGATTCCCCGCCTCTGATTCCCCGTGTCTGATTCCCTGCCTCTGACTCCCCGCCTCTGATTCCCCGCGTCTGATTCCCTGCCACTGATTCCCTGCCCCTGATTCCCCACCTCTGATTCCCCATATCTGATTCCCCGCCTCTGTTTCCCCGCCTCTGATTCCCCGCCTCTGTTTCCCCATATCTGATTCCCCGCCTCTGATTCCCCAACTCTGATTCCCCTCCTCTAATTCGCCAGCTATGATTCCCCGCCTCTGATTCCCTGCGTCTGATTCCCTGCCTCTGATTCCCAGCCTCTGATTCCCCTTCTCTGATTCACCACCTCTGAATCCCCACCTCAGATTCCCCATCTCTGATTCCGCACATCCGATTCCCTGCCTCTGATTCCCCGCCTCTGATTCCCCGCCTCTGATTCGCAACCTCTAATTCCCCACCTCTGATTCCCCATATCTGATTCCCAGCCTCTGTTTCCCTGCCTCTGAATCCCGGCCTCTGTTTCCCCATATCTGATTCCCCTCCTCTGATTCCCCAACTCTGATTCCCCGCCTCTGATTCCCCAGCTCTGATACCCCGCCTTTTATTCCCGGCCTCTGATTCCCTGCCACTGATTCCCCGCCCCTGATTCCCCACCTCTGATTCCCCATCTCTGATTCACCGCCTCTGATTCCCCACCTCTGATTCCCCATCTCTGATTCCGCACATCCGATTCCCTGCCTCTGATTCCCCGACTCTGATTCCACACCTCTGATTCCCCAGCTCTGATTCCCCGCCTCTGATTCCCCGCATCTGATTCCCTGCCTCTGATTCCCCGCCTCTGATTCCCCATCTCTGATTCCCCACCTCTGATTCCCCGTGTCTGATTCCCTGCCTCTGATTCCCTGCCTCTGATTCCCTGCCTCTGATTCCCTGCCACTGATTCCCCGCCCCTGATTCCCCACCTCTGATTCCCCATATCTTATTCCCCGCCTCTGTTTCCCCCCCTCTGATTCCCAGCCTCTGATTCCCCATATCTGATTCCCCGCCTCTGATTCCCCATATCTGATTCCCCGCCTCTATTTCCCCATATCTGCTTCCCCGCCTCTGATTCCCCAACTCTGATTCCCCGCCTCTGTTTCCCCAGCTCTGATTCCCCGCGTCTGATTCCCGGCGTCCGATTCCCTGCCTCTGATTCCCCGCCTCTGATTCCCCATCTCTGATCCCCCGCCTCTGATTCCCCGTGTATGATTCCCTGCCTCTGATTCCCAACCTCTGATTCCACACCTCTGATTCCCCATATCTGATTCCCCGCCTCTATTTCCCCATATCTGATTCCCCGCCTCTGATTCCCCAACTCTGATTCCCCGCCTCTGATACCCGGCGTCTGATTCCCTGCCTCTGATTCCCCGCCTCTGATTCCCCATCTCTGATTCCCCGCCTCTGATACCCCGCCTCTGATTCCCTGCCTCTGATTCGCAACCTCTAATTCCCCACCTCTGATTCCCCATATCTGATTCCCCGCCTCTGTTTCCCTGCCTCTGATTCCCGGCCTCTGTTTCCCCATATCTGATTCCCCTCCTCTGATTCCCCAACTCTGATTCCCCGCCTCTGATTCCCCAGCTCTGATTCCCCGCCTTTTATTCCCGGCCTCTGATTCCCTGCCACTGATTCCCCGCCCCTGATTCCCCACCTCTGATTCCCCATATCTGATTCCCCGCCTCTGTTTCCCCAGCTCTGATTCCCCACCTCTGATTCCCCAGCTCTGATTTCCCGCCTCTGATTCCCCGTCTCTGATTCCCCGCCTCTGATTCCCCGTGTCTGATTCCCTGCCTCTGATTCCCCGCCTCTGATTCCCTGCGTCTGATTCCCTGCCACTGATTCCCTGCCCCTGATTCCCCACCTCTGATTCCCCATATCTGATTCCCCGCCTCTGTTTCCCTGCCTCTGATTCCCCGCCTCTGTTTCCCCATATCTGATTCCCCACCTCTGATTCCCCAACTCTGATTCCCCTCCTCTAATTCGCCAGCTATGATTCCCCGCCTCTGATTCCCTGCATCTGATTCCCTGCCTCTGATTCCCCGCCTCTGATTCCCCTTCTCTGATTCACCACCTCTGAATCCCCACCTCTGATTCCCCATCTCTGATTCCGCACATCCGATTCCCTGCCTCTGATTCCCCGCCTCTGATTCCCCGCCTCTGATTCCCTGCCTCTGATTCGCAACCTCTAATTCCCCACCTCTGATTCCCCATATCTGATTCCCCGCCTCTGTTTCCCTGCCTCTGATTCCCCATATCTGATTCCCCTCCTCTGATTCCCCAACTCTGATTCCCCACCTCTGATTCCCCAGCTCTGATTCCCCGCCTTTTATTCCCGGCCTCTGATTCCCTGCCACTGATTCCCCGCCCCTGATTCCCCACCTCTGATTCCCCATATCTGATTCCCCGCCTCTGTTTCCCCAGCTCTGATTCCCCACCTCTGATTCCCCAGCTCTGATTCTCTGCCACTGATTCCCCGCCCCTGATTCCCCACCTCTGATTCCCCATATCTGATTCCCCGCCTCTGTTTCCCCAGCTCTGATTCACTGCCTCTGATTCCCTGCCCTGATTCCCCATCTCTGTTTCACCGCCTTTGATTCGCCACCTTTGATTCCCCATATCTGATTCCCCGCCTCTATTTCCCCATATCTGATTCCCCGCCTCTGATTCCCCAACTCTGATTCCCCGCCTCTGTTTCCCCAGCTCTGATTCCCCGCCTCTGATTCCCGGCGTCCGATTCCATGCCTCTGATTCCCCGCCTCTGATTCCCCATCTCTGATCCCCCGCCTCTGATTCCCCGTGTCTGATTCCCTGCCTCTGATTCCCCGCCTCTGATTCCCCGCCTCTGATTCCCTGCCACTGATTCCCTGACCCTGATTCCCCACTTCTGATTCCCCATATCTGATTCCCCGCCTGTTTCCCCGCCTCTGATTCCCCATATCTGATTCCCTGCCTCTGATTCCCCAACTCTGATACCCCGCCTCTGATTCCCCAGCTCTGAATCCCCGCCTCTGATTCCCCGCGTCTGATTCCCTGCCTCTGATTCCCCGCCTTGATTCCCCATCTCTGATTCACAACCTCTGATTCCCCACCTCTGATTCCCCATATCTGATTCCCTGCATCTGTTTCCCCGCCTCTGATTCCCCGCCTCTGATTCCCCATATCTGATTCCCCGGCTCTGATTGCCCACCTCTGATTCCCCGCCTCTGATTCGCCAGCTCTGATTCCCCGCCTCTGATTCCCCGCCTCTGATTCCCTGCCTCTGATTCCCCGCCTCTGATTCCCCATCTCTGATTCACCGCCTTTGATTCGCCACCTCTGATTCCCCATATCTGATTCCCCACCTCTGTTTCCCCGCCTTTGATTCCCTGCCACTGATTCCCCGCCCCTGATTCCCCACCTCTGATTCCCCATATCTTATTCCCCGCCTCTGTTCCCCCCCTCCGATTCCCAGCCTCTGATTCCCCATATCTGATTCCCCGCCTCTGATTCCCCATATCTGATTCCCCGCCTCATTTTCCCCATATCTGCTTCGCCGCCTCTGATTCTCCAACTCTGATTCCCCTCCTGTGATTCCCCAGCTCTGATTTCCCGCCTCTGATTTCCGGCATCCGATTCCCTGCCTCTGATTCCCCGCCTCTGATTCCCTATCTCTGATTCCCCGCCTCTGATTCCCCGTGTCTGATTCCCTGCCTCTGATTCCCCGCCTCTGATTCCCTGCGTCTGATTCCCTGCCACTGATTCCCTGCCCCTGATTCCCCACCTCTGATTCCCCATATCTGATTCCCCACCTCTGTTTCCCCGCCTCTGATTCCCCGCCTCTGTTTCCCCATATCTGATTCACCGCCTCTGATTCCCCAACTCTGATTCCCCTCCTCTAATTCGCCAGCTATGATTCCCCGCCTCTGATTCCCTGCGTCTGATTCCCTGCCTCTGATTCCCCGCCTCTGATTCCCCTTCTCTGATTCACCACCTCTGAATCCCCACCTCTGATTCCCCATCTCTGATTCCGCACATCCAATTCCCTGCCTCTGATTCCGGGCATCCGATTCCCTGCCTCTGATTCCCCGCCTCTGATTCCCCATCTCTGATTCCCCGCCTCTGATTCCCCGTGTCTGATTCCCTGCCTCTGATTCCCCGCCTCTGATTCCCGGCATCTGATTCCCTGCCACTGATTCCCTGCCCCTGATTCCCCACCTCTGATTCCCCATATCTGATTCCCCACCTCTGTTTTCCCGCCTCTGATTCCCTTCCTCTTATTCCCCATATCTGATTCCCCGCCTCTGATTCCCCAACTCTGATTCCCCGCCTCTGATTCCCCAGCTCTGAATCCCCGCCTCTGATTCCCCGCGTCTGATTCCCTGCCTCTGATTCCCCGCCTCTGATTCCCCATCTGTGATTCACAACCTCTGATGCCCCACCTCTGATTCCCCATATCTGATTCCCCGCCTCTGTTTCCCCGCCTCTGATTCCCCATATCTGATTCCCCGCCTCTGATTGCCCACCTCTGATTCCCCGCGTCTGATTCCCTGCCTCTGATTCACCGCCTCTGATTCCCCATCTCTGATTCACCACCTCTGATTCCCGGCCTCTGATTCCCCATCTCTGATTCCGCACATCCGATTCCCTGCCTATGATTCCCCACCTCTGATTCCCCGCCTCTGATTCCCCATATCTGATTCCCTGCCTCTGTTTCCCCGCCTCTGATTCCCCATATGTGATTTCCCACCTCTGTTTCCCCGCCTCTGATTCCCCGCCTCTGTTTCCCCATCTCTGATTCACCGCCTGTGATTTGCCACCTCTGATTCCCCATATCTGATTCCCCACCTCTGTTTCCCCGCCTCTGATTCCCCGCCTCTGATTCTCCATATCTCATTCCCCGCCTCTGAATCCCCATCTCTGATTCCCGGACTCTGATTCCCCACCTCTGATTCCCGGCCTCTTATTCCCAGCATCTGATTCCCGGCCTCTGATTCCCGGCCTCTAATTCCCCGCTTTTGATTCTGATTTCCTGCCTCTGATTCCCCATCTCTGATTCCGCACATCTGATTCCCTGCCTCTGATTCCCCACCTCTGATTCCCCATATCTGATTCCCCGCCTCTGTTTCCCTGCCTCTTATTCCCCGCCTCTGTTTCCCCATATCTAATTCCCCACCTCTGATGCCCCAACTCTGATTCCCCGCCTCTGATTCCCCAGCTCTGATTCCCCACCTCTGATTCCCCGCATCCGATTCCCCATGTCTGATTCCCCGCCTCTGTTTCCCCTCCTCTGATTCCCCGCCTCTGTTTCCCCATATCTGATTCCCCGCCTCTGATTCCCCAGCTCTGATTCCCTGCCTCTGATTCCCCGCGTTCTATTCCCGACCTCTGATTCCCCGCCTGTGATTCCCCATCTCTGATTCACCACCTCTGATTCCCCACCTCTGATTCCCCATATCTAATTCCCCACCTCTCTTTGCCCGCCTCTGATTCCCCGCCTCTGTTTCCCCATATCTGATTCCCCGCCTCTGAATCCCCAACTCTGATTCCCTGCCTTTGATTCACCAGCTCTGATTCCCCGCCTTTGATTCCCCCCGTCTGATTCCCAGCCTCTGAATCCCCGTGTCTGATTTCCTGCCTCTGATTCCCCGCCTCTGATTCCCCATCTCTGATTCACCGCCTCTGATTCCCCACCTCTGATTCCCCATATCTGATTCCGCACATCCGATTCCATGCCTCTGATTCCCCGACTCTGATTCCCCACCTCCGATTCCCCAGCTCTGATTCCCCGCCTCTGATTCCCCGCGTCTGATTCCCTGCATCTGATTCCCCACCTCTGATTCCCCATCTCTGATTCCCCACCTCTGATTCCACGTGTCTGATTCCCTGCCACTGATTACCCGCCCCTGATTCCCCACCTCTGATTCCCCATATCTTATTCCCCGCCTCTGTTTCCCCCATCTGATTCCCAGCCTCTGATTCCCCATATCTGATTCCCCGCCTCTGATTCCCCATATCTGATTCCCCGCCTCTATTTCCCCATATCTGCTTCGCCGCCTCTGATTCCCCAACTCTGATTCCCCGCCTCTGATTCCCCAGCTCTGATTTCCCGCCTCTGATTTCCGGCATCCGATTCCCTGCCTCTGATTCCCCGCCTCTGATTCCCCATCTCTGATTCCCCGCCTCTGATTCCCCGTGTCTGATTCCACGCCTCTGACTCCCCGCCTCTGATTCCCCGCGTCTGATTCCCTGCCACTGATTCCCTGCCCCTGATTCCCCACCTCTGATTCCCCATATCTGATTCCCCGCCTCTGTTTCCCCGCCTCTGATTCCCTGCCTCTGTTTCCCCATATCTGATTCCCCGCCTCTGATTCCCCAACTCTGATTCCCCTCCTCTAATTCGCCAGCTATGATTCCCCGCCTCTGATTCCCTGTGTCTGATTCCCTGCCTCTGATTCCCAGCCTCTGATTCCCCTTCTCTGATTCACCACCTCTGAATCCCCACCTCAGATTCCCCATCTCTGATTCCGCACATCCGATTCCCTGCCTCTGATACCCCGCCTCTGATTCCCTGCCTCTGATTCGCAACCTCTAATTCCCCACCTCTGATTCCCCATATCTGATTCCCCGCCTCTGTTTCCCTGCCTCTGATTCCCGGCCTCTGTTTCCCCATATCTGATTCCCCTCCTCTGATTCCCATACTCTGATTCCCCGCCTCTGATTCCCCAGCTCTGATTCCCCGCCTTTTATTCCCGGCCTCTGATTCCCTGCCACTGATTCCCCGCCCCTGATTCCCCACCTCTGATTCCCCATATCTGATTCCCCGCCTCTGTTTCCCCAGCTCTGATTCCCCACCTCTGATTCCCCAGCTCTGATTTCCCGCCTCTGATTCCCCGTCTCTGATTCCCCGCCTCTGATTCCCCGTGTCTGATTCCCTGCCTCTGATTCCCCGCCTCTGATTCCCCGCGTCTGATTCCCTGCCACTGATTCCCTGCCCCTGATTCCCCACCTCTGATTCCCCATATCTGATTCCCCGCCTCTGTTTCCCTGCCTCTGATTCCCCGCCTCTGTTTCCCCATATCTGATTCCCCACCTCTGATTCCCCAACTCTGATTCCCCTCCTCTAATTCGCCAGCTATGATTCCCCGCCTCTGATTCCCTGCATCTGATTCCCTGCCTCTGATTCCCCGCCTCTGATTCCCCTTCTCTGATTCACCACCTCTGAATCCCCACCTCTGATTCCCCATCTCTGATTCCGCACATCCGATTCCCTGCCTCTGATTCCCCGCCTCTGATTCCCCGCCTCTGATTCCCTGCCTCTGATTCGCAACCTCTAATTCCGCACCTCTGATTCCCCATATCTGATTCCCCGCCTCTGTTTCCCTGCCTCTGATTCCCCATATCTGATTCCCCTCCTCTGATTCCCCAACTCTGATTCCCCACCTCTGATTCCCCAGCTCTGATTCCCCGCCTTTTATTCCCGGCCTCTGATTCCCTGCCACTGATTCCCCGCCCCTGATTCCCCACCTCTGATTCCCCATATCTGATTCCCCGCCTCTGTTTCCCCAGCTCTGATTCCCCACCTCTGATTCCCCAGCTCTGATTCTCTGCCACTGATTCCCCGCCCCTGATTCCCCACCTCTGATTCCCCATATCTGATTCCCCGCCTCTGTTTCCCCAGCTCTGATTCACTGCCTCTGATTCCCTGCCCTGATTCCCCATCTCTGTTTCACCGCCTTTGATTCGCCACCTTTGATTCCCCATATCTGATTCCCCGCCTCTATTTCCCCATATCTGATTCCCCGCCTCTGATTCCCCATATCTGATTCCCCGCCTCTGTTTCCCTGCCTCTGATTCCCCATATCTGATTCCCCTCCTCTGATTCCCCATCTCTGATCCCCCGCCTCTGATTCCCCGTGTCTGATTCCCTGCCTCTGATTCACCACCTCTGAATCCCCAACTCTGATTCCCTGCCTCTGTTTCCCCTCCTCTGATTCCCCGCCTCTGTTTCCCCATATCTGATTCCCCGCCTCTGATTCCCCAGCTCTGATTCCCTGCCTCTGATTCCCCGCGTTCTATTCCCGACCTCTGATTCCCCGCCTGTGATTCCCCATCTCTGATTCACCACCTCTGATTCCCCACCTCTGATTCCCCATATCTAATTCCCCGCCTCTCTTTGCCCGCCTCTGATTCCCCGCCTCTGTTTCCCCATATCTGATTCCCCGCCTCTGAATCCCCAACTCTGATTCCCTGCCTCTGATTCACCAGCTCTGATTCCCCGTCTTTGATTCCCCCCGTCTGATTCCCAGCCTCTGAATCCCCGTGTCTGATTTCCTGCCTCTGATTCCCCGCCTCTGATTCCCCATCTCTGATTCACCGCCTCTGATTCCCCACCTCTGATTCCCCATATCTGATTCCGCACATCCGATTCCCTGCCTCTGATTCCCCGACTCTGATTCCCCACCTCCGATTCCCCAGCTCTGATTCCCCGCCTCTGATTCCCCGCGTCTGATTCCCTGCCTCTGATTCCCCGCCTCTGATTCCCCAGCTCTGAATCCCCGCCTCTGATTCCCCCCGTCTGATTCCCAGCCTCTGAATCCCCGTGTCTGATTTCCTGCCTCTGATTCCCCGCCTCTGATTCCCCATCTCTGATTCACCGCCTCTGATTCCCCACCTCTGATTCCCCATCTCTGATTCCGCACATCCGATTCCCTGTCTCTGATTCCCCGACTCTGATTCCCCACCTCTGATTCCCCAGCTCTGATTCCCCGCCTCTGATTCCCCGCGTCTGATTCCCTGCCTCTGATGCCCCGCCTCTGATTCCCCATCTCTGATTCCCCACCTCTGATTCCCCGTGTCTGATTCCCTGCCTCTGAATCCCCGCCTCTGATTCCCCGCCTCTGATTCCCTGCCACTGATTACCCGCCCCTGATTCCCCACCTCTGATTCCCCATATCTTATTCCCCGCCTCTGTTTCCCCCTCTCTGATTCCCAGCCTCTGATTCCCCAGATCTGATTCCCCGCCTCTGATTCCCCATATCTGATTCCCCACCTCTGATTCCCCATATCTGATTCCCCGCCTCTGTTTCCCCAGCTCTGATTCCCTGCCTCTGATTCCCCGCCTCTGATTCCCCGCCTCTGATTCCCTGCCTCTGATTCGCAACCTCTAATTCCCCACCTCTGTTTCCCCATATCTGATTCCCCGCCTCTGTTTCCCTGCCTCTGATTCCCGGCCTCTGTTTCCCCATATCTGATTCGCCTCCTCTGATTCCCCAACTCTGATTCCCCGCCTCTGATTCCCCAGCTCTGATTCCCCGCCTTTTATTCCCGGCCTCTGATTCCCTGCCACTGATTCCCCGCCCCTGATTCCCCACCTCTGATTCCCCATATCTGATTCCCCGCCTCTGTTTCCCCAGCTCTGATTCACTGCCTCTGATTCCCTGCCCTGATTCCCCATCTCTGTTTCACCGCCTTTGATTCGCCACCTCTGATTCCCCATATCTGATTCCCCGCCTCTGTTTCCCCGCCTCTGATTCCCTGCCTCTGATTCCCAACCTCTGATTCCACACCTCTGATTCCCCATATCTGATTCCCCGCCTCTATTTCCCCATATCTGATTCCCCGCCTCTGATTCCCCAACTCTGATTCCCCGCCTCTGTTTCCCTGCCTCTGATTCCCGGCCTCTGTTTCCCCATATCTGATTCCCCTCCTCTGATTCCCCAACTCTGATTCCCAGCCTCTGATTCCCCAGCTCTGATTCCCCGCCTTTTATTCCCGGCCTCTGATTCCCTGCCACTGATTCCCCGCCCCTGATTCCCCACCTCTGATTCCCCATATCTGATTCCCCGCCTCTGTTTCCCCAGCTCTGATTCCCCACCTCTGATTCCCCAGCTCTGATTCCCTGCCTCTGATTTCCGGCATCCGATTCCCTGCCTCTGATTTCCCGCCTCTGATTCCCCGTCTCTGATTCCCCGCCTCTGATTCCCCGTGTCTGATTCCCTGCCTCTGATTCCCCGCCTCTGATTCCCCGCGTCTGATTCCCTGCCACTGATTCCCTGCCCCTGATTCCCCACCTCTGATTCCCCATATCTGATTCCCCGCCTCTGTTTCCCCATATCTGATTCACCGCCTCTGATTCCCCAACTCTGATTCCCCTCCTCTAATTCGCCAGCTATGATTCCCTGCCTCTGATTCCCTGCGTCTGATTCCCTGCCTATGATTCCCCGCCTCTGATTCCCCTTCTCTGATTCACCACCTCTGAATCCCCACCTCTGATTCCCCATCTCTGATTCCGCACATCCAATTCCCTGCCTCTGATTCCCCGCCTCTGATACCCCGCCTCTGATTCCCTGCCTCTGATTCGCAACCTCTAATTCCCCACCTCTGATTCCCCATATCTGATTCCCCGCCTCTGTTTCTCTGCCTCTGATTCCCGGCCTCTGTTTCCCCATATCTGATTCCCCTCCTCTGATTCCCCAACTCTGATTCCCCGCCTCTGATTCCCCAGCTCTGATTCCCCGCCTTTTATTCCCGGCCTCTGATTCCCTGCCACTGATTCCCCGCCCCTGATTCCCCACCTCTGATTCCCCATATCTGATTCCCCGCCTCTGTTTCCCCAGCTCTGATTCCCCACCTCTGATTCCCCAGCTCTGATTTCCCGCCTCTGATTCCCCGTCTCTGATTCCCCGCCTCTGATTCCCCGTGTCTGATTCCCTGCCTCTGATTCCCCGCCTCTGATTCCCCGCGTCTGATTCCCTGCCACTGATTCCCTGCCCCTGATTCCCCACCTCTGATTCCCCATATCTGATTCCCCGGCTCTGATTGCCCACCTCTGATTCCCCTCCTCTGATTCGCCAGCTCTGATTCCCCGCCTCTGATTCCCCGCCTCTGATTCCCTGCCTCTGATTCCCCGCCTCTGATTCCCCATCTCTGATTCACCGCCTTTGATTCGCCACCTCTGATTCCCCATATCTGATTCCCCACCTCTGTTTCCCCGCCTTTGATTCACTGCCACTGATTCCCCGCCCCTGATTCCCCACCTCTGATTCCCCATATCTTATTCCCCGCCTCTGTTCCCCCCCTCCGATTCCCAGCCTCTGATTCCCCATATCTGATTCCCCGCCTCTGATTCCCCATATCTGATTCCCCGCCTCATTTTCCCCATATCTGCTTCGCCGCCTCTGATTCTCCAACTCTGATTCCCCTCCTGTGATTCCCCAGCTCTGATTTCCCGCCTCTGATTTCCGGCATCCGATTCCCTGCCTCTGATTCCCCGCCTCTGATTCCCTATCTCTGATTCCCCGCCTCTGATTCCCCGTGTCTGATTCCCTGCCTCTGATTCCCCGCCTCTGATTCCCTGCGTCTGATTCCCTGCCACTGATTCCCTGCCCCTGATTCCCCACCTCTGATTCCCCATATCTGATTCCCCACCTCTGTTTCCCCGCCTCTGATTCCCTGCCTCTGTTTCCCCATATCTGATTCACCGCCTCTGATTCCCCAACTCTGATTCCCCTCCTCTAATTCGCCAGCTATGATTCCCCGCCTCTGATTCCCTGCGTCTGATTCCCTGCCTCTGATTCCCCGCCTCTGATTCCCCTTCTCTGATTCACCACCTCTGAATCCCCACCTCTGATTCCCCATCTCTGATTCCGCACATCCAATTCCCTGCCTCTGATTCCGGGAATCCGATTCCCTGCCTCTGATTCCCCGCCTCTGATTCCCCATCTCTGATTCCCCGCCTCTGATTCCCCGTGTCTGATTCCCTGCCTCTGATTCCCCGCCTCTGATTCCCGGCATCTGATTCCCTGCCACTGATTCCCTGCCCCTGATTCCCCACCTCTGATTCCCCATATCTGATTCCCCGCCTCTGAATCCCCAACTCTGATTCCCTGCCTCTGATTCACCAGCTCTGATTCCCCGCCTTTGATTCCCCCCGTCTGATTCCCAGCCTCTGAATCCCCGTGTCTGATTTCCTGCCTCTGATTCCCCGCCTCTGATTCCCCATCTCTGATTCACCGCCTCTGATTCCCCACCTCTGATTCCCCATATCTGATTCCGCACATCCGATTCCCTGCCTCTGATTCCCCGACTCTGATTCCCCACCTCCGATTCCCCAGCTCTGATTCCCCGCCTCTGATTCCCCGCGTCTGATTCCCTGCCTCTGATTCCCCACCTCTGATTCCCCATCTCTGATTCCCCACCTCTGATTCCCCGTGTCTGATTCCCTGCCTCTGAATCCCCGCCTCTGATTCCCCGCCTCTGATTCCCTGCCACTGATTACCCGCCCCTGATTCCCCACCTCTGATTCCCCATATCTTATTCCCCGCCTCTGTTTCCCCCCTCTGATTCCCAGCCTCTGATTCCCCATATCTGATTCCCCGCCTCTGATTCCCCATATCTGATTCCCCGCCTCTATTTCCCCATATCTGCTTCGCCTCCTCTGATTCCCCAACTCTGATTCCCCGCCTCTGATTCCCCAGCTCTGATTTCCCGCCTCTGATTTCCGGCATCCGATTCCCTGCCTCTGATTCCCCGCCTCTGATTCCCCATCTCTGATTCCCCGCCTCTGATTCCCCGTGTCTGATTCCCTGCCTCTGACTCCCCGCCTCTGATTCCCCGCGTCTGATTCCCTGCCACTGATTCCCTGCCCCTGATTCCCCACCTCTGATTCCCCATATCTGATTCCCCGCCTCTGATTCCCCGCCTCTGTTTCCCCATATCTGATTCCCCGCCTCTGATTCCCCAACTCTGATTCCCCTCCTCTAATTCGCCAGCTATGATTCCCCGCCTCTGATTCCCTGCGTCTGATTCCCTGCCTCTGATTCCCAGCCTCTGATTCCCCTTCTCTGATTCACCACCTCTGAATCCCCACCTCAGATTCCCCATCTCTGATTCCGCACATCCGATTCCCTGCCTCTGATTCCCCGCCTCTGATTCCCCGCCTCTGATTCGCAACCTCTAATTCCCCACCTCTGATTCCCCATATCTGATTCCCAGCCTCTGTTTCCCTGACTCTGAATCCCGGCCTCTGTTTCCCCATATCTGATTCCCCTCCTCTGATTCCCCAACTCTGATTCCCCGCCTCTGATTCCCCAGCTCTGATACCCCGCCTTTTATTCCCGGCCTCTGATTCCCTGCCACTGATTCCCCGCCACTGATTCCCCACCTCTGATTCCCCATCTCTGATTCACCGCCTCTGATTCCCCACCTCTGATTCCCCATCTCTGATTCCGCACATCCGATTCCCTGCCTCTGATTCCCCGACTCTGATTCCACACCTCTGATTCCCCAGCTCTGATTCCCCGCCTCTGATTCCCCGCATCTGATTCCCTGCCTCTGATTCCCCGCCTCTGATTCCCCATCTCTGATTCCCCACCTCTGATTCCCCGTGTCTGATTCCCTGCCTCTGATTCCCTGCCTCTGATTCCCTGCCTCTGATTCCCTGCCACTGATTCCCCGCCCCTGATTCCCCACCTCTGATTCCCCATATCTTATTCCCCGCCTCTGTTTCCCCCCCTCTGATTCCCAGCCTCTGATTCCCCATATCTGATTCCCCGCCTCTGATTCCCCATATCTGATTCCCCGCCTCTATTTCCCCATATCTGCTTCCCCGCCTCTGATTCCCCAACTCTGATTCCCCGCCTCTGTTTCCCCAGCTCTGATTCCCCGCCTCTGATTCCCGGCGTCCGATTCCCTGCCTCTGATTCCCCGCCTCTGATTCCCCATCTCTGATCCCCCGCCTCTGATTCCCCGTGTATGATTCCCTGCCTCTGATTCCCAACCTCTGATTCCACACCTCTGATTCCCCATATCTGATTCCCCGCCTCTATTTCCCCATATCTGATTCCCCGCCTCTGATTCCCCAACTCTGATTCCCCGCCTCTGATACCCGGCGTCTGATTCCCTGCCTCTGATTCCCCGCCTCTGATTCCCCATCTCTGATTCCCCGCCTCTGATACCCCGCCTCTGATTCCCTGCCTCTGATTCGCAACCTCTAATTCCCCACCTCTGATTCCCCATATCTGATTCCCCGCCTCTGTTTCCCTGCCTCTGATTCCCGGCCTCTGTTTCCCCATATCTGATTCCCCTCCTCTGATTCCCCAACTCTGATTCCCCGCCTCTGATTCCCCGCCTCTGATTCCCTGCCTCTGATTCGCAACCTCTAATTCCCCACCTCTGATTCCCCATATCTGATTCCCCGCCTCTGTTTCCCTGCCTCTGATTCCCGGCCTCTGTTTCCCCATATCTGATTCCCCTCCTCTGATTCCCCAACTCTGATTCCCCGCCTCTGATTCCCCAGCTCTGATTCCCCGCCTTTTATTCCCGGCCTCTGATTCCCTGCCACTGATTCCCCGCCCCTGATTCCCCACCTCTGATTCCCCATATCTGATTCCCCGCCTCTGTTTCCCCAGCTCTGATTCCCCACCTCTGATTCCCCAGCTCTGATTTCCCGCCTCTGATTCCCCGTCTCTGATTCCCCGCCTCTGATTCCCCGTGTCTGATTCCCTGCCTCTGATTCCCCGCCTCTGATTCCCTGCGTCTGATTCCCTGCCACTGATTCCCTGCCCCTGATTCCCCACCTCTGATTCCCCATATCTGATTCCCCGCCTCTGTTTCCCTGCCTCTGATTCCCCGCCTCTGTTTCCCCATATCTGATTCCCCACCTCTGATTCCCCAACTCTGATTCCCCTCCTCTAATTCGCCAGCTATGATTCCCCGCCTCTGATTCCCTGCATCTGATTCCCTGCCTCTGATTCCCCGCCTCTGATACCCCTTCTCTGATTCACCACCTCTGAATCCCCACCTCTGATTCCCCATCTCTGATTCCGCACATCCGATTCCCTGCCTCTGATTCCCCGCCTCTGATTCCCCGCCTCTGATTCCCTGCCTCTGATTCGCAACCTCTAATTCCCCACCTCTGATTCCCCATATCTGATTCCCCGCCTCTGTTTCCCTGCCTCTGATTCCCCATATCTGATTCCCCTCCTCTGATTCCCCAACTCTGATTCCCCACCTCTGATTCCCCAGCTCTGATTCCCCGCCTTTTATTCCCGGCCTCTGATTCCCTGCCACTGATTCCCCGCCCCTGATTCCCCACCTCTGATTCCCCATATCTGATTCCCCGCCTCTGTTTCCCCAGCTCTGATTCCCCACCTCTGATTCCCCAGCTCTGATTCTCTGCCACTGATTCCCCGCCCCTGATTCCCCACCTCTGATTCCCCATATCTGATTCCCCGCCTCTGTTTCCCCAGCTCTGATTCACTGCCTCTGATTCCCTGCCCTGATTCCCCATCTCTGTTTCACCGCCTTTGATTCGCCACCTTTGATTCCCCATATCTGATTCCCCGCCTCTATTTCCCCATATCTGATTCCCCGCCTCTGATTCCCCAACTCTGATTCCCCGCCTCTGTTTCCCCAGCTCTGATTCCCCGCCTCTGATTCCCGGCGTCCGATTCCATGCCTCTGATTCCCCGCCTCTGATTCCCCATCTCTGATCCCCCGCCTCTGATTCCCCGTGTCTGATTCCCTGCCTCTGATTCCCCGCCTCTGATTCCCCGCCTCTGATTCCCTGCCACTGATTCCCTGACCCTGATTCCCCACTTCTGATTCCCCATATCTGATTCCCCGCCTGTTTCCCCGCCTCTGATTCCCCATATCTGATTCCCTGCCTCTGATTCCCCAACTCTGATACCCCGCCTCTGATTCCCCAGCTCTGAATCCCCGCCTCTGATTCCCCGCGTCTGATTCCCTGCCTCTGATTCCCCGCCTTGATTCCCCATCTCTGATTCGCAACCTCTGATTCCCCACCTCTGATTCCCCATATCTGATTCCCTGCATCTGTTTCCCCGCCTCTGATTCCCCGCCTCTGATTCCCCATATCTGATTCCCCGGCTCTGATTGCCCACCTCTGATTCCCCGCCTCTGATTCGCCAGCTCTGATTCCCCGCCTCTGATTCCCCGCCTCTGATTCCCTGCCTCTGATTCCCCGCCTCTGATTCCCCATCTCTGATTCACCGCCTTTGATTCGCCACCTCTGATTCCCCATATCTGATTCCCCACCTCTGTTTCCCCGCCTTTGATTCCCTGCCACTGATTCCCCGCCCCTGATTCCCCACCTCTGATTCCCCATATCTTATTCCCCGCCTCTGTTCCCCCCCTCCGATTCCCAGCCTCTGATTCCCCATATCTGATTCCCCGCCTCTGATTCCCCATATCTGATTCCCCGCCTCATTTTCCCCATATCTGCTTCGCCGCCTCTGATTCTCCAACTCTGATTCCCCTCCTGTGATTCCCCAGCTCTGATTTCCCGCCTCTGATTTCCGGCATCCGATTCCCTGCCTCTGATTCCCCGCCTCTGATTCCCTATCTCTGATTCCCCGCCTCTGATTCCCCGTGTCTGATTCCCTGCCTCTGATTCCCCGCCTCTGATTCCCTGCGTCTGATTCCCTGCCACTGATTCCCTGCCCCTGATTCCCCACCTCTGATTCCCCATATCTGATTCTCCACCTCTGTTTCCCCGCCTCTGATTCCCCGCCTCTGTTTCCCCATATCTGATTCACCGCCTCTGATTCCCCAACTCTGATTCCCCTCCTCTAATTCGCCAGCTATGATTCCCCGCCTCTGATTCCCTGCGTCTGATTCCCTGCCTCTGATTCCCCGCCTCTGATTCCCCTTCTCTGATTCACCACCTCTGAATCCCCACCTCTGATTCCCCATCTCTGATTCCGCACATCCAATTCCCTGCCTCTGATTCCGGGCATCCGATTCCCTGCCTCTGATTCCCCGCCTCTGATTCCCCATCTCTGATTCCCCGCCTCTGATTCCCCGTGTCTGATTCCCTGCCTCTGATTCCCCGCCTCTGATTCCCGGCATCTGATTCCCTGCCACTGATTCCCTGCCCCTGATTCCCCACCTCTGATTCCCCATATCTGATTCCCCACCTCTGTTTTCCCGCCTCTGATTCCCTTCCTCTTATTCCCCATATCTGATTCCCCGCCTCTGATTCCCCAACTCTGATTCCCCGCCTCTGATTCCCCAGCTCTGAATCCCCGCCTCTGATTCCCCGCGTCTGATTCCCTGCCTCTGATTCCCCGCCTCTGATTCCCCATCTGTGATTCACAACCTCTGATGCCCCACCTCTGATTCCCCATATCTGATTCCCCGCCTCTGTTTCCCCGCCTCTGATTCCCCATATCTGATTCCCCGCCTCTGATTGCCCACCTCTGATTCCCCGCGTCTGATTCCCTGCCTCTGATTCACCGCCTCTGATTCCCCATCTCTGATTCACCACCTCTGATTCCCGGCCTCTGATTCCCCATCTCTGATTCCGCACATCCGATTCCCTGCCTATGATTCCCCACCTCTGATTCCCCGCCTCTGATTCCCCATATCTGATTCCCTGCCTCTGTTTCCCCGCCTCTGATTCCCCATATGTGATTTCCCACCTCTGTTTCCCCGCCTCTGATTCCCCGCCTCTGTTTCCCCATCTCTGATTCACCGCCTGTGATTTGCCACCTCTGATTCCCCATATCTGATTCCCCACCTCTGTTTCCCCGCCTCTGATTCCCCGCCTCTGATTCTCCATATCTCATTCCCCGCCTCTGAATCCCCATCTCTGATTCCCGGACTCTGATTCCCCACCTCTGATTCCCGGCCTCTTATTCCCAGCATCTGATTCCCGGCCTCTGATTCCCGGCCTCTAATTCCCCGCTTTTGATTCTGATTCCCTGCCTCTGATTCCCCATCTCTGATTCCGCACATCTGATTCCCTGCCTCTGATTCCCCACCTCTGATTCCCCATATCTGATTCCCCGCCTCTGTTTCCCTGCCTCTTATTCCCCGCCTCTGTTTCCCCATATCTAATTCCCCACCTCTGATGCCCCAACTCTGATTCCCCGCCTCTGATTCCCCAGCTCTGATTCCCCACCTCTGATTCCCCGCATCCGATTCCCCATGTCTGATTCCCCGCCTCTGTTTCCCCTCCTCTGATTCCCCGCCTCTGTTTCCCCATATCTGATTCCCCGCCTCTGATTCCCCAGCTCTGATTCCCTGCCTCTGATTCCCCGCGTTCTATTCCCGACCTCTGATTCCCCGCCTGTGATTCCCCATCTCTGATTCACCACCTCTGATTCCCCACCTCTGATTCCCCATATCTAATTCCCCACCTCTCTTTGCCCGCCTCTGATTCCCCGCCTCTGTTTCCCCATATCTGATTCCCCGACTCTGAATCCCCAACTCTGATTCCCTGCCTCTGATTCACCAGCTCTGATTCCCCGCCTTTGATTCCCCCCGTCTGATTCCCAGCCTCTGAATCCCCGTGTCTGATTTCCTGCCTCTGATTCCCCGCCTCTGATTCCCCATCTCTGATTCACCGCCTCTGATTCCCCACCTCTGATTCCCCATATCTGATTCCGCACATCCGATTCCATGCCTCTGATTCCCCGACTCTGATTCCCCACCTCCGATTCCCCAGCTCTGATTCCCCGCCTCTGATTCCCCGCGTCTGATTCCCTGCATCTGATTCCCCGCCTCTGATTCCCCATCTCTGATTCCCCACCTCTGATTCCCCGTGTCTGATTCCCTGCCTCTGAATCCCCGCCTCTGATTCCCCGCCTCTGATTCCCTGCCACTGATTACCCGCCCCTGATTCCCCACCTCTGATTCCCCATATCTTATTCCCCGCCTCTGTTTCCCCCCTCTGATTCCCAGCCTCTGATTCCCCATATCTGATTCCCCGCCTCTGATTCCCCATATCTGATTCCCCGCCTCTATTTCCCCATATCTGCTTCGCCGCCTCTGATTCCCCAACTCTGATTCCCCGCCTCTGATTCCCCAGCTCTGATTTCCCGCCTCTGATTTCCGGCATCCGATTCCCTGCCTCTGATTCCCCGCCTCTGATTCCCCATCTCTGATTCCCCGCCTCTGATTCCCCGTGTCTGATTCCACGCCTCTGACTCCCCGCCTCTGATTCCCCGCGTCTGATTCCCTGCCACTGATTCCCTGCCCCTGATTCCCCACCTCTGATTCCCCATATCTGATTCCCCGCCTCTGTTTCCCCGCCTCTGATTCCCTGCCTCTGTTTCCCCATATCTGATTCCCCGCCTCTGATTCCCCAACTCTGATTCCCCTCCTCTAATTCGCCAGCTATGATTCCCCGCCTCTGATTCCCTGTGTCTGATTCCCTGCCTCTGATTCCCAGCCTCTGATTCCCCTTCTCTGATTCACCACCTCTGAATCCCCACCTCAGATTCCCCATCTCTGATTCCGCACATCCGATTCCCTGCCTCTGATACCCCGCCTCTGATTCCCTGCCTCTGATTCGCAACCTCTAATTCCCCACCTCTGATTCCCCATATCTGATTCCCCGCCTCTGTTTCCCTGCCTCTGATTCCCGGCCTCTGTTTCCCCATATCTGATTCCCCTCCTCTGATTCCCCAACTCTGATTCCCCGCCTCTGATTCCCCAGCTCTGATTCCCCGCCTTTTATTCCCGGCCTCTCATTCCCTGCCACTGATTCCCCGCCCCTGATTCCCCACCTCTGATGCCCCATATCTGATTCCCCGCCTCTGTTTCCCCAGCTCTGATTCCCCACCTCTGATTCCCCAGCTCTGATTTCCCGCCTCTGATTCCCCGTCTCTGATTCCCCGCCTCTGATTCCCCGTGTCTGATTCCCTGCCTCTGATTCCCCGCCTCTGATTCCCCGCGTCTGATTCCCTGCCACTGATTCCCTGCCCCTGATTCCCCACCTCTGATTCCCCATATCTGATTCCCCGCCTCTGTTTCCCTGCCTCTGATTCCCCGCCTCTGTTTCCCCATATCTGATTCCCCACCTCTGATTCCCCAACTCTGATTCCCCTCCTCTAATTCGCCAGCTATGATTCCCCGCCTCTGATTCCCTGCATCTGATTCCCTGCCTCTGATTCCCCGCCTCTGATTCCCCTTCTCTGATTCACCACCTCTGAATCCCCACCTCTGATTCCCCATCTCTGATTCCGCACATCCGATTCCCTGCCTCTGATTCCCCGCCTCTGATTCCTCGCCTCTGATTCCCTGCCTCTGATTCGCAACCTCTAATTCCGCACCTCTGATTCCCCATATCTGATTCCCCGCCTCTGTTTCCCTGCCTCTGATTCCCCATATCTGATTCCCCTCCTCTGATTCCCCAACTCTGATTCCCCACCTCTGATTCCCCAGCTCTGATTCCCCGCCTTTTATTCCCGGCCTCTGATTCCCTGCCACTGATTCCCCGCCCCTGATTCCCCACCTCTGATTCCCCATATCTGATTCCCCGCCTCTGTTTCCCCAGCTCTGATTCCCCACCTCTGATTCCCCAGCTCTGATTCTCTGCCACTGATTCCCCGCCCCTGATTCCCCACCTCTGATTCCCCATATCTGATTCCCCGCCTCTGTTTCCCCAGCTCTGATTCACTGCCTCTGATTCCCTGCCCTGATTCCCCATCTCTGTTTCACCGCCTTTGATTCGCCACCTTTGATTCCCCATATCTGATTCCCCGCCTCTATTTCCCCATATCTGATTCCCCGCCTCTGATTCCCCAACTCTGATTCCCCGCCTCTGTTTCCCCAGCTCTGATTCCCCGCCTCTGATTCCCGGCGTCCGATTCCCTGCCTCTGATTCCCCGCCTCTGATTCCCCATCTCTGATCCCCCGCCTCTGATTCCCCGTGTCTGATTCCCTGCCTCTGATTCCCCGCCTCTGATTCCCCGCCTCTGATTCCCTGCCACTGATTCCCTGACCCTGATTCCCCACTTCTGATTCCCCATATCTGATTCCCCGCCTGTTTCCCCGCCTCTGATTCCCCGCCTCTGATTCCCCATATCTGATTCCCTGCCTCTGATTCCCCAACTCTGATACCCCGCCTCTGATTCCCCAGCTCTGAATCCCCGCCTCTGATTCCCCGCCTTGATTCCCCATCTCTGATTCACAACCTCTGATTCCCCACCTCTGATTCCCCATATCTGATTCCCTGCATCTGTTTCCCCGCCTCTGATTCCCCGCCTCTGATTCCCCATATCTGATTCCCCGGCTCTGATTGCCCACCTCTGATTCCCCGCCTCTGATTCGCCAGCTCTGATTCCCCGCCTCTGATTCCCCGCCTCTGATTCCCTGCCTCTGATTCCCCGCCTCTGATTCCCCATCTCTGATTCACCGCCTTTGATTCGCCACCTCTGATTCCCCATATCTGATTCCCCACCTCTGTTTCCCCGCCTTTGATTCCCTGCCACTGATTCCCCGCCCCTGATTCCCCACCTCTGATTCCCCATATCTTATTCCCCGCCTCTGTTCCCCCCCTCCCATTCCCAGCCTCTGATTCCCCATATCTGATTCCCCGCCTCTGATTCCCCATATCTGATTCCCCGCCTCATTTTCCCCATATCTGCTTCGCCGCCTCTGATTCTCCAACTCTGATTCCCCTCCTGTGATTCCCCAGCTCTGATATCCCGCCTCTGATTTCCGGCATCCGATTCCCTGCCTCTGATTCCCCGCCTCTGATTCCCTATCTCTGATTCCCCGCCTCTGATTCCCCGTGTCTGATTCCCTGCCTCTGATTCCCCGCCTCTGATTCCCTGCGTCTGATTCCCTGCCACTGATTCCCTGCCCCTGATTCCCCACCTCTGATTCCCCATATCTGATTCCCCACCTCTGTTTCCCCGCCTCTGATTCCCCGCCTCTGTTTCCCCATATCTGATTCACCGCCTCTGATTCCCCAACTCTGATTCCCCTCCTCTAATTCGCCAGCTATGATTCCCCGCCTCTGATTCCCTGCGTCTGATTCCCTGCCTCTGATTCCCCGCCTCTGATTCCCCTTCTCTGATTCACCACCTCTGAATCCCCACCTCTGATTCCCCATCTCTGATTCCGCACATCCAATTCCCTGCCTCTGATTCCGGGAATCCGATTCCCTGCCTCTGATTCCCCGCCTCTGATTCCCCATCTCTGATTCCCCGCCTCTGATTCCCCGTGTCTGATTCCCTGCCTCTGATTCCCCGCCTCTGATTCCCGGCATCTGATTCCCTGCCACTGATTCCCTGCCCCTGATTCCCCACCTCTGATTCCCCATATCTGATTCCCCGCCTCTGAATCCCCAACTCTGATTCCCTGCCTCTGATTCACCAGCTCTGATTCCCCGCCTTTGATTCCCCCCGTCTGATTCCCAGCCTCTGAATCCCCGTGTCTGATTTCCTGCCTCTGATTCCCCGCCTCTGATTCCCCATCTCTGATTCACCGCCTCTGATTCCCCACCTCTGATTCCCCATATCTGATTCCGCACATCCGATTCCCTGCCTCTGATTCCCCGACTCTGATTCCCCACCTCCGATTCCCCAGCTCTGATTCCCCGCCTCTGATTCCCCGCGTCTGATTCCCTGCCTCTGATTCCCCACCTCTGATTCCCCATCTCTGATTCCCCACCTCTGATTCCCCGTGTCTGATTCCCTGCCTCTGAATCCCCGCCTCTGATTCCCCGCCTCTGATTCCCTGCCACTGATTACCCGCCCCTGATTCCCCACCTCTGATTCCCCATATCTTATTCCCCGCCTCTGTTTCCCCCCTCTGATTCCCAGCCTCTGATTCCCCATATCTGATTCCCCGCCTCTGATTCCCCATATCTGATTCCCCGCCTCTATTTCCCCATATCTGCTTCGCCTCCTCTGATTCCCCAACTCTGATTCCCCGCCTCTGATTCCCCAGCTCTGATTTCCCGCCTCTGATTTCCGGCATCCGATTCCCTGCCTCTGATTCCCCGCCTCTGATTCCCCATCTCTGATTCCCCGCCTCTGATTCCCCGTGTCTGATTCCCTGCCTCTGACTCCCCGCCTCTGATTCCCCGCGTCTGATTCCCTGCCACTGATTCCCTGCCCCTGATTCCCCACCTCTGATTCCCCATATCTGATTCCCCGCCTCTGTTTCCCCGCCTCTGATTCCCCGCCTCTGTTTCCCCATATCTGATTCCCCGCCTCTGATTCCCCAACTCTGATTCCCCTCCTCTAATTCGCCAGCTATGATTCCCCGCCTCTGATTCCCTGCGTCTGATTCCCTGCCTCTGATTCCCAGCCTCTGATTCCCCTTCTCTGATTCACCACCTCTGAATCCCCACCTCAGATTCCCCATCTCTGATTCCGCACATCCGATTCCCTGCCTCTGATTCCCCGCCTCTGATTCCCCGCCTCTGATTCGCAACCTCTAATTCCCCACCTCTGATTCCCCATATCTGATTCCCAGCCTCTGTTTCCCTGCCTCTGAATCCCGGCCTCTGTTTCCCCATATCTGATTCCCCTCCTCTGATTCCCCAACTCTGATTCCCCGCCTCTGATTCCCCAGCTCTGATACCCCGCCTTTTATTCCCGGCCTCTGAATCCCTGCCACTGATTCCCCGCCCCTGATTCCCCACCTCTGATTCCCCATCTCTGATTCACCGCCTCTGATTCCCCACCTCTGATTCCCCATCTCTGATTCCGCACATCCGATTCCCTGCCTCTGATTCCCCGACTCTGATTCCACACCTCTGATTCCCCAGCTCTGATTCCCCGCCTCTGATTCCCCGCATCTGATTCCCTGCCTCTGATTCCCCGCCTCTGATTCCCCATCTCTGATTCCCCACCTCTGATTCCCCGTGTCTGATTCCCTGCCTCTGATTCCCTGCCTCTGATTCCCTGCCTCTGATTCCCTGCCACTGATTCCCCGCCCCTGATTCCCCACCTCTGATTCCCCATATCTTATTCCCCGCCTCTGTTTCCCCCCCTCTGATTCCCAGCCTCTGATTCCCCATATCTGATTCCCCGCCTCTGATTCCCCATATCTGATTCCCCGCCTCTATTTCCCCATATCTGCTTCCCCGCCTCTGATTCCCCAACTCTGATTCCCCGCCTCTGTTTCCCCAGCTCTGATTCCCCGCCTCTGATTCCCGGCGTCCGATTCCCTGCCTCTGATTCCCCGCCTCTGATTCCCCATCTCTGATCCCCCGCCTCTGATTCCCCGTGTATGATTCCCTGCCTCTGATTCCCAACCTCTGATTCCACACCTCTGATTCCCCATATCTGATTCCCCGCCTCTATTTCCCCATATCTGATTCCCCGCCTCTGATTCCCCAACTCTGATTCCCCGCCTCTGATACCCGGCGTCTGATTCCCTGCCTCTGATTCCCCGCCTCTGATTCCCCATCTCTGATTCCCCGCCTCTGATACCCCGCCTCTGATTCCCTGCCTCTGATTCGCAACCTCTAATTCCCCACCTCTGATTCCCCATATCTGATTCCCCGCCTCTGTTTCCCTGCCTCTGATTCCCGGCCTCTGTTTCCCCATATCTGATTCCCCTCCTCTGATTCCCCAACTCTGATTCCCCGCCTCTGATTCCCCAGCTCTGATTCCCCGCCTTTTATTCCCGGCCTCTGATTCCCTGCCACTGATTCCCCGCCCCTGATTCCCCACCTCTGATTCCCCATATCTGATTCCCCGCCTCTGTTTCCCCAGCTCTGATTCCCCACCTCTGATTCCCCAGCTCTGATTTCCCGCCTCTGATTCCCCGTCTCTGATTCCCCGCCTCTGATTCCCCGTGTCTGATTCCCTGCCTCTGATTCCCCGCCTCTGATTCCCTGCGTCTGATTCCCTGCCACTGATTCCCTGCCCCTGATTCCCCACCTCTGATTCCCCATATCTGATTCCCCGCCTCTGTTTCCCTGCCTCTGATTCCCCGCCTCTGTTTCCCCATATCTGATTCCCCACCTCTGATTCCCCAACTCTGATTCCCCTCCTCTAATTCGCCAGCTATGATTCCCCGCCTCTGATTCCCTGCATCTGATTCCCTGCCTCTGATTCCCCGCCTCTGATTCCCCTTCTCTGATTCACCACCTCTGAATCCCCACCTCTGATTCCCCATCTCTGATTCCGCACATCCGATTCCCTGCCTCTGATTCCCCGCCTCTGATTCCCCGCCTCTGATTCCCTGCCTCTGATTCGCAACCTCTAATTCCCCACCTCTGATTCCCCATATCTGATTCCCCGCCTCTGTTTCCCTGCCTCTGATTCCCCATATCTGATTCCCCTCCTCTGATTCCCCAACTCTGATTCCCCACCTCTGATTCCCCAGCTCTGATTCCCCGCCTTTTATTCCCGGCCTCTGATTTCCTGCCACTGATTCCCCGCCCCTGATTCCCCACCTCTGATTCCCCATATCTGATTCCCCGCCTCTGTTTCCCCAGCTCTGATTCCCCACCTCTGATTCCCCAGCTCTGATTCTCTGCCACTGATTCCCCGCCCCTGATTCCCCACCTCTGATTCCCCATATCTGATTCCCCGCCTCTGTTTCCCCAGCTCTGATTCACTGCCTCTGATTCCCTGCCCTGATTCCCCATCTCGGTTTCACCGCCTTTGATTCGCCACCTTTGATTCCCCATATCTGATTCCCCGCCTCTATTTCCCCATATCTGATTCCCCGCCTCTGATTCCCCAACTCTGATTCCCCGCCTCTGTTTCCCCAGCTCTGATTCCCCGCCTCTGATTCCCGGCGTCCGATTCCATGCCTCTGATTCCCCGCCTCTGATTCCCCATCTCTGATCCCCCGCCTCTGATTCCCCGTGTCTGATTCCCTGCCTCTGATTCCCCGCCTCTGATTCCCCGCCTCTGATTCCCTGCCACTGATTCCCTGACCCTGATTCCCCACTTCTGATTCCCCATATCTGATTCCCCGCCTGTTTCCCCGCCTCTGATTCCCCGCCTCTGATTCCCCATATCTGATTCCCTGCCTCTGATTCCCCAACTCTGATACCCCGCCTCTGATTCCCCAGCTCTGAATCCCCGCCTCTGATTCCCTGCGTCTGATTCCCTGCCTCTGATTCCAAGCCTTGATTCCCCATCTCTGATTCACAACCTCTGATTCCCCACCTCTGATTCCCCATATCCGATTCCCTGCATCTGTTTCCCCGCCTCTGATTCCCCGCCTCTGATTCCCCATATCTGATTCCCCGGCTCTGATTGCCCACCTCTGATTCCCCGCCTCTGATTCGCCAGCTCTGATTCCCCGCCTCTGATTCCCCGCCTCTGATTCCCTGCCTCTGATTCCCCGCCTCTGATTACCCATCTCTGATTCACCGCCTTTGATTCGCCACCTCTGATTCCCCATATCTGATTCCCCACCTCTGTTTCCCCGCCTTTGATTCCCTGCCACTGATTCCCCGCCCCTGATTCCCCACCTCTGATTCCCCATATCTTATTCCCCGCCTCTGTTCCCCCCCTCCGATTCCCAGCCTCTGATTCCCCATATCTGATTCCCCGCCTCTGATTCCCCATATCTGATTCCCCGCCTCATTTTCCCCATATCTGCTTCGCCGCCTCTGATTCTCCAACTCTGATTCCCCTCCTGTGATTCCCCAGCTCTGATTTCCCGCCTCTGATTTCCGGCATCCGATTCCCTGCCTCTGATTCCCCGCCTCTGATTCCCTATCTCTGATTCCCCGCCTCTGATTCCCCGTGTCTGATTCCCTGCCTCTGATTCCCCGCCTCTGATTCCCTGCGTCTGATTCCCTGCCACTGATTCCCTGCCCCTGATTCCCCACCTCTGATTCCCCATATCTGATTCCCCACCTCTGTTTCCCCGCCTCTGATTCCCCGCCTCTGTTTCCCCATATCTGATTCACCGCCTCTGATTCCCCAACTCTGATTCCCCTCCTCTAATTCGCCAGCTATGATTCCCCGCCTCTGATTCCCTGCGTCTGATTCCCTGCCTCTGATTCCCCGCCTCTGATTCCCCTTCTCTGATTCACCACCTCTGAATCCCCACCTCTGATTCCCCATCTCTGATTCCGCACATCCAATTCCCTGCCTCTGATTCCGGGCATCCGATTCCCTGCCTCTGATTCCCCGCCTCTGATTCCCCATCTCTGATTCCCCGCCTCTGATTCCCCGTGTCTGATTCCCTGCCTCTGATTCCCCGCCTCTGATTCCCGGCATCTGATTCCCTGCCACTGATTCCCTGCCCCTGATTCCCCACCTCTGATTCCCCATATCTGATTCCCCACCTCTGTTTTCCCGCCTCTGATTCCCTTCCTCTTATTCCCCATATCTGATTCCCCGCCTCTGATTCCCCAACTCTGATTCCCCGCCTCTGATTCCCCAGCTCTGAATCCCCGCCTCTGATTCCCCGCGTCTGATTCCCTGCCTCTGATTCCCCGCCTCTGATTCCCCATCTGTGATTCACAACCTCTGATGCCCCACCTCTGATTCCCCATATCTGATTCCCCGCCTCTGTTTCCCCGCCTCTGATTCCCCATATCTGATTCCCCGCCTCTGATTGCCCACCTCTGATTCCCCGCGTCTGATTCCCTGCCTCTGATTCACCGCCTCTGATTCCCCATCTCTGATTCACCACCTCTGATTCCCGGCCTCTGATTCCCCATCTCTGATTCCGCACATCCGATTCCCTGCCTATGATTCCCCACCTCTGATTCCCCGCCTCTGATTCCCCATATCTGATTCCCTGCCTCTGTTTCCCCGCCTCTGATTCCCCATATGTGATTTCCCACCTCTGTTTCCCCGCCTCTGATTCCCCGCCTCTGTTTCCCCATCTCTGATTCACCGCCTGTGATTCGCCACCTCTGATTCCCCATATCTGATTCCCCACCTCTGTTTCCCCGCCTCTGATTCCCCGCCTCTGATTCTCCATATCTCATTCCCCGCCTCTGAATCCCCATCTCTGATTCCCGGACTCTGATTCCCCACCTCTGATTCCCGGCCTCTTATTCCCAGCATCTGATTCCCGGCCTCTGATTCCCGGCCTCTAATTCCCCGCTTTTGATTCTGATTCCCTGCCTCTGATTCCCCATCTCTGATTCCGCACATCTGATTCCCTGCCTCTGATTCCCCACCTCTGATTCCCCATATCTGATTCCCCGCCTCTGTTTCCCTGCCTCTTATTCCCCGCCTCTGTTTCCCCATATCTAATTCCCCACCTCTGATGCCCCAACTCTGATTCCCCGCCTCTGATTCCCCAGCTCTGATTCCCCACCTCTGATTCCCCGCATCCGATTCCCCATGTCTGATTCCCCGCCTCTGTTTCCCCTCCTCTGATTCCCCGCCTCTGTTTCCCTATATCTGATTCCCCGCCTCTGATTCCCCAGCTCTGATTCCCTGCCTCTGATTCCCCGCGTTCTATTCCCGACCTCTGATTCCCCGCCTGTGATTCCCCATCTCTGATTCACCACCTCTGATTCCCCACCTCTGATTCCCCATATCTAATTCCCCACCTCTCTTTGCCCGCCTCTGATTCCCCGCCTCTGTTTCCCCATATCTGATTCCCCGCCTCTGAATCCCCAACTCTGATTCCCTGCCTCTGATTCACCAGCTCTGATTCCCCGCCTTTGATTCCCCCCGTCTGATTCCCAGCCTCTGAATCCCCGTGTCTGATTTCCTGCCTCTGATTCCCCGCCTCTGATTCCCCATCTCTGATTCACCGCCTCTGATTCCCCACCTCTGATTCCCCATATCTGATTCCGCACATCCGATTCCCTGCCTCTGATTCCCCGACTCTGATTCCCCACCTCCGATTCCCCAGCTCTGATTCCCCGCCTCTGATTCCCCGCGTCTGATTCCCTGCATCTGATTCCCCGCCTCTGATTCCCCATCTCTGATTCCCCACCTCTGATTCCCCGTGTCTGATTCCCTGCCTCTGAATCCCCGCCTCTGATTCCCCGCCTCTGATTCCCTGCCACTGATTACCCGCCCCTGATTCCCCACCTCTGATTCCCCATATCTTATTCCCCGCCTCTGTTTCCCCCCTCTGATTCCCAGCCTCTGATTCCCCATATCTGATTCCCCGCCTCTGATTCCCCATATCTGATTCCCCGCCTCTATTTCCCCTTATCTGCTTCGCCGCCTCTGATTCCCCAACTCTGATTCCCCGCCTCTGATTCCCCAGCTCTGATTTCCCGCCTCTGATTTCCGGCATCCGATTCCCTGCCTCTGATTCCCCGCCTCTGATTCCCCATCTCTGATTCCCCGCCTCTGATTCCCCGTGTCTGATTCCACGCCTCTGACTCCCCGCCTCTGATTCCCCGCGTCTGATTCCCTGCCACTGATTCCCTGCCCCTGATTCCCCACCTCTGATTCCCCATATCTGATTCCCCGCCTCTGTTTCCCCGCCTCTGATTCCCTGCCTCTGTTTCCCCATATCTGATTCCCCGCCTCTGATTCCCCAACTCTGATTCCCCTCCTCTAATTCGCCAGCTATGATTCCCCGCCTCTGATTCCCTGTGTCTGATTCCCTGCCTCTGATTCCCAGCCTCTGATTCCCCTTCTCTGATTCACCACCTCTGAATCCCCACCTCAGATTCCCCATCTCTGATTCCGCACATCCGATTCCCTGCCTCTGATTCCCCGCCTCTGATTCCCCGCCTCTGATTCGCAACCTCTAATTCCCCCCTCTGATTCCCCATATCTGATTCCCAGCCTCTGTTTCCCTGCCTCTGAATCCCGGCCTCTGTTTCCCCATATCTGATTCCCCTCCTCTGATTCCCCAACTCTGATTCCCCGCCTCTGATTCCCCAGCTCTGATTCCCCGCCTTTTATTCCCGGCCTCTGATTCCCTGCCACTGATTCCCCGCCCCTGATTCCCCACCTCTGATTCCCCATCTCTGATTCACCGCCTCTGATTCCCCACCTCTGATTCCCCATCTCTGATTCCGCACATCCGATTCCCTGCCTCTGATTCCCCGACTCTGATTCCACACCTCTGATTCCCCAGCTCTGATTCCCCGCCTCTGATTCCCCGCGTCTGATTCCCTGCCTCTGATTCCCCGCCTCTGATTCCCCATCTCTGATTCCCCACCTCTGATTCCCCGTGTCTGATTCCCTGCCTCTGATTCCCCGCCCCTGATTCCCTGCCTCTGATTCCCTGCCACTGATTCCCCGCCCCTGATTCCCCACCTCTGATTCCCCATATCTTATTCCCCGCCTCTGTTTCCCCCCCTCTGATTCCCAGCCTCTGATTCCCCATATCTGATTCCCCGCCTCTGATTCCCCATATCTGATTCCCCGCCTCTATTTCCCCATATCTGCTTCCCCGCCTCTGATTCCCCAACTCTGATTCCCCGCCTCTGTTTCCCCAGCTCTGATTCCCCGCCTCTGATTCCCGGCGTCCGATTCCCTGCCTCTGATTCCCCGCCTCTGATTCCCCATCTCTGATCCCCCACCTCTGATTCCCCGTGTATGATTCCCTGCCTCTGATTCCCAACCTCTGATTCCACACCTCTGATTCCCCATATCTGATTCCCCGCCTCTATTTCCCCATATCTGATTCCCCGCCTCTGATTCCCCAACTCTGATTCCCCGCCTCTGATACCCGGCGTCCGATTCCCTGCCTCTGATTCCCCGCCTCTGATTCCCCATCTCTGATTCCCCGCCTCTGATTCCCCGTGTCTGATTCCCTGCCTCTGATTCCCCGCCTCTGATTCCCCGCCTCTGATTCCCTGCCACTGATTCCCTGCCCCTGATTCCCCACCTCTGATTCCCCATATCTGATTCCCCGCCTCTGTTTCCCCGCCTCTGATTCCCTGCCTCTGATTCCCCATATCTGATTCCCTTCCTCTGATTCCCCAACTCTGATTCCCCGCCTCTGATTCCCCAGCTCTGAATCCCCGCCTCTGATTCCCCGCATCTGATTCCCTGCCTCTGATTCCCCGCCTTGATTCCCCATCTCTGATTCACAACCTCTGATTCCCCACCTCTGATTCCCCATATCTGATTCCCCGCCTCTGTTTCCCCATATCTGATTCCCCGGCTCTGATTGCCCACCTCTGATTCCCCGCCTCTGATTCGCCAGCTCTGATTCGCCGCCTCTGATCCCCGCATCTGATTCCCTGCCTCTGATTCCCCGCCTCTGATTCCCCATCTCTGATTCACCGCCTTTGATTCGCCACCTCTGATTCCCCATATCTGATTCACCACCTCTGAATCCCCAACTCTGATTCCCTGCCTCTGTTTCCCCTCCTCTGATTCCCCGCCTCTGTTTCCCAAGCTCTGATTCCCTGCCTCTGATTCCCCGCGTTCTATTCCCGACCTCTGATTCCCCACCTGTGATTCCCCATCTCTGATTCACCACCTCTGATTCCCCACCTCTGATTCCCCATATCTAATTCCCCGCCTCTCTTTGCCCGCCTCTGATTCCCCGCCTCTGTTTCCCCATATCTGATTCCCCGCCTCTGAATCCCCAACTCTGATTCCCTGCCTCTGATTCACCAGCTCTGATTCCCCGTCTTTGATTCCCCCCGTCTGATTCCCAGCCTCTGAATCCCCGTGTCTGATTTCCTGCCTCTGATTCCCCGCCTCTGATTCCCCATCTCTGATTCACCGCCTCTGATTCCCCACCTCTGATTCCCCATATCTGATTCCGCACATCCGATTCCCTGCCTCTGATTCCCCGACTCTGATTCCCCACCTCCGATTCCCCAGCTCTGATTCCCCGCCTCTGATTCCCTGCGTCTGATTCCCTGCCTCTGATTCCCCGCCTCTGATTCCCCAGCTCTGAATCCCCGCCTCTGATTCCCCCCGTCTGATTCCCAGCCTCTGAATCCCCGTGTCTGATTTCCTGCCTCTGATTCCCCGCCTCTGATTCCCCATCTCTGATTCACCGCCTCTGATTCCCCACCTCTGATTCCCCATCTCTGATTCCGCACATCCGATTCCCTGTCTCTGATTCCCCGACTCTGATTCCCCACCTCTGATTCCACAGCTCTGATTCCCCGCCTCTGATTCCCCGCGTCTGATTCCCTGCCTCTGATGCCCCGCCTCTGATTCCCCATCTCTGATTCCCCACCTCTGATTCCCCGTGTCTGATTCCCTGCCTCTGAATCCCCGCCTCTGATTCCCCGCCTCTGATTCCCTGCCACTGATTACCCGCCCCTGATTCCCCACCTCTGATTCCCCATATCTTATTCCCCGCCTCTGTTTCCCCCTCTCTGATTCCCAGCCTCTGATTCCCCAGATCTGATTCCCCGCCTCTGATTCCCCATATCTGATTCCCCACCTCTGATTCCCCATATCTGATTCCCCGCCTCTGTTTCCCCAGCTCTGATTCCCTGCCTCTGATTCCCCGCCTCTGATTCCCCGCCTCTGATTCCCTGCCTCTGATTCGCAACCTCTAATTCCCCACCTCTGTTTCCCCATATCTGATTCCCCGCCTCTGTTTCCCTGCCTCTGATTCCCGGCCTCTGTTTCCCCATATCTGATTCGCCTCCTCTGATTCCCCAACTCTGATTCCCCGCCTCTGATTCCCCAGCTCTGATTCCCCGCCTTTTATTCCCGGCCTCTGATTCCCTGCCACTGATTCCCCGCCCCTGATTCCCCACCTCTGATTCCCCATATCTGATTCCCCGCCTCTGTTTCCCCAGCTCTGATTCCCCACCTCTGATTCCCCAGCTCTGATTCTCTGCCACTGATTCCCCGCCCCTGATTCCCCACCTCTGATTCCCCATATCTGATTCCCCGCCTCTGTTTCCCCAGCTCTGATTCCCTGCCTCTGATTCCCTGCCCTGATTCCCCATCTCTGTTTCACCGCCTTTGATTCGCCACCTCTGATTCCCCATATCTGATTCCCCGCCTCTGTTTCCCCGCCTCTGATTCCCTGCCTCTGATTCCCAACCTCTGATTCCACACCTCTGATTCCCCATATCTGATTCCCCGCCTCTATTTCCCCATATCTGATTCCCCGCCTCTGATTCCCCAACTCTGATTCCCCGCCTCTGTTTCCCTGCCTCTGATTCCCGGCCTCTGTTTCCCCATATCTGATTCCCCTCCTCTGATTCCCCAACTCTGATTCCCAGCCTCTGATTCCCCAGCTCTGATTCCCCGCCTTTTATTCCCGGCCTCTGATTCCCTGCCACTGATTCCCCGCCCCTGATTCTCCACCTCTGATTCCCCATATCTGATTCCCCGCCTCTGTTTCCCCAGCTCTGTTTCCCCACCTCTGATTCCCCAGCTCTGATTCCCTGCCTCTGATTTCCGGCATCCGATTCCCTGCCTCTGATTTCCCGCCTCTGATTCCCCGTCTCTGATTCCCCGCCTCTGATTCCCCGTGTCTGATTCCCTGCCTCTGATTCCCCGCTTCTGATTCCCCGCGTCTGATTCCCTGCCACTGATTCCCTGCCCCTGATTCCCCACCTCTGATTCCCCATATCTGATTCCCCGCCTCTGTTTCCCCATATCTGATTCACCGCCTCTGATTCCCCAACTCTGATTCCCCTCCTCTAATTCGCCAGCTATGATTCCCTGCCTCTGATTCCCTGCGTCTGATTCCCTGCCTATGATTCCCCGCCTCTGATTCCCCTTCTCTGATTCACCACCTCTGAATCCCCACCTCTGATTCCCCATCTCTGATTCCGCACATCCAATTCCCTGCCTCTGATTCCCCGCCTCTGATACCCCGCCTCTGATTCCCTGCCTCTGATTCGCAACCTCTAATTCCCCACCTCTGATTCCCCATATCTGATTCCCCGCCTCTGTTTCTCTGCCTCTGATTCCCGGCCTCTGTTTCCCCATATCTGATTCCCCTCCTCTGATTCCCCAACTCTGATTCCACGCCTCTGATTCCCCAGCTCTGATTCCCCGCCTTTTATTCCCGGCCTCTGATTCCCTGCCACTGATTCCCCGCCCCTGATTCCCCACCTCTGATTCCCCATATCTGATTCCCCGCCTCTGTTTCCCCAGCTCTGATTCCCCACCTCTGATTCCCCAGCTCTGATTTCCCGCCTCTGATTCCCCGTCTCTGATTCCCCGCCTCTGATTCCCCGTGTCTGATTCCCTGCCTCTGATTCCCCGCCTCTGATTCCCCGCGTCTGATTCCCTGCCACTGATTCCCTGCCCCTGATTCCCCACCTCTGATTCCCCATATCTGATTCCCCGCCTCTGTTTCCCTGCCTCTGATTCCCCGCCTCTGTTTCCCCATATCTGATTCCCCGCCTCTGATTCCCCAACTCTGATTCCCCTCCTCTAATTCGCCAGCTATGATTCCCCGCCTCTGATTCCCTGCATCTGATTCCCTGCCTCTGATTCCCCGCCTCTGATTCCCCTTCTCTGATTCACCACCTCTGAATCCCCACCTCTGATTCCCCATCTCTGATTCCGCACATCCGATTCCCTGCCTCTGATTCCCCGCCTCTGATTCCCCGCCTCTGATTCCCTGCCTCTGATTCGCAACCCCTAATTCCCCACCTCTGATTCCCCATATCTGATTCCCCGCCTCTGTTTCCCTGCCTCTGATTCCCGGCCTCTGTTTCCCCATATCTGATTCCCCTCCTCTGATTCCCCAACTCTGATTCCCCGCCTCTGATTCCCCAGCTCTGATTCCCCGCCTTTTATTCCCGGCCTCTGATTCCCTGCCACTGATTCCCCGCCCCTGATTCCCCACCTCTGATTCCCCATATCTGATTCCCCGCCTCTGTTTCCCCAGCTCTGATTCCCCACCTCTGATTCCCCAGCTCTGATTCTCTGCCACTGATTCCCCGCCCCTGATTCCCCACCTCTGATTCCCCATATCTGAATCCCCGCCTCTGTTTCCCCAGCTCTGATTCCCTGCCTCTGATTCCCTGCCCTGATTCCCCATCTCTGTTTCACCGCCTTTGATTCGCCACCTCTGATTCCCCATATCTGATTCCCCGCCTCTGTTTCCCCGCGTCTGATTCCCTGCCTCTGATTCCCAACCTCTGATTCCACACCTCTGATTCCCCATATCTGATTCCCCGCCTCTATTTCCCCATGTCTGATTCCCCGCCTCTGATTCCCCAACTCTGATTCCCCGCCTCTGTTTCCCCAGCTCTGATTCCCCGCCTCTGATTCCCGGCGTCCGATTCCCTGCCTCTGATTCCCCGCCTCTGATTCCCCATCTCTGATCCCCCGCCTCAGATTCCCCGTGTCTGATTCCCTGCCTCTGATTCCCCGCCTCTGATTCCCCGCCTCTGATTCCCTGCCACTGATTCCCTGCCCCTGATTCCCCACTTCTGATTCCCCATATCTGGTTCCCCGCCTGTTTCCCCGCCTCTGATTCCCCGCCTCTGATTCCCCATATCTGATTCCCTGCCTCTGATTCCCCAACTCTGATACCCCGCCTCTGATTCCCCAGCTCTGAATCCCCGCCTCTGATTCCCCGCGTCTGATTCCCTGCCTCTGATTCCCCGCCTTGATTCCCCATCTCTGATTCACAACCTCTGATTCCCCACCTCTGATTCCCCATATCTGATTCCCTGCATCTGTTTCCCCGCCTCTGATTCCCCGCCTCTGATTCCCCATATCTGATTCCCCGGCTCTGATTGCCCACCTCTGATTCCCCGCCTCTGATTCGCCAGCTCTGATTCCCCGCCTCTGATTCCCCGCATCTGATTCCCTGCCTCTGATTCCCCGCCTCTGATTCCCCATCTCTGATTCACCGCCTTTGATTCGCCACCTCTGATTCCCCATATCTGATTCCCCACCTCTGTTTCCCCGCCTCTGATTCCCTGCCACTGATTCCCCGCCCCTGATTCCCCATCTCTGATTCCCCATATCTTATTCCCCGCCTCTGTTCCCCCCCTCCGATTCCCAGCCTCTGATTCCCCATATCTGATTCCCCGCCTCTGATTCCCCATATCTGATTCCCCGCCTCATTTTCCCCATATCTGCTTCGCCGCCTCTGATTCCCCAACTCTGATTCCCCTCCTGTGATTCCCCAGCTCTGATTTCCCGCCTCTGATTTCCGGCATCCGATTCCCTGCCTCTGATTCCCCGCCTCTGATTCCCTATCTCTGATTCCCCGCCTCTGATTCCCCGTGTCTGATTCCCTGCCTCTGATTCCCCGCCTCTGATTCCCCGCGTCTGATTCCCTGCCACTGATTCCCTGCCCCTGATTCCCCACCTCTGATTCCCCATATCTGATTCCCCACCTCTGTTTCCCCGCCTCTGATTCCCCGCCTCTGTTTCCCCATATCTGATTCACCGCCTCTGATTCCCCAACTCTGATTCCCCTCCTCTAATTCGCCAGATATGATTCCCCGCCTCTGATTCCCTGCGTCTGATTCCCTGCCTCTGATTCCCCGCCTCTGATTCCCCTTCTCTGATTCACCACCTCTGAATCCCCACCTCTGATTCCCCATCTCTGATTCTGCACATCCAATTCCCTGCCTCTGATTCACCGCCTCTGATTCCCCGCCTCTGATTCCCTGCCTCTGATTCGCAACCTCTAATTCCCCACCTCTGATTCCCCATATCTGATTCCCCACCTCTGTTTCCCTGCCTCTGATTCCCTGCCTCTGTTTCCCCATATCTGATTCCCCTCCTCTGATTCCCCAGCTCTGATTCCCTGCCTCAGATTCCCTGCCCTGATTCCCCATCTCTGTTTCACCGCCTTTGATTCGCCACCTCTGATTCCACACCTCTGATTCCCCATATCTGATTCCCCGCCTCTATTTCCCCATATCTGATTCCCCGCCTCTGATTCCCCAACTCTGATTCCCCGCCTCTGATTCCCCAGCTCTGATTCCCGGCCTCTGATTCCCGGCGTCCGATTCCCTGCCTCTGATTCCCCGCCTCTGATTCCCCATCTCTGATTCCCCGCCTCTGATTCCCCGTGTCTGATTCCCTGCCTCTGATTCCACGCCTCTGCTTCCCCGCCTCTGATTCCCTGCCACTGATTCCCTGCCCCTGATTCCCCACTTCTGATTCCCCATATCTGATTCCCCGCCTCTGTTTCCCCGCCTCTGATTCCCCGCCTCTGATTCCCCATATCTGATTCCCGGCCTCTGATTCCCCAACTCTGATTCCCCGCCTCTAATTCCCCAGCTCTGAATCCCCGCCTCTGATTCCCCGCCTCTGATTCTCCATATCTCATTCCCCGCCTCTGAATCCCCATCTCTGATTCCCGGACTCTGATTCCCCACCTCTGATTCCCGGCCTCTTATTCCCAGCATTTGATTCCCGGCCTCTGATTCCCGGCCTTTGATTCCCCGCTTTGATTCTGATTCCCTGCCTCTGATTCCCCATCTCTGATTCCGCACATCTGATTCCCTGCCTCTGATTCCCCACCTCTGATTCCCTATATCTGATTCCCCGCCTCTGTTTCCCCGCCTCTGATTCCCCGCCTCTGTTTCCCCATATCTAATTCCCCACCTCTGATGCCCCAACTCTGATTCCCCGCCTCTGATTCCCCAGCTCTGATTCCCCGCCTCTGATTCCCCGCATCTGATTCCCCATGTCTGATTCCCCGCCTCTGTTTCCCCGCCTCTGATTCCCCGCCTCTGTTTCCCCATATCTGATTCCCCGCCTCTGATTCCCCAGCTCTGATTCCCTGCCTCTGATTCCCCGCATTCTATTCCCTGCCTCTGATTCCCCGCCTGTGATTCCCCATCTCTGATTCACCACCTCTGATTCCCCACCTCTGATTCCCCATATCTAATTCCCCACCTCTGTTTGCCCGCCTCTGATTCCCCGCCTCTGTTTCCCCATATCTGATTCCCCGCCTCTGAATCCCCAACTCTGATTCCCTGCCTCTGATTCACCAGCTCTGATTCCCCGCCTTTGATTCCCCCCGTCTGATTCCCAGCCTCTGAATCCCCGTGTCTGATTTCCTGCCTCTGATTCCCCGCCTCTGATTCCCCATCTCTGATTCACCGCCTCTGATTCCCCACCTCTGATTCCCCATTTCTGATTCCGCACATCCGATTCCCTGCCTCTGATTCCCCGACTCTGATTCCCCACCTCTGATTCCCCAGCTCTGATTCCCCGCCTCTGATTCCCCGCGTCTGATTCCCTGCCTCTGATTCCCCGCCTCTGATTCCCCATCTCTGATTCCCCACCTCTGATTCCCCGTGTGTGATTCCCTGCCTCTGATTCGCCGCCTCTGATTCCCCGCCTCTGATTCCCTGCCACTGATTCCCCGCCCCTGATTCCCCGCCTCTGATTCCCCGCCTCTGATTCCCTGCCACTGATTCCCCGCCCCTGATTCCCAGCCTCTGATTCCCCATATCTGATTCCCTGCCTCTGATTCCCCATATCTGAATCCCCGCCTCTATTTCCCCATATCTGCTTCGTCGCCTCTGATTCCCCAACTCTGATTCCCAGCCTCTGATTCCCCGCCTCTGATTCCCCATCTCTGATTCCCCGCCTCTGATTCCCCGTGTCTGATTCCCCGCCTCTGATTCCCCATCTCTGATTCCCCGCCTCTGATTCCCCGTGTCTGATTCCCTGCCTCTGATTCCCCGCCTCTGATTCCCCATATCTGATTCCCCGCCTCTGATTCCCCAACTCTGATTCCCCGCCTCTGATTCCCCAGCACTGAATCCCCGCCTCTGATTCCCCGCGTCTGATTCCCTGCCTCTGATTCCCCGCCTCTGATTCCCCATCTGTGATTCACAACCTCTGATGCCCCACCTCTGATTCCCCATATCTGATTCCCCGCCTCTGTTTCCCCGCCTCTGATTCCCCATATCTGATTCCCCGCCTCTGATTGCCCACCTCTGATTCCCCGCGTCTGATTCCCTGCCTCTGATTCACCGCCTCTGATTCCCCATCTCTGATTCACCACCTCTGATTCCCGGCCTCTGATTCCCCATCTCTGATTCCCCGCCTCTGATTCCCCGTGTCTGATTCCCTGCCTCTGATTCCCCGCCTCTGATTCCCCATCTCTGATTCACCACCTCTGATTCCCGGCCTCTGATTCCCCATCTCTGATTCCCCGCCTCTGATTCCCCGTGTCTGATTCCCTGCCTCTGATTCCCGGCCTCTGATTCCCCATCTCTGATTCCCCGCCTCTGATTCCCCGTGTCTGATTCCCTGCCTCTGATTCCCCGCCTCTGATTCCCGGCATCTGATTCCCTGCCACTGATTCCCTGCCCCTGATTCCCCACCTCTGAGTCCCCATATCTGATTCCCCGCCTCTGTTTTCCTGCCTCTGATTCACTGCCTCTTATTCCCCATATCTGATTCCCCGCCTCTGATTCCCCAACTCTGATTCCCCGCCTCTGATTCCCCAGCACTGAATCCCCGCCTCTGATTCCCCGCGTCTGATTCCCTGCCTCTGATTCCCCGCCTCTGATTCCCCATCAGTGATTCACAACCTCTGATGCCCCACCTCTGATTCCCCATATCTGATTCCCCGCCTCTGTTTCCCCGCCTCTGATTCCCCATATCTGATTCCCCGCCTCTGATTGCCCACCTCTGATTCCCCGCGTCTGATTCCCTGCCTCTGATTCACCGTCTCTGATTCCCCATCTCTGATTCACCACCTCTGATTCCCGGCCTCTGATTCCCCATCTCTGATTCCGCACATCCGATTCCCTGCCTATGATTCCCCACCTCTGATTCCCCGCCTCTGATTCCCCATATCTGATTCCCTGCCTCTGTTTCCCCGCCTCTGATTCCCCATATGTGATTCCCCACCTCTGTTTCCCCGCCTCTGATTCCCCGCCTCTGTTTCCCCATCTCTGATTCACCGCCTGTGATTCGCCACCTCTGATTCCCCATATCTGATTCCCCACCTCTGTTTCCCCGCCTCTGATTCCCCACCTCTGATTCTCCATATCTCATTCCCCGCCTCTGAATCCCCATCTCTGATTCCCGGACTCTGATTCCCCACCTCTGATTCCCGGCCTCTTATTCCCAGCATCTGATTCCCGGCCTCTGATTCCCGGCCTCTAATTCCCCGCTTCTGATTCTGATTCCCTGCCTCTGATTCCCCATTTCTGATTCCGCACATCTGATTCCCTGC